>NW_026587216.1:33426965-33491644 GCF_907164565.1 Psammomys obesus | reverse complement strand
ATAGATAGATAGATAGATAGATAGATAGATAGATAGATAGATAGATAAGAAGAAACACATGGGGTTGCTAGGTGTGGTGGCACATGCCTGTTATCCCAGCATCAGGAGGCTGAAGCAGAACAAGTACAAACTTGAAGCCATCCTGGAATTGAGGATGAGATTCTTACCCAAACAGAAAAAAATAGAAGAGGAAGAGGAGAAGAGAGAAGAGGAGGAGAAGGAGAAAAAGAGGAGGAGGGAGGAGACATTAACCTGCCATGCACAGACTGTATGCTGGGTTCCAGAACAACAAAAAAAGGCAGGGTGGGAGAGGTGGAGGATGATTGAATAGTAAGCACGCCAAAGGTCTCAGTTCTACTGACATTTCAAAATTTTAATTCAAAACACAAAGTAGAACTGAACTGATGAGAAACCAAACTGACCTATTGGATTATCGAGCAGTGCTATGAGAGTACTAACAACAGTAACAATAGCAGGAGCAGGAGCAACTACAAGGGTGTCTCTGATGTGGCAGGCCTGTGTTTAATGCTGTAAATGAAGAGTTTCAGTCAATCCTCACAACTCTAGGAAACACAGACCATTATATATGCCCCCCCAAGTAGGAAAACTTGGGTTAAAAATTTACCAAAAAAAAAAAGAAAAAAAAAGAAAAAGAAAGAAACAGGAAATCGTGAGTTTTTGTAATCAAGTGGCAGCAATACTGAATTGTATGTGCTGAAGTCATATTTTGGAAGGTAGAAAACAGCAGGCTACAGACTATATTTGCTCTCTAGGACATGAAAATACTCTAAAGATTTTTGAGCAAGGACAAAACATCCCTATGTCAGATAATTTGGAGGGATGGGACTATGGTGATTGAAACCAGTGAAATGGCTCCAAAAATCATTAAGAGTCCACAAAGGCTTGACTGAAGAACAATGAATACAGGAAGGAAATGATTTCCCCAAACTGTTGAGGAGTAACATAACATAATTGAACCCAAGTAGCAAAATGATGGATTGGTTATGAAAAATACAAACAATTGATTTATTTAATCTTTTAAATGAATACTGCATTATAATGCTGTATACTATAATATATTCTAAAGTAGCAATACAATAAAAGTAAAGAATCCAGCACAGAGATAGCTAACAATCTATCTATCTATCTATCTATCTATCTATCTATCTATCTATCTATCTATCTATCTTATCTATTTATCTATCTATTTGCATGAACAGATGAGAATAGGGCTTTTACTAAATACTTGCTATGTCCCTGTTTAAATAGGTAATTCAGACTGTACAAGCCTGGCAAAATTGTGGTTTGATAAACAGCATAAAAGAAAGAAAGTAGTAAAAAGAAAGAAAGCAGTGGCCCGGATTTTTAACATAACTCTCAGAAAAACATCCCAGTACTGCTTTGCCAAAGGAAAGTTATTATTGTATGATGCTGGAGATTTGAGGGGAGAGGGGAGTAAGAAGAATCGAGTGGCATTCTGGACATAGTGTCATAGGACAGCTAAGAAGTAACTATGGGAATTAGGAATAGCATTACTCATGCAGTAAAATAACTACAATGGGCTTCCCAGGTGCAATGGGTAGGGACGAAAATGGAAAAGATTGGGTTATACTGAAGTAATAAATAGATGTGAAACCACACTAAAATTTCACATTTACATGAATGGTCAAGTAAATGAAACGGATCTAAATTCACCATAAGCTAAAATTCTAAATGAACCCCAGTACTTGAGAAGCTGAAGCAGGAGGATTAAAAATTTCAAAGGCTACATAGAAAGATCCTCCTTCATAAAAAGCAAAAAAAGTTAAGGACGGTTCTAAGTCATGCACAGTACAGGAACGGAACATTGCTTGATGTCTGTGAGAGCCATGCATTGCTTAGCAATGGGATGCATTGTAAGAGGTGACATTGGGCAGTTCCAGCGCTACGTGATATCACAGCGTGTATCTGCTAAAAACGAAGATGCTTGTGTCCACACTGAGTAGTGTGGTCCTGAGTCACCACCACATACACATGAAGATTAGCATGCAGCCGGTGATGGCGGCTCTTTGTACAATCTAAGAATCTCCTTAAAACACAAACTAAGACATATATTAATGGTAATTCAAGCCAAATTATTAAGTTATTGCCAGTTGATCAGAATCCAGTAAGTATAATTAATTTCAAAAAAATAATGAGAATGATGCCTTTCTCCAAAGTGTTTCCCCGTCAGAGATAATGCCCTCATGCAGAGTGTATTTCAGAATGTGTGGAACACTAGCAAAAGCCTGCTTCACTTTTCCCTTGGGTGAGAAAGAAAGTGCAGCTACCCTCAATGCGTATAACTGAGACACGTCAGCCTACCGAGCAGTTCCCCATGATCTTAGCAGGACAGAACAGCAGAGCTCCTGCCGAAGTGCCTGTAGAGGCTCAGCTCATACTTCTCTGGAAATTAATAACTAATCCTTGAGATTTCACATAAGCTATTGGAAGCATCCTTAGAAAATATGAATCATCCCCGGTTGTTCTTTTGCCCTCTGCCACGGGGGAATACTAAGTTGCCAGAAGGTTCCAATTTCTTACAGAGAAACATGACAAATCTCACTCTATCCAGGCAATTAAGCTCCTAGTTTAAGGCAGTTAGAGAATCTTTCTGCTCAGAGAAAGGAGATTCTGAAATTAAAAAAAAAAAAAAAAGAAGAAGAAGAAGAAGAAGTGTGTGGGGAAAGGGATTATTGTAAGGCTCTTTGTGAAAGTGAGAAAAAAACCTGCTGAAATTACTTTGACTGCTGAAGAGCAAGTGAGATCACCTTAACGTCTGGACCTTTGAAGGGTTTTAGATGTTCTTTCCACACAGCCCCTCTTTACCAATCCTCACCACTGGCTGCCATCATGGAGAGCTTCCCTTCTCCATTATTTTTTTTTTTCATTTCAGCTGTGTAATTTTATAATTTAGGTTACTTAACCGCAACTTCTAAGGCTCAGCTTCTAAGGGGGGCAGAGGACCAGGGTCCAGTTCCTAACACCCATGTCTGGCAGTTCATAGCTTCCTGTAACTTCAGGGGATCCAATGTTCTCTCCTAGCCTCCTTCAGTACCCACACTCATATGCGCACATTCACACAAACACACACAGATACATATGACTTAAAATAAAATTAAAATAATAATAAACAACTGGACTTGAGAGCTGTGAAGCTGATGGTGGTGTTTGCTTCCAGTTACAACTAACCATCTTGTTTTGTTTCAAAAAGGTACAATTGCTTGTAGAGCTGTCGTCCCAGCCCGAAGAACACTCATGCTAGGCTTGTGCTCTACCATTAAACTACATCAGCCAAGAAAACTTTTCCAAATATCAAACATTTCCTTCTTTTGTTTGGTTGTTTTTGTTTTATGAGATGGACCCTCATTAACCTACATCAGCCAAATCACTTTTTAAAATATCAAGTATGTTATTCCTTTGTTTGGCAGGTTTGTGTTTTGTAACATAGGGTCTTATTTCTAGGCTAGCTTGGGATTCACTATGTAATTCAGCCAGGACTCGGATCCAGGATCCCTCTCCCTGAGCTTTCTTGATATGGAATCACAGCACACAGCACCACACCTATACAGTGGGATCTACTAAAATATCTTGACCCAAAAAAGATATTTTCAATTAATTTTTTAACGCAAAGTCTGAATTCTGGTTTACATCCTATGAGCCAGTGTTCTCTGTCCCTGCAATTGATTATCTCCAAGGAGCAGCTTCTATAATAAGTGCAGTGCTCTCTGGTGGCTGTTTATTTCCTCAGAATTCTCAAGTCTTTCCATCTAAGAATCCTAATGAAGGGAGGGAGTGATAGTATAATCATCCACTAAAGTTTAATCAAAGCTTCAATTCTTAATCTTTCCTTTATAACACCACAATAATTGTATCCACGCCTATACATTTTCAGTGTACAAAATGGGAATGGGGGTAGAAGGGCCATCAGCTTTCCCTGTACCCTCAGCCCTATGGACTAGTCAATGTAAAGAGACCTTGTGCTTGAGACTGGTTTATGCCCATTTCTACGTGGAGCTGCCAACACACGGTCATGGTGAGTAGTGACTGGCTCTGTCTATTCACAGGAGCAGCAGCTCAACCTCTTGATATCTGTGTTGAAGGTTACCCTTGTTTGGGCTCCTCTGTTTCTTTCAGAGTGCAGCCCACAGTCATTGTCCCTGTGGACTTCTCTGCGTACACAGTTTGCAGCAGCACATGGCAGATGGCTCTGAGATTAGTGGGCTTGTGAGTAATCACCAATTAAACTGCTGGTGTGGGGGGGGTAACAAGCCAGTTAATACAAGGAAGAGAAAGCCAGATATATGATAAGACTATAATATCACTATATGTGAAGAGAACTGGTGGGGGAGAAAAGGAAAAGAAAAACATGGAATGCAGGCGAACAAACCAACAGCAGAAATTGTCGGAAAAGATGAGAGATGCAGCGTGAAAATGAGTCTTTAGTAAGACACTGTGGCCTGTAATAAAATGGTAGTTCAAGAAAGACCACAAGAAAAAAGACAGATTTTGAAGAATCTCCAGACATTAAGGATCAGTATATCAACAAACAGTTTCCAAAGTCACATATTTACGAAACACTACTCTAGGTCCTTTCTGTTTTATTTTTTATCTGATTGATTGATTGATTGATTGATTGATTGATTGACCCATTGATATATAGTCTCAGTATGTAAATCAGATAGGCCTCAAACTAGCAATCTTTCCACTTCCATCTCCTGCTTGGATTATGGGTTACACCACCACACCCACGCCAGGGGTTCTAAATGAGATTCTGAAATGCTCTCCCACTTTCAAAAGGGTCAAGTGCTAACTGTTTGGACACTGGTTTATGGTGCTATCAGAAAGTGGTGCAACCTAGCAGACTGAAGTGATGTCACTGTGGGCATGCCTTTGAAGGGAAGACTGGGTACCAGGCCCCTCTTCTCTCTGTTGCTTTCCAGGCAATGAGATGTGACCAACTTTATTCCAGCACACACTCTCCTCCATGATGTTCAGTTTCCTCTCAGGCTCAATGCTACAAGACCAAGTGACCTTGACTAAAAGCATCAAAAAACCTTTCCTACTTATCATTTGATTTTCTCAGTTATGTTGTCATCGCAACAGAAAGTTGACTAATGATATGATAACTACTGTTCACCATCTACACTGACGTACAATCTCAAGCTTTCTTCTTTCATGCCTTCTTCACTGGTGTCAGAAAACCAAATACGCACCCCTTAGTCACCCTGCAGTAAGGCTATAATGTACACACACTGTTACTGTCTACAGGGATGCTTCTTAGAAACCTTTCCCTTATGATGAATGGGATCAGCTCTACAGGTGCCATCTTCACTCCCTTGTTGCATAGAAAAAGAAGCCATGCTTGGAGCTACTTTGGGGTCACAGCATGAAGATAAAAGCACACTAAGGATGTCCAGGCAGGCAGTGAGCGCTTGGCCAGTGCATGGGTGTTTCCTTAGCCACAGCACACAGAAGCTAATGCTTAGCTGTGGTCCAAGGAGCTGAGCTACATCTCAAGACAGCAGCAGAACCTGGCAAAATCACCCATCTCGTGATGGCTTTGAAGGCACAAATAATAATGTAAAGTTGAGGGAATTCATGGACTGCACCTGAGGCCAGGCATTGTATGGTAGGATGGGAGTTTCAAAAGAGAAGGTTTGTTTAAGCCCTGATGTGAATTTGTCAAGGTAAAGGCCAAGTTGCACTGGAGACCCCAGAATACTAAAAACAGGAAGACTATGGGCATCCACTTAGGAGAGCTACAGGTATGAAGGAAGCCAGCTGTCTGATGGTTACTTTTGATATGGTGAAACACCATGACCAGAAGCAGTTTGGGGAGTTCCATTTAACAGTTCGACATCAAAAGCAGTGAGGGCATGGACGCACACAGGGCAGAAGCCTAGAGGCAATGGCTGACACAGAGGCCATGGAGGGATGCTGCTTACTGGCTTATCCCTCTTAGCTTCCTCAACCTGGCCTTTTCTTTTTCTTTTTTTCTTTTATTTTTATTAATTACAGTTTATTCACTTTGTATCCTAGCTGTGGCACCCTCCCTCACCCCTTCCCAATCCCACCTCCCCCTTCTAAAACTTTAAGCAAGCTCCCCAATTAAATGCATTCTTTTATAAGAGTTGCTTTGATCATGTTATCTCTTCACAGCAATAGAACAGCAGCTTGAAACACCTGGGAAGGGAGTCTGAATGAGGAATTTTCTGAATGAGAGTGGCCTTTGGCCGTGACCGTGAGGGAATGTCTTGATTGACCTAATTTGGGTGGGAAGACCTGCTCACTGTGGTTGGCCCCATCCTTGGGTAAGAAATTCGGAATTTTATAATAATGGAGGGAGCAAGCTGAGCAGCAGCATGCATGCATTCCATCATTGCTCTTGCTCCTGGACTATGATGTGAGAGGCCACTCCAAGTTTCCCGCCACCTTGACTTCCCTGGAATGACCGACCATAACCTGGAATGGTGAGCCAAACAATCCTTTTCTCCCTTAAGTTTTGTCATGGTATCTAAGCAAAAGCAACAAAATGAAACTAACACAAGTACTATATGAACAGAAATTTTAAAATTCTTCACATTCAGAGCACCAATAGTGGAAGGAAGGAAGGAAGGAAGGAAGGAAGGAAGGAAGGAAGGAAGGAGCGAACAAATGAAGGAACAAAGGAACAAAGGAAGGAATGAAGGAAGGAATATGAATCTGCTTTTTCAAATTTTCTACTAATTTTTTTCAACTGATACTATTTAAAATCAGTTGATTCCTCAAACTCCACACACACCATTTTTCACTCTTTAATTAGAAAATATTTGCAGTGCTTCCATTCCTTTCTTTCTGAAAATGTTCAGTAAGCTTCTTGTTACTAGGATTTTCCCAACTCTATGGTTAGCTACACAATCTATAACAGTATATTGCAGCAGACTAGTTACAAGCATTGTTTGAACATGGACACACCTGAATGCACCTGGGCACACCTGGCTTGTGCATTGTTATGTGGGTAACTTTTGCCTTGTCTCTTCTGTATATCAGCAACAAAACGCAATGCAAACTACCTTTGTGCCGAGCAAACTGCAGCATAACAGCATATAAGCAACTACAAACTAACCCAACAGTACATTCCTAAAACAGATAACTGAGTTTCATCCAATCCCAGCAGTAGATTGTCAACCAGTCACTGGCTACCGAAAGAACACTGTATATGTATGCTGTCTACTATATACTGTATACTGATTATGGTAATCGTATCACACCGTGTCCGTATAAAGAAAATGCCATGATTCCAACATTAACTTCTAAATGTTACTTCCTATTCTCTGCAGGTGTTCTGATGTCGGCATTTGAGAGCAAGTGGAACACTGCCTAGTTCTTCAACATTTCTTGCTGAAATAAGCCTTGTTACATTTATCCTGTCTCAGGTATTTCAGCAAGCCTCTCTCCTATTTTCCAGCTCTGAAACCTGGGTAATTAGCCAACCAGACACTACTTCTTCATCTACAAAAAGGATTAGTTATTATAGTTATATCTCATAATAGTCTTTTAAGGATTAAATTATATCAACTGTAAGACCTGGCAAAAAACTCACTCATTTTCACATCATTACTAATAAATACAACACTTCCTTAGTAGACTGACTGATAAGATACCACCTGGAGAAACATGAATTTGAAAATATGTTTTTCTTAAAGTTCCATTAGCAATAAAGTATGTATGCATGTATGTATTGATGGCATGGGCACATCCATGTCAAGGGCCCCAGTGCTTCAGCCCCATGCAAGTGAAAGTTTTCCCAGACTAGGCTCAGAGGATGGCAAATCTGTCTTCGGGTCAAGCACAAATGCTGATAGGATGAGTAGAAAATGTCCACTCTAATGTCTTCCCGAACACAAATTGCAGCCTGAAGACTGGTCTCCTAGCAAACTGCTCCTGCTGAGATTAGCTAAGCCTTCCTCCTGGTCAGCCCCACCTCCTTGTTTATCTGTAATAACTCTGACTCTTTGTTCAGCTCCACACAGTAACCTCACCTCCCTTTTCAAATGTATATAAATGACCTGAGCTTCTGGGTTGCCACAACAGCTCCATCAGAGAGCCCAGACCGACCAACCCTAGCGTTTCTGTATGTGTGTCCATAGTTTCTTCCTTTCCTCTTCACCCCTTGCGATAGTGCCCGAGCTTCTGGGAACCGAGCAGTGCAAGGACTTGGCAATCCTCTATATTTAATTAATCTACTGGTAGAGGATTCATTAGGTTAGCACCACATTCACGCTTGAATAGTTGCAGCTACGGGAAAGTTATTGGTGGTGATGAATAAAACTGACCTCTGGTTTTGCACAAGTTCTGCATTCGACTTTAGTAGAAGTTACAAGGTGGTTTGTGGAAGCCTTCTCCCAGAGGGCCCTAGAAAGGGAAGCTTGTGGGGGTGAGGGCTGCTACTTTAAAACCTCCCAGAATAGGTGCTCAACACCAAGCACTAATTCCTGGGTCCCCAACAGCAGGATGAGTGATGGAACCCATTTCCTTTTTCCATTTCTAGCTGAGTCAGCCCAGATTGCATGACTAGTCAGAAAGAGCAAGCTTCTCTTTGAAGATGGTTAATTTTAAATTTATCTCTGGAATGGCTTCTTCTGAAACAGGAGATAACTGGGACATGAGCATAAACTGAAATTTTAAAGTAAAACTTTATAAATTGATTGAAAATGGTCCAAGGCTTTGTTTCTCTCATCTGTGCACAGGCTGCGAGGCTTAGATCAGAAGTCTCCACCAGACCCACCAGCCTTAGCCTGCTTAGATTACTGATGATCTTGCAACAAGTGTCACTACAAAGACTTTGTGTGCATCTGGTTCTCACATCTGGGTTGATTGTGATGTCTGACCCTGTTGCACATCACTGCAAAATCTACTCTGCCTCCCAGACCTTTTGAGTACAACTTGTGTTCTTAAACACCAAATTCAAAAAACACTTCATATTTAGCCTTGAACTAAGGCAAGGCTGCTGTCCTGAGAGCTGGTCCCTCCAGTTTCATGTGGAAGCCTCTTTCTCAAACATCACCCCAGAACTGGGCTATTCTTCAGTCCTCTTTCTCTCAAGGCTGGGGTGTTCGTTGTGATTGTTTTGTTGGGATTTTTGGGGGGGGGTCCTCAATAAGAAAGACAGACACTGACAGTTTGACTTCCCTTTCTCTTCACAGTAAGAACGTGAAGAGAAAATGTGCCCACCTCCTGAAAGGTTAAGTCCACACAGTAGACCCAATGCAGCCTGCAGATATGGCTGTTTGTTTTGGACCATCCAAATGGAAAATAAAGTCCAGGCCTCTCTGGAGCTTCCCTGCCCCATTCTTCTTAGACAAAAAGAAGGTGATGATTGACTGAGCTAAATGAGGCTGAGACATCTGGTCCACTTCATGTCATTCTGCTAATCAAGGGACACCATTTTATGGCAAAAAAAGGAAAAAAAAAAGCATTATGTTACAATGAACATTGTAACAGGCAATGCAATAGAGGGAAAGGATATCTAAATATCTCTATTTAAACTCAAGATTCTATTATTAATAGAGGTTTTTAATGCCAAGATCATCATGTTAGTATTACACCCAGAAGGCTTCATTGTCCAAGAAACTAGTGACTAACACTAATTTGATTCTTCAGCATGGTTGCAAACACAGAAATAACTTTCCAGGGCTGTGAGTGTAGCTCAGAGGTTGAATGTTTGCCAGAGTGTGTGAGTCCAGGGTTCCATCACTGGTGCTGCAAGAAAAGAAGTAATTCTTCACAAAAATAAATCACTGGGCCAGGGAGATGGCTCAGTTGGTAAAGCATCTGCCACCAAGCCTGATGACTTCAGTTTGGTGGTCCCCAGGTGGAAGGAAAAAAACCAAGTCCCACAAGTTGTCCTGTGAACTCCATACACAGGCCACGGTTCACAGACAAACACACACACACACACACACACTCCATTGTCCAAGAAACAAGTGACAAACACATATTTGATTTTTCAACATTGTGTCAGACACAGAAATAACTTTTCAGGGCTCTGAGTATAGCTCAGAAGTAGATTTTGCCAGGATGTACAAGTCCAGGGTAAATATAAAATATTTTTATATTTTATATAAAATTTCTATAGTAAAATGTAATTTTATATCTTTATAAAATATATTTTACAATAATTATGATAATTTATAAAACATATTACTTATACTTTACAGTAAAATATAATTTTAGTTAGAAAAATTAATTACGTTGAAGATGAAAACAGCATTTTTAAATTTTTTATTTATTTATTATTTATTACAATTTATTCACTTTGTATCTCAGCTGCAGCCTCCTCCCTCATCTTCTCCCAGTCCCACCCTCCCTTCCTCTTCTTCTCCTATGCCCCTTCCCTAGTCCGCTGATAGGGGAAGTCCTCCTCCCCTTCTATCTGACCCTAGCCTATCAAGTCTCATCAGGCTGCACCATCTTCCTCTGTGGCTTGGCAAGACTTCACCCCCCAAGGGAGAGGTGATCAAAGAGCCAGCCACTGAGTTCATGTCAGAGACAGCCCCTGCTTCCCTTACTAGGGATCCCACTTGGAGACTGAGCTGCCTGTGGGCTACATCTTAGCAAGGAGTCTCAGTCCTCTCCGTGCTTGGTCCTTGGTTAGAGTATCAGTCTCTGCAGGCTCCCCAGGGCCAAGATTTTTTAGCTCTGTTGTTCTCCTTGTGGAGCTCCTGTCCCTTCCAGGAGCTTCTTAAGATTTCTTACCTTAAGATTTTTCCCTTCCCCCTTCTTAAGATTTCTTACACGCTGCCCAAAGTTTGACTATGAGTCTCAGCATCTGCCTTGATACACTAGTGGGTAGAGTTTCTCAGAGGCACTCTGTGGTAGGCTCCTGTCCTGTTCCCTGTCTTCTCCCACTTAATATCCCTATCCCATTTACCCTTCTGAATGAGGATTAAGCATCTTCCTTATAGTCCTCCTGTTGTTTAGCTTCTTTAGGACTTTAAATTTCAATATGTTTATTCTATATTATATGTCTACTATCCACTTATAAGTGAATATATACCATGTGTGTCTTTCTGCTTCTGGGTTACCTCACTCAGGGTGATCTTTTCTAGTTCCATCCATTTGCCTGCATTTTAGTTAGAAAAATTAATTATGTTGACGATGAAAACAGCATATTGAAGTAACACGTATTTCTATTTTGCCACTGCTAGTCCACTGGGAGTGGCTCCCTTGTAAGCCAGGGCTGTCCCTGTTGACGGATGTCTTGTGTTCTGGTCCATCTCTTGTAAGTGATAGATATTAAATACATGAAGGTATACAGAGATCCAAATGTGGTGGCGTCCACTGGTAACTGAGCTCTCAATAGGCAGAGGGCCGAGGGTCAGGAGTTCCAGCCCAGCCTGAGCTACATAGTGAGACCTTATCTCAGAAACAAAATTAGACTACGGCAGGAGCCAAGTCTCTCTTGGACCATTGTCAGATCCACCTCCCAGTAACTGGGGATGGTGATATAGGGAAACACTGTACAGTTAACTTCCTCTTCTACCAGCGGGTCCCATTTCCTTAGAGGATGTCCATCCTTCCATACTCTAAGAACAGTATAATTTTTTTAAGTTTCATCCAAAACAGGGGTTCCAGGCTGCCTAATTCAGTGCCCAAACAGCACAAACAGCACACTGAAATCTAGACAGTGAAGAGACATACCTAGGGCCACACAGCTAATGTTCAGCAAAATTTGAATTTTAAAGGCTAGGTGACTTTCACTAAAGTGTGGACAAAGTGATTCTCTCTCATTAATAGTTTATTACTCCATGAGAATAAACAGTCCCTGTCTCTGGAATAGGTGGCCAAGTCTATATTAAGTTACATTAAGTTAGGAAAAACTAAAGTTTTCAAATCTGGCCAGAGAGTTCAAACATGTGAGCGGACCCCGCTTCACTTAGACAGTAGCATAATCCAAGGTTCTGTACACAGTGGGTCAGTACAGTCATCTGCAACTGAGGAGACGAATTCAATATTATGTGCGCAGCGTCTGTTGTGAGTTGAGCTGAATCTTCCAAATAGATGAAAATCCCAACCCCCCAGGGTCTGTCACTACGCGCTGATCTGGAAAATGAATATCTTTCAATGATCGAGTAAATGAAGCCATTACAGCCATTAGTGCCTAATCCCATGTGTAAGAATGGAAAACTTGAACACAGCCCTGTGAAGAAATGGAGCTTGATGTCACAGGCCAAGGAACTCTCAAGATGAGAGCACAGGGGCTGAGGGAGGAAATGCAACTATGGCACCTCCTCATGAAACCTGTCTGGTTCCCAGCCTTGGGAGGAAGCCATAGCACAACTCTCCAGGCCCTACACATGGCATCCTGAGTTCAATTCCTGGGAGCCACATGGTGAGAGAACTGACTCCTGCACGCTGTCCCTCTGGCCTCCCCACATATTGTGATATGTATATAAGCACACACGAACACAAAATAAACATTTTTTTTTATTTAAAGATGTTTTTGAGACTTGAGACTCTTTCTCAAATCTCAGATATTGACGGTCACATTAGGCCCTTTCCCTAAAACTTCATGGCGGCGCCCCTGACAAAAGCAACTTAAGGAAGGGTTTGTTTTGTTGAAGGGCTTACAGGTGCTATCCACCATAGCAGAGAAGCCGGGTGGTCAGGGTAGGAGGCACAGGTCATGCTGTGTTCAGTCCAGGGAGCAGAGAGCAGTGAGTGCCAGTACTCTGCTCACTTTCTCTGTTTGTATTCGGGCTGAGACACACCCCCACCTAGGCAATGCTGAGGCCTATGTACTGCAGGTGGCTCTTCCCACCTCAGTGAACGCGGTCTGGGAACTCCCTCAGAGACATGCCTGGATGTTTTTCTCCTAGGTGATTCTAGAGCCTGTCAACTTTCTCTATCGAACACCATAGCCTCCCTCTGTCTGAATATCTAGGCTAACTAGTAATACAGTTCATTCTGTAGGAAAAGTGGAGACTGGAAAGAATGCCAGACATCCCTCAGCTCCCCAAGCTGAAGAGTTGGCATTAAAGCACTTTCATTAAGCAAAAGTCTGGGATTAGAGAGATGGCTCAGTGGTAAAGAGAGCCTATGCTCTTTCAAATAACCACACAACTCACAGATCCAGAAGATCACACACACACACACACACACACACACACACACAGATAGATAGATAGATGATAGGTAGATAGATAGATAGATAGATAGATAGATAGATAGATAATAGATAGATAGATAGATGATAGACAGACAGACTGATAGATGATAGATAGATAGACACATAGATAGATGATAGATAGATAGATAGATAGATAGATAGATAGATAGATAGATAGATAGATAGATAGATAGATAGATGGATGGATGGATGGATGGATGGATGGATGGATGGATGGATAGATAGATAGATAGATAGATAGATAGATAGATAGATAGATAGATGATATCAGGAAATGCCCAGCGTTCCAGGCAGGAGCTCTCATGCTGCCCGAACTTGTATGTTGTTTAGATGATTTTGTCTTCCTGGGACTGGCACCAGGCACCATGGCTAAGTCCTGAGGGCTCAGCCCACTGCTAACATCAGCTGATTTCCACCGCACTCTTTAGGCCCTGGAAACTCTCCTGCTTTTTAGTGATTTCCACTGCAAGTGCCAGACCCTCATTTCTATCCTTATCACAAGATAAGGGGCCTCTGAGATCAGCTAAGAGCTGCCAATAAACCCACAGTTCATACTAGAGAAAAATATTTAACCAGCCATAGCTGTCCTCGGAGGAATAGTAGTATTAGGTAGGCATGATACACTTGAGTAGCATGTGATGCCTGCCACTGAGAAGAACAATATGGGGATGGAGATGGTGTGATAGGGTTATTCGATCCCCTCGGGACTGTAGCCAGGAAAGTATGTGGCTTTCGAGTGGTATAGAACATGTGTGCACATGGATTATGGTGAGCCCCTAATCAATGCGACCATATTTCCTTGAGGGAAAATTTGGACACAAACTACACTCAGAACAGCAGGTGACAGAAGGCAGAGCCATGCTCCTCAAACCACAGAGAGCCACTGACGTCCAGCAAAGCAGACGTAGCTAGGGAAGCCAGGGGGCAGGACTGTCTTCATATCCCTCAGCACAAAAGGTCTTAACACCAATGGGGAAATGGCACATGTGCTATTGATGGTGTTGTGATGTGTACCATGGTGTACCTCATGGTACCTGTAGTCATTTGCATGAGAATGTCCTCCATAGGCTCTGACTTTTAAAGACTTGGTTCCCAGTTGGTAAGTGCTGTTTGGGTAAGTCTAGGAGGTATGACCTGGATGGAGGAAGTACGTCACCAAGAGAAGGCTTTGAGGTTTTAGAGTGTCACTTCATTCCAATTTTGCTCTCTGCTTCTTGCCTGTGCTTTAAGATGTGAGTCAGACCCTTAGCATTCTGTACTGCTTCCTTGTCTCTCTGCTCTAACCATCATGGATTCTCACCCCCTGGAACCGTGAACTATTTTTTTCTATAAATTGCCTTGATCACAGTGTTTCATCACAGCAATAGAAAAGTAATCAGTACCTTTGAGTGGAAGAGCATGGCAATCCTGATACTGACGGAAGCCTACAGACTAACTGACTGCTAAGGCATCAGGCTAGTTAAAGTTTCAGCTCTTCAATAGGCCCCCCTACTAGATGGACCTCAGACTTTCTTGACTTCCAAAGAATGGATCACAGTAAGCACCCTTCCTAGGACATAGCTATGAGTACATGCACAGAAATGCATGCCACCTGAGAATCCTGGCCCTTGCTACTCGTGTGCTTTCCTTCCTGAGAAGGTAAGTTCCCTCACACTCCGCAGATGTATCCACAGGTGAGTGTAAGCAACCTTGCACCCTCAGTCCTCACCAAGTACATCCCATCCCTGTGGGCTCAGGGCCTATAATACAGACAGACCCGAGTATACTTGGGCCTTAGTAGGAGCCACTCTGGAGCCTGCCAAACTAAGTCTGTGTTACTTAAACTTTTTTTTTTCATTTTTTTTTCCTGAGACCACTTTCTCTGCCATGGGTGAATGTCATCTTCAAGGCTTCACCCTCTGATGTGCCAAGAGCCTTTAGGTGTGAATCATGCAATTGTTTAATAAAATCCAATCGTCGGTGTTCTGGTAAAAAAAAAAAAAAAAAAAAAAAAGATAATGTGTAAAATTATCCCTGATTGGCTAAATAAAGTTGCTTACACACCTGGGAAGGGCAAAAGTGAGGTAGGCAGACCTAAGATTTGAAGGCTTAGAGGACAGAAGGATGATGGGAAGGAGAAAGACAGAAGAGAGGAGTAGAAGGAGATTGCCATGGGTTATGGTAAAGAAGAACCATGTGGCTGGAAGGAATTTCCTCTGAGGATTGGCGTGGCTAGAGAGAAGTGGCCCAGATGGAAAGCATGTGAAAGTACTTATATTATTTTGGATGGGAAGTAGCCCAGACAGGAATGATTAGAGCAAATGGCATGGAATGTGAGTCTGGGAGATAAAGAGGTAGTTTAGGTGGTTAATATGTGCCCAGACCCAGGTGAATGAAATAAGGCCCTATTAAAAAAATCTATCAGGAATCTGTTACTTTTGTTGATATAAAAGTAGTTGAGTAATAACCACCAAAATAATTATATGTATTAATAATAAACATTTATAGCTTGCTTTTTTATTTTCTACAACTGTAATCATGTTGGAACACAGTATTTGGATTAACTTGAATCCCTGTTCCCCAGTCATAGTTTTTTTCACTCTACTTTCACAGTACTCCCACTGAGACAGCAATTGTATATGTAATGGTATGGTATGGTATTTATTTATTTGCCTATTTTCAGATCTATAATGAATTGAAATTTAGGTTCATCAATCAAGCATTAACTTATAGCTTGCTCTAGCAATAGTTGCTATTAATTCTTCTTCTGTTCAATATGTAACTTGAAGCTTTATTTATTTAAAATGTATAAAACTTTTGGTTAGCAGTACAGAGGAAATATGTTCAGTCTATGGAATATGCCTGTAAAATATTTTTTAACTAGAGAAAAAAGATTAAATATTAAAACAATTATTTGAGTAAACCAGTGTGAAAGTTGACACACTACTAATTTAAAAACCACAATTGACACCTCTAAGCCGTTAATCATCTGCACCACCTTGTCTGTGAACTTGGCCAGTTAACCACTGCCCACTGGATGACCCCAGTGTAGCCCTCCACTACAATGAAGGACTCTCCAACAGCGCCAAGTGTCCAAATCTCGGCTGAGTATACCAGTCTCTATGGGTGACACTTTGCTTTCATATTATGTTGCTATTACATAAATCTAAGCCACTAAATAAATATAAACAGAAACTCAACACTGATTGCCATGGTGCCCATGGTAAGTATTACAGGAGCACTAGGCTGTCTCTGAATCTGAGTTTACAGTGCAATGTTATGAGCAAGCTCTGTTTCACCGAAAAGGCAGAAGTATGAAATGGCATGTTTTTGTGACAGTGTTGCGCCATTAACTGAGAAACTTATCAAATAAAGAATTTGAAGACTGTTAAGCAGCTCAGTTTATAGAAGCCTTTTGCTTTAGTTCACTTTCAGGCTGGAGCTAAGTTGACAGACAATTCTTGTGAGGCACCCTGTGTGCCAGGGCTCTGTAGCTCAGCAAGGACACGCCTACCGTCACGCACATTTGCTGTGTAACTGCGTTCATCAGCAGCACTCTCTATAAGCATCCAGAGATTATGGTTGCTGACAAGTGGCTCCTGCCTCCAAGGACTAAAGGAGGACAGAGCAAGACAGTTATGTATAGTCCTATATGGAAGTCAGCTCCAGGCCCACCTATGGCCACTGACTGTCGTCCACAGAGATGACACAGATATTCCTCATTCGTCTCCCTGCTTGGACAACCTCACCACGTCAACTAAACAAATTGGGATCTGTGTGATTCTATACTGAGTGTTCACAGTGCACTCGGGGCCAAATGTGGCCTCGCGTAGCCATACTGTTATTCTCAATTTGCAGGTTTGGAAAATCGAAGCCCAACGGGACACTGCAGTAATTAGCAAACTGAAATGTCAATTGTGTCTTGATAAATCGCCTGTGTACAGCTGGGCACAGTGGCAAACACCTGTAATCCCAGCACTTGGCTGAGGCAGAGGCAGGTGGATCTCTGTGAGTTCAAGGCCAGTCTGGTCTACAAAGCGAGTCCAGAGCAGCCAAGGCTATACAAAGAAACCCTGTCTCAAAAAAAAAAAAAAAAAAAAAAAAAGTCTTTGTGCTAACTTTTATATAAACTACTGTGGTAAATGACCTAAAAAGGGTTTTCTTAACAAGTGAGAAATGTCGCCTTCTATTCAGAAGTCAAAGGCACCAGAGATATTCTTCTCAGCTTGTAAGACAAGTGATAAATACCAAACATATCACGGAGCCAGGTACTAGAGGGGCCCTGGCCTGCATCTTTTGGGTGCCTACTCAAAGACTTTGGGCCTATCTCTACATCAGAAATGCTATGGAGGACTCAGCAGATTCCTAACAAGCCCCTCCCAACTCCAGTCTTCTAGAGACATATGTAATTGTTGCCACCATGTCCAGAGCACCCAGGAACTCAAATGAAAATAACACTCTCTTGAGCTTGTAAGACCATGAAGCATATCGCTTAGATCTTGTTCAGACTCCTCTGTTCCTGAGAGAGTTCAGGTGCTCACCCGCCCTCAGAAAGGCACATGCTAGGCAGAGGGTCAAGCTGAAACAGCCTTCCGACTTCACATCTACACTCACTGGTAATTCCTGAGGTTTCTCTTTATCTACACACTGCTGCAGACTGAAATACTTTGGTGGATTGATTTTTATTAATTAGACATGAGAATTGTAGTGCCAGTGTGAGAAATGAAGATCATTCAAGTTATAACACACAGAGCCATATAAAACTTTCTCTCTGAATTGGAAGCAGAGTTTTTAAATGTGTCCCAGACTTCATCCTCTCTGAATTCATTTCACACCTTGGACCTGGCCTTTCCAAAGCTGCAAGTCCTCATCCTGTAACAGATTGTCTCCATATATCCATCGGGCCCACCACACCACCAGCTGCTGTGACAGGTTCCTCTACGGTTCATGAATGCCAAAGGTTACTGAAACCCTGAGCTGATGACATCTGTGCATCCCTCTCCAGTGGTTCCAGAGGATCCTAAGGATGTCCCGAATCCCATTCACGAACCACATGCTCTTCTACATGAGGGTACTTACCTACAGTCTCTCAAAGTTAGGATATCTTTTAAAATTTTTCAGAAAAAAAAATGCCTCACATGAAAAATAAGTACTCCCACATGCCACAACCACCAAGACCAGCCCTTGGCAGCTTGGCCTTTTGTGATTCTATCACCGTCTTTGGCAGACCCTCTGCGCCATCCAGCAGTCAACTACATTAACTATATTTACAAGCAGCCTCTCTTTCTAAAGCCTATTTATAAAATTTAATGTTGGCTATCATTCTCTGCCAAAAATAAAAAAGCAAGGAAAAAGAAGGCGCATATTTTACCTGTAATTTCTCAAGCATGTGCAGAAATCCCTTTGTTGCATCTCGAGAAAAAGTTGAGCCAAAGGCTGAGCTTGCTGTGCAGTTGTCTTCTCTGTGATAGTCAGAGAGAACAGTGGTGTTTGCATTGTCAGCAGGGTTACCTATGACAACAGCAAGCTCCTCACATGACCCCATAGGCAAGCCCTGGCACAGAATGATGCTGGCTGGGACACCCGGTTGTTGTCATGAGGCAATGAGTACAGCCCTCTCCTTCTAAGTAAGAAATAAATGTTCAGACTACAGCAGGTAAAGCAGAGAGCAGACAAAATGACCCACATTGCTCTTTTTCTAACCAGTCCATCTTTTGTGGTTTGTCATATAGCGTGGCAAGGAATCAAAGAAGCCTTTTTACTTCGTTTTGAAGTAAGTATGTTTTTAATAGCTGGTTGGGAATGGTGTGGTGATCTAGTTGGACAAAGAAATGAGGTCATGAGCCCATAAGTAAGCAAACTGGTTCAACTGACCTGCTTTCTTTAAATATGAGTCTAGGGAAAGACGACTTCTTTGGCCTTCTTTGGCCTTCCAAGAATTCACAGGGTGAATTCACTGTGAATAGGCATGCTCTCTCATCTTCCAATTATGCTTCCAACAGCTATGTAAACACATATTGGAGCTACACAAGCAGATACTATGCAGTGTAGACAGAGCAGGTGATGGGAACAAACCTCAGAGTGGGATAAATATACCCATGTCTCAAAGTCTCCATCATTTTTATTTTCCTCATCTGGACCCCTACATCAAGGTCTCAGACTGTTTGTTCTTGTTTATTTCAAAGGCTTTACTAAGTTATAACTGATATACAAGTATATGCAGATATTTAATATCTATAATTCGATAAATTTCAATATATACTTATATCTATGAAACAATTACTGCAGTCAAGATAATAAATATGTCCAAAAACCCACTAAGATACCTTGTATCTTTTTATTGGAATGGGAGATTCATTGTGAGAACAGCTTACATAGGATATTCTCTTAACTTTTTTAGTGACAGTATCTTATGTATTCTAAGCTAGGCTTAAACTTGTTATATAGCCAAGGCTAGCACTGAACTCCTGATCCTCCTGCCTTTATCTCCCAAGTAGTAGTAATATAGGCAGACACTACTGTTCCAGGGTCCTTAAACAAACTTTTAATCACAGAATATATTACTGTTGTTTATAGAAACTATATTTGTACAGTAAATACCTGGGACTTTTTCACTCCACAAAAACAAAACAGTATACCGTTCAGACAATATCCTCCCAGTCCTCCATCCCATCCCTAGCAGCCACCATTCTGCTATCCACCCCTACGATCTTGACTGCTTCAGATCCCATGCATCCATGGGTGCTGTGGTTACCTGCTCTTTGCTGCCTGGCTTACTGCCCTCATAGCATGTTCTGAGTGGCTTGATGCTGATCAAAACGGCTAAGTGTCCTTTCATATGACTGAAGAGTTTTCTACTCTATAGAGAGAAGGGTAAAAATATATGTGGGATATATATATATATGCCTATAAATGCATATATATATATATATATATATATATATATATAGAGAGAGAGAGAGAGAGAGAGAGAGAGAGAGAGAGAGAGAGAGGAGAAAGGAAAAAGAGGTCCTCATCCATTCAGCTATCAGCAGGCACGTACATTCCTTTTTCTTCTTGATTATGGTGAACATTGTACATAGGCATGATACTATTCCAAACTTCAGCTCTTAGCAGCTGTACTCAGATATGAGGTTGATGGGGCAAGAGTTAGCACTCAGTGGCAGTCCACTTGCCTAGCATACATAAGGCCAGGACCAACAAATGGATAATTATTTAAAGATAAAATAGAACCCATGAACTGCTATGAGGTTGCTGGCATTTGGCATGTCTATTCATAATTTTGAGGTGTCTTTACAATATTTTCTGTAGCCATTGGGGCCATTTCACAATCCCTCCTCCAACAGTGTACAAAGATTCCAGTTTCCTCACATCATTACAAGCACGTGGAAACTGCGAATGACAGCCATGCTGTGTGAGAGGTAACAGCTCAGTTTGCATTTTTGAAATGATCAATGATGTTAATCATTTCTGACACCACTGTGTGCCATTTGTACATTGTCTTGAGAGAAAAGTCTGTTCAAGTTCTTTGCTTATGTTTTCATGCAGTTACTTGGGATCTTGCTATTGTTTCGTGGTCTTCTGCTCATTGTAATACTTAGAACAATGTTACATTCTGTTTGGTTTTATTTTCAAGTCAGAGAATATCTTTCGGTAAAACAGAACACACAAGAGGCAAAGTTCCTTCAGACATTGCCTTGGAATGTAATTACAAAGGACAAGTCTATCTAGAAGAACCTATGCCTCTTGAAGCTCTAAGTCTTGACCAGTTAAGTAGATGAGGATGGCACAGGAGGGAAGCCATAGATAATCAGCCAGAAGCCTGGGGAGGCTCTGCTGCTTTTGGAATTCTTTCTGTCCCCACCGAGATCAGGTTAAACCATCTGCAAAGCAAAGAAGGTCTAGATCACAGGAGCCAAGCATTTTCCTTTTATTGGATAATGCTTCTGTGAAGGCTGGTGTGTAGATCGGTGGTAGAGCACTTGCCATGTGTGTAAGGCCTTAGGTTCAATCACAAGCTGAAAAATGGTACTAGTATTGTCACTGCATACCTACTGTGAGTATAGAGGGAAAACAAGCAAACAGACTTCGTTAACATGTTTGAGCTTACTGAGCACACTTACTGAGCACAGCTAAAGGGGGCCTGAGATAGTGAATGGGATATACCCTGTATCGGGGACCACAAAAGCCACTTTAACCCTTAGTCATAACCAAATGTCCAAGTACTTAGAGCTAGCCTCAGGTTTCAGCTGGTGGAAATTACAATTCTATTTTAACAATTCCAGCTTCTTCTCAAGCTCCATCTGTGGGGCACAAAGAGACTTTCATCAGAAGCATCTTGCCTTTCTCCCTGCCTTCTGTGACTTCAGTCTTTCCACTTTGTTTTGGCTGCCCTGTTGTGCTCCCAACCTTCCAACTGAACCTTCGGATGGTGCTGGGCTTCTCTCTCCCCTTTTCTTCCTCCCCAGTCCTGATGCTGCCATATCAGTAAAATAGATCTCTAGCAGTCACAGTGCCTGCTCTGCTGGTGTAGCCACCTTTCTCAGGGAAAGTCTGCTGTTCTGTGGGTGGGCGGGGGGTGGGGGTGTCTAGTGGATCCCTGGAAAGGCTTATGCTGATCTTTCACTGCCTCCTTTCTTCACTCACATCTCACAGGGACCAGGAAGGGAGGGAAAGTACCAGGACAGTGTTTCCTATCAGTTCAAAGGGGCAGGAACTGGAGGCTCCCCCACAGGGCTGAGCCTGGCCCTCCACTGAGAAGTGTCTGCATTCCAAGGCTGGAGCCTGTAACCACCCTTCCAAACCCTTTGAAGCCGGGCAAAAGGCCTGCCAACAAGCACCAAGCTTGAGAGCGACTCTGCCTACCCTGGGAGGGGCTGTTTCCTGCCTGCTTTCCAAAACCTCACAAGAGGGAATGGCAGTCGGGAATTTTGCAAGATTTTACTCCAGACAACAAAACATAAAAACTTGAGTGAGGTGAGCTTTCTCCCAAACAAGGCAAGATCCATTTGGTCCTAAGGTAATTCCACTAGCTTAGCAACTTATTGCCATGGTTTACTTGTTTAAATACATTTGCATACAGACCTTTTTTTTTTTTTCTAAGTATAATTAAATGTTCTTAGCACTTTAAGTAATTGCTGGCCTTTTCCACTTTGGCTCCTCTGGATGTGTTTCATATCATTTACTGCCTGTGAAGCATGGCATCTAAGAGGAGCCACAAGATTTCTGGTGGAACCTAAGTGTTTTCCTGTTCACATGCTCAAATTTTGACATAGTGACCTCGGTAAAACTTGATCTACTTCCCATTTTTCTGTTCCAAGGTCAGAGACTTCTGTTTACATTTGTGCTTATTTTTAAGAACATCAGAGCTGAAGAGTCTATGAAAATTTCTCTTATCCTCTGCTGTGTGAGGATATACCGGGAGACAGGTTAAAAAAAAAAAAATGAGTCTCTAATGGACACCTAATTCTAGTCCGCTGAACTTCAAAAATAAATATTTGCTACTTAAGCCTCCAAGTCCTTTGCTGTTAGAGCAGCTGGAATCAACTCACAGCCATAGTCACTCCTGAAAAACAGAAAATAAATTCTAGGAGGCCTGCAGCATGCCACATATAAGTACACATGTATTTATGAATACAATTGTGTGTGTTTTGCATCTTTAATTAAGCTTTAGGAGAAAAGCTTAAGGCATTTTTCTGGTTCTATCTGAAATAACAGTCTGTTTCTCTGCCTTGGATGTCCTGGAGCCTGCTCTGTAGACCAGGCTGGCCTCAAAAACATAGAGTTCCCCCTGCCTCTGGCATTAAAGATATGAGCCCCCACCACTGGCCTGCAGCTTCCCTTAACTGGAGGAGATACATATCAAGACCAGACCAGCAGGTATCTGAAACAGTGAACAGGGTTGAAACCATATATACTGTGTGTTTTTTCCCTGTTCAGATATATCTTTAATGAAGTTTATTAATTAGGTATAGTAATTAATTATTAATTACTCTCAGTAAGATAGTTAAAATAACAATAAAACGACACAATGACAACATTCTATAATAAAATTTCCCACATCATCATTACTGCGGCACTTAGGGGACATTATTAAGCAAACAGTGATTTTATCATAACATTGAAACAGTCAGTCCAGTAATTGGGAGAATGTCTAAGTGCTGAATGCACAACAGTGCATAGATTGATTGATGTACCCGGTAGGGTGGGTGGGCCAGAATGCAGTAAAGCTAGATTTAAATGTTCAGTCCAGAACAGTGTGCAACTTAAAACTTCTGAGATGCTCATTTCTAGAATCCTCTGTTTAATGTTTTTGGACGACAATTGACTACAGAAACCAATCTGCTACCTGAAACCACAGAAAGCAAATCTGCAGATGGGGAGAGGGTTGGATACAGTATAAACAAGCGCTTGGTAACAAAGTTGACAGCAACTAGCTCGCACTCCTCAACAGGGCTAGCAACAACAGCTTGTCAGCTGGCATTCTCCAGACACACTCATGCTCGTGCTACGTGAGAGGGCACTGTGATAGCCATCACTGCGTGCTCGTCAGTGCACTGTCTGTGACACACATCAGTCTTCTTCTACGCTCCGGTGCTCCAGTGTAATGCATCCAATTCAATGCGTAAGGAATGGTATTGGCTCAGGGTCCCCAATACCAAGTTCTCAGATTTGTTTGCCCCAGAGGACAAGGAATACGAGACAAAGACAGGAGATAGAGGGTGAGTGAGACAGGAAAGGCAGAAGAAGCAGGGTAATTGTCCCAGAGGGGACAAAGGACTGCCACCGGACAGAGAAGAGACAGACATTGCGCTTAGGAACATGGCCGTTTGTGAAGGTACAAGGGGAAACCCGATGTGAGGGTGGGGTGTTTAATTTTAATTGGGTGTGTTAATTAGGTGCACCAAAGCGGGCTTTTGACTGCTGGACTTCAATACTTTGATAGCTGGACCTTGGGAGTCAGCCTCAGAAGAAGGGGTTGGCCAAATAAGGCAATAGACCTTGGTGGGTGGCTTTAGGAATGTAATCTAGCAGTTTTTTAGCAAGGCAGAGGGAAAGGGGGAGAAGGGCAAGGCCTGCCAGAGCCATGCCCGCCAGGATCAGGTTGGCCAGAGTCCCTTCATTATGTACTACACCAGCAAAGATAAGCCTGTCCATTTCCTCCTGTTCACTTTCATCCGCCCTTTTCTAGATTTTTTTTTCTTTTTACAGTAACACCAAATGTAACAATTACTTAAGCGGCTTTGTGTCATCTGTACACCTGCTGAGTATGACAGCAATGCTAATCAAGAAAGGGCCGAGGGCAGATCTGCGTATGTTATGGCTACACCTAGCACAATACTGCAAATCCCCTGATGTCTGAGTTCTTCCTCCTAGGGTCTGCTTTCCGTCCCATTTCCAGTGAGTCCAAAACATCAGGCGCTAAAGCGTTTGGAAAGCGCCACCTTGTGGCATACACGCATCACTGCACCTGTATATTGGACAAAGGAGCGCTGGCTGGGCCCAAGATCCTGATGCTTGCTTGCAGTGTGTTTCATGGCCCTCTTGATACCTGGGTACCTGAGTTCTAATCCCCAGAAAGCATGTAAAGCCGAGCTCAACAGTGCTTGTGAGCACACACATCATCAACCACAGTAAACTAAAAATTAAATATTTAAATTTAACAAGATCTGTAAAGGGTTTGTATGCTAAAAACTACATAACATCAATGAAAGAAACTAAAATTGAAAATCATATGTCAGTTTATGATTGGGAGACGTGTAGGCCCCCCAAGGCACACGAGTGGCGGGCCCCTGCCCTGAGGACCTCTGATGGCCAGGTTCCACTCACAGAACACTCTTAACTCCCCTAACAGCTGGACCCAGCCGCTATGTTACAAAGTAAAAGACCAAGCTCTGGGCTTGAAATCCCACCAGTTCCCGCCATGGAAATCTCTACCCTGAAAAGATCTGCCCCCAACCCAAGAAACACTATATAAACCCTGTCTTCCTCTCAGTTCTCTGATGCTTCTCACCCGAGCAGAGGCAGCAGCTCTCTGGGTTCTTCCTTTGCAATAAAGCTCTTGTCTGAAGTTGGTTGTGTGGGGTGACTTTGCAATATTCCTTGGCTCACAATTACTAGAATACCTTTCCCTTTAGAGCTGTAACACTTACAAGGGGTAAATATTATTAGGCATGATAGTTAGATTTTGCATCTCCTTGACCAAATGCCCAAAACAAACAAATTAATTTTTTTCATAATTTCAGAGGTTTTACTTCATAATTGTTGTCTCTGTCCAGTTGATGTACTCAGTACGATACAAATCAAAATTTCAGCAAAGCTTTGAAGGGATAGACAAACTAACTCTGAATGCTAACTGAAAAAAGAACCAGTGAGCCGGGCGCTGGTGGTATGCTCCTTGAATCCCAGCACCCCGGAGGCACAGGCAAGAAGTTTTCTATGAGTTCCAAGTCAGCCTGGTCTGCAGATTAAGTCCAGGATAGCCAGGGCTACACAGAGGAACCCTGTGTCAAAGTAACAAAAGAAGGAAAGAAGGAAAGAAGGGAGGGAGGGAGGAAGGAAGGAAGGAAATGAGGAAGGAAGGATTAGATGGTAGATAAAAAGGAAGATTAGATGGTAGATAGAAAGAGAGAGAGAGAGAAAAGGAACCAGAAAAGCCAGAGCAATTCTGAAAAAGAACAAAGTTGAGAAACTCATTCTCCCTGATCTGTAATGATTTATAAGCTAAAGTTATACAGCTAAAGTTACACAGCTAACTGTATAACTTTATAACAGACACATATATGTTTCATATGTGAAAGACATATGAAGGATAGTAAGGAAAGATTCAAGAGCCCAGAATATACCCATAACATAGAATGAATTAGGTTTTCACAAAGGTGCAAAGGCTACTCAGTGCAGGTTTATGTTTTCAACAAATGCCGCTGAAACAGTTGAGCATCCACATGCAGACAAAATAAAAAACCTCAGCACAAGCCTCAGAAAATTAGCCTCAAGATTCCTGACCTAACATCAAAGCTGAAAAGATGCTAGAAGCATTAGGAGGAACTCCTGTGAGGGTCGAGGCTTCTGACGGAGGTTTGAAAACTTAAAACAAGACTTAAAACCTTCACTCGGTTAAATGTGATGTTAAGAGAATGAAAAGTCAGCTGTGGGATAAAAGAAATATATTTTTCTATACACGTCTAATACAGGACTTATAACTATAATACCACTGTGATTTAAATGGTGATAACATCTCCCAAATTCATATTGAAACTTAATTGCCAAGACAGCAGTACAAAGAGGTCCAGGCTTTGGAAGGTGATCAGTGGTGAGGTCTTTACCCACAACAGAGGTTAGCACATACATTAGGAGCACGATATGGGCAAAAGTGCTCTCGGGCACATTAGTCTCTTCTGCCATGTGAGAACACAATTTCTTTTCCCTCTGAAGGATGTAGCAACTAGGTGCCACCATATAGTGGAAGCAGAAAAGGGGCCTCCATCTGATACAAAACCCACCGGCAGCCTTTGTGATTTTTGTTACATACAAAAAGAAAAATACATAAAGAACAATTAAAGCTCAGCCATCAGAACAAAAGCTTTGAAGATATAAGCAAAGTATCTTAAAAGATATCCAATGCCGGTAGTCACTGGGGAAGTAAATTACACCTCTCGAAATAGCTGAAGAGATACCACCAGGCCTAAATAGCTGAAATGCTAAGGCTGGTGTCCACAGTGGAGGGCAGTGCAGCAGAAGTCCCTTCCATTGCTGGGCTGAATACAAATAAAACAGTTTAAGGGTTTCTTATAAAGTGAAGCAAGCATATGATTGCCTTTGACCCAGAAACCCCACAACTGGGTAGTTACTAAAGTGGATGGACAACATACATTCTCCTAAAACCTCTATGTGTGTTCATAACAGATTTCTTCATAATACCTCCAAGCTGGAAGCAACCTTAGCATGCTTCAACACTTTGCAGGTAAAGCAGTCTGTGATGTCCACAAAATTACATACTTGCTAATAAGAAGTGGAGGGGGATAAAATATTGATTTATCCAACAAGATCGATTGGAAATGCTTTTTACTGACTGAAAAATGCCAAGCCCAAAAGATTTCATATTGTTCAGTTCTGTTCCTATGCTGGCTTCCTGGCATTGTAACAAAATATAATAAATAGTCTGCTTGAAGAGAGAAATACCTGTTGTGGTTCACAGTCTGTGTTCAACTGCCTCTGTTCCTTCAGGGCCTACGGGAAGACAGAACATCATGTTGAAAAGCTCACAGTAAAACAGCACTCCAAAGCAGGGAGAGAGATGAAAATTGACATCCCAAAATCCCTTTCAAAGGAAGACCTCCTACTTGGTGCCACCTCTTAAATGAAATCACAGACTGAAGACCAAACTGTCATGAATGCATCTGTGGGGAAGCCAGTTTCCCTTCCCTCCTCTCTTCCAGTCCCTCCCCTGCACCTGCCATCCTTCCATCCTTCCCAGGTCCATTTCTCCTCCATTTCTCTTCAGAAAACATTTGCCTCCCAGGGACAACAGCCAAACATGGCATAACAAGTTACAATAAGCCTAGACACATTACCTCATATAAAGGCTGAACAAGGCAACCCAGGAGGAGGAAAAGAGCCCCCAAAGCAGGCAAAAGAGTCAAAGAAAGCCCCCACTACCCCTGTTTGGAGTCCCACACAGTGGGACACAAGCTACACAACTATAACCTATAGGCAGAGGGCCTAGGTCAGCCCCACACAGGCTCCCTGATTGCGGCTTCAGTCTCTGTGAGTCCCTATTAGTGCTGGTTAGTTGAGTCTGTGGACTGTGTTCCTATGGTGTCCTTGAGCCCTCTGGCTCCTACAATCCTTCCTCCCAAGTTTCAGCAGGATCCCCCAAACCCTGCCAAATGTTTGGCTGTAGGTGTGCATCTGCTCCTATCAGTTGCAAGATGAAGCATCTCTGATGATGCGTATGCTAGGCTCTGGTCTCTGAGTCTAGCAGAATATCCTTAGAAATCATTTCATTTACTTTTTTCCCCCATCCTGTTTGGTTCTATCTTAGGTCTCTGAACTATCCAGCCTCTGGTTCTTGGCCATCCAGGCAGTGTCAGAAGTGGGCTCCCTCTTATGACATGGATCTCAAGTTGAACCAATCATTGGTTCCCCACTCTCATACTAAGTGTCTTTATAAAGAAACTGGAGAGATCTTATACTAGCAACTTAGCACACCTGAAAGCTCTAGAAGAAGAAAAAAATACACCCAAAAGAATAGAAGGCAAGAAATAACAAAACTGAAGGCTGAAATAAATAAAATAGAAACAAAGAGAACAATACAAAGATTCAATGAGACAAAGAGTTGGTTCTTTGAGAAAAATCAACAAAATAGACCAACCCTTATGCAAACTAGTAAGAGATGAGACAGACTGTCCAAATTTATAAAATCAGAAATACAAAGGGGGACATAACAACAAAAACCAAGGAACTCCAAAGAATCATTGGGTTAAAAACCTGTATTCCCAAAATTAGAAAATCTAAAAGAAATGGATAATTTTCTTGACAGATAGCACTTACCAAAGTTAAATCAAGATCAGATGAAGAATTTAAATAGACCTATAACCCCTAAGAAAATAGAAGCAGTTAGTAAAAGTCTCCCAACCATAAAAGCACTCAGGGCCAAATGGTTTTAGTGCAAAATTCTACCAGACATTCAAAGAAAAGCTAATACCAATGCTCTTCAAATTAGTCCAGAAAATAGAAACTGAAAGAACATTGCCAAATTCATTTTATGAGGCCATGGCAATCCTGATACCCAAACCACACAAAGATTCAAGAAAAGAAAGAGAATTCAAAGAAAGGGAATTATAGACCAATTTCTCTTATGCACACTGATGCAAAAATACTCAATCAAACACTTAAAAACCAAATCCAAGAGCACATCAAAAAGATCATCCACCATGATCAAGTAGGCTCCATCTGATAGATACGTGAATGATTCAACATACAAAAATCTGTCAATGTAATCCACCATATAAACAAACTGAAAGAAAAAAAAAACATATGATCATCTCATCAGATGCTGAAAAGGCCTTTGACAAAATCCAACACCCCTTCATGATAAAAGTTTTAGAGAAATCAGGGTGACAAGAGATATATCTAAACATAGTAAAGGCAATTTACAGCAAGCCTATAGGCAACATCAAATTAAATGGTGAGAAACTCAAAGCAATTCCACTAAATTCAGGGACATTAACTCAAAAAAGAAAAATCAGATGCCTTTTGTGGTAGACTCCTGTCATAAGTTCAAGGCACATCCCATTTGTCTTTCTAAATGAGGATTAATCACCTTCGCCTGTGTCCACTTTCTTGATTATCTTCTTTAGGTGTGTAGATTTCATTATGTTTATCATGTCTTGTAGGTCTATATAAGCGAGTATATACCAAGTTTGTCTTTCTCCTTCTGGGATACTTCACTCAGAATGATCTTTTCTAGATCCCACCACTTGCCTGCAAATTTCAGGAAAATGGCAGGTAAATAGTGGGATCTGGAAAAGATCATCCTGAGTGAGCTATCCCAGAAGCAGAAAGATGCACATGGTATATACTCACTCATATAGACATACAATATAGGATAAACCTACTAAAGCCTGTACATCTAAAGAAACTAATCAAGAGGGAGGACTCTTGCTAAAATGCTCAATTCCTATCCAGAAAGGCAAACAGGCTGGACATCAGAAGAAGGAGAAAAAAGGGAACAAGTCAGGATCCTGACACAGAGGGTCACTGAAAATCTCTGCCCTCCAGACTATCAATGTAGATGCTGAGACTTATGGGCAACCCTTGGGCAGAGTGTAGGGAATCTTAGGAAAGAAGTGGGAAACAGTAAGATCTGGAGAGGACAGAAACTCCACAAGGAGAGCAACAGAACAAAAAAAAAAAATCTGAGCACAGGGGTCTTTCCTGAGACTGCTATTCCAACCAGGGACTATGCATGGAGATAACCTAAGACCTCTGCACAGATGTAGCCCATGGCAGTCCAGTATCCAAGTGGGTTCCATTGTAATAGGAACAGGGACTGTCTCTGACATGAACTGATTGGCCTGCCCTTTAATTTCCTCCCTCTGAGGGTGAAGCAGCATTACCAGGCCACAGAAGAAGACAATGCAGCCACTCCTGATGAAACCTAATTGACTAGGATCAGAAGGAAGGAAAAGAAGTCCTCCCATATCAGTGGACTTGGGGAGGGGCATGCATGCAGAGCGTGTAGGAAGGGAGGGATTGGGATAGGAGGAGGGAGGGAACCACGGGGGGGATACAAAGTGAGTAAAGTGTAATTAATAAAAAAAATAAAAAAATAAATATAAAAGGAAAAAAAAAAAAAGAAAAATCAGTAGCCCTCCTATATACAAGTGACAAACAGGCTGAGAAAGAAAGAAAAAAAAAAAAAAAACACCCCTTACGATAGCCACAAAAGATATAAAAATAACTTGTGATAACTCTGACCAAGAAGTGAAGGACTTGTATGAAAAAAACTTTTGAGTCTCTGAAGAAAGAAACTGAAGAAGGTATCAGAAGATGCAAAGATCGCCCAGGCTCATGGATCGGTCGGATTAACATACTGAAAATGGCCATCCCACCAAAAGCTATCTACAGATTCAATGCAATTCCTATCAAAATACCAACACAATTCTTCACAGACCTTGAAAGCCATCACATTGGCCTCCTGTGAAGAGGCTGACCTGCTCTGTCTCCTTCACAGCATCCCCTGTGTAATAATCTGAGTGTGCTAAATGGAGACTTACGCCTGATAAATCTGTTTCCCAAGGTAACAGTTTCAATTTGTTTAGCTGACCTTTCCAAGATCTTCCTGCAAGCAGGAACACATGTAGTGAAGGAGGAAATGCTGGACACATAATGCTGACTTAGAAATTAGTCTATAGCAGTGCCATCTTGCACGTGTTGAAGGAGTCATAGTAAGCACACTAGCCTTGATGTAGACTTTATTCAGCAGCAAAGCAATGTGGAAGGACAAGGGTTAATGATCAGAGCATTACCTCAGACCAAAGCTGCAGCCAGCTTTCAAGAGTTGTTTTATGTTCCTCTGCCACACAGACCCTAGGAGGCTCACTTCTGGTAAAACCAAATGATCCACCTGGGAGCTGATATGTTCATCAACCATGGATCCACCAAAACCTGCATAGTACTCTAGGCACGCCAGCAAGTGCAAGCGTCAAGGACTTGAACTTACCATTGTGGGTGGGATACTGAGAACAGAGCTCAGCTCCTATGGAAGAACAGCACGTTCTTAACCACTGAGTCATCTCTTCAGCCCCTTCAGTGTTTCTTGGTGCCAAGGATGTCTACAAGTCCCGCTGTGTTAACTGAGTAACTGCAATACAGCCCTCTGGGAAAATTCAGTCATTGCTGTGCATTCCAGAAAGGATTGGCGATTAATAAACAAACAAACAATGTTCAAAATGGCTGCTCATGAGGACTACTTTCCATAGTAATCTGCAACCCAAATTCCATCCTCATGGGTTTGCAAAGCACCTGAAAGAACTGCCCTACTTCTCATTCCATCAGTTCTCTTTTTTCTTCTTACATTATAAGTATATTTCACACTTCCCTTTTCTTTCTAAAAATCCTCTCATATGCCCTTCCCTGCTCTCCTTCAAAACCATGGCCTCTTCTTTCGTTGATTGTCTTTGCATGTGGATATGCATATGTATCTACATAAATATTCCTAAATATAATATTCTCGGTTCATACTATATTACTTGTATGTTTTCAGGGCTGACCACTTGGTATGGTGCAACCAATCGGCATGCTCTTCTCTGGGGAAGACTACCTCTCCTCCTCCCAGCTTTCCTCGATTGCCTAGAGTTCTTTATGTAAGGTTGAGGCCTCATGGGCTTTTCCCCATCCACTTTGGCATGTCCACTGGTGTCATCCTTGTTCAGCTCAGGTTTAGGCAGTCATGTTGATGAAACTTTATGGGTTTAGTGGCCCTTACAGTCTCCCACAATACTCCCCGAGCCTTGGGCAGAATGGGGGGTGCATTGGAGATATACAACTCCAGTTGTTGATGGGTTGTGGCTTTCCATAGTGGTCTCTGTTGAAAAGACAAGTTTCCTTGATGAGTGGTGAAGACATTGTAGGTATAAGGGCAAATGTTTATAGATTGTTATTACTGATTATGCTGGGTTACCTAATTGAAGGTTGTTGACTCTCCTCCGACAACCATGACTTCACTAATTACTGAGTAATTAGCTAAATTTCCAGGACCAGGCAGGGTCTTCCTCTTGTTCAGTAGGAGTTAAGTCCAGCTAGAGATCTATTGGTTGCCTTGAGGTATGCACGGCACTGCTGCACCCTTAGGGCGATTGTGCTGTTCTAGTCATTGGTGTGGTCCATGGGTACCATTGCTGGACTGTCGGTTGCCTCCCTCATCTGGAAGCTTGCATGATGTCTTCTGGTACCACGAAAGCTAATTGAGACATGTTCTTGATTTCGTTCATTGGAGACATTTTGATGCTGTCCTTGGAGCACCCTCACTTTGGAATATTCATAACTACAGTTGTCTCTATTCATGTCATGGATGAGCTCACAGCCGTCCTTCTCTGCTGACAGTTCGAAGGCCTGGACTTTCCTGCTGAGCAGGGTGTTTTGATGCATCATCTGCAGTTCATTCAGGTTTTTCTCTGGACATAACTGTTGCCACAGGACCTGGAAGCACGCACTTCAGGCCCTGGCTGCTGCCTCTGCTTAGCTTCTTCTACAGTGTGTGTAAGGTACCTCCGCCCCTTCTTTATGATTGAAATGGGCCTCATTGCCCACAACACCTGCTTTAAATATGGCTGAATAGGTGTGTTCTGTAAGAGCTATGTGTGGAGGTTTCAGTCAACTTGGCAAGTCTGGAGGCTGTGTCTTGACTCTACCACTTTTAAGAGAGAGATCCTTCCACAGATCAGCATGTGTCTTGTTTTCAAACAAGGAATTTTTCTCCTCCTGTAGTTACCTGCTACCTTCCGGCAGCAGTTCCTGTGGGACTTGGACTTCTGTGTGCCAGTTCTGATTCCTCAGCCACATCATGATCTTTCCTTTTACCTTACTCTCTGACCTAGTTAGCATCCACTCAAACCCAAGAATTCACTAGGAAGCATGGCATTTTCAGATCAGAACGGCAAGAACAGAATACTAGTGACAAAACTTTGAGCACTGAATACAAATGTGGAAACTTCTTGTGGTTTCCCCATTCAACTAGTTAGCACAAACCCTAGTCCTGAAATCACAGGCTGCTTTCGTCCTGATGGGGACAGCCCAGAGCAGCTTAACCTCTTCAGCTACTAAATAAAACCCCAGTCACTGGAAATCACAGTTAAATGTATGCTTTTGGGATTTGGAGTGCAGAGGCCCTGACTTTAGGATTGCAACACCATGCACTAGGACGTTGCCTTCCAAAGTCATCACTCTTCTCTTGGCAACCAACGGTACTTTGCTTTCCCATTGTCCTAGTTTTCAGCCACTGTACCCACTTCACCCACAACCTATGGAGCCTGTTCTCATTGCTAACCCAGTTTGGAGTCAAAAGAATTCTCGGAACAGTTACAGTCTCTGTAGCTGTGTGGTGAGCAGATCTCCAGATGGTGGCAACAGTGACTCAGAATAACAGACATGCTGAAGGACAAGACTTAAGCCAGATGCAGTGCAAGAGCACAGCTTTTCAAAAATTGCCAAGAAATTATTTCTCATATGCCTTCCATGTTCTCTACACACTGGGAATACAGCAGAATCCTTGTATTCATTTAGTTAATGTATAAGTGGAAAAGGTGGAAGAAAAACCAAGACACATATACAAAACAAGGAAAGAGGTGGTCAAAGAGGGATGCCGCTCAACGTTCTCCTTGCTGTAACAGACGTCTGACATCAATGGCTCATGGGAAGGGAGATAAGTTTTGGCTTGTGGTTCAGAGGCATGAGGATCCACAATGACAGGGAGCAGAAAGAAGGCCTGTCTTTAAAATCCAGGCTTAAGTTGAAATCCACTGAGGGAAGTGAGGAGGCTAACTGCACAGCTAGAACAGCTGGATTCAGAATTTGCACCTCCTTAAGCTAACTCTTGAGTCTTATAACTCTGTTTGAAAATAGAAATGACAGCATCAACAAATCTTTCTGAGTGTTGAATAAGTGTTTCCCTTTTCTACTCAATGATTCCAGACCAGAGACCGCGGCATCAAGTGGAAGCCCAGGGCCACACAGCCTGGCTGATGAACCGAAAGCCAGGCTCACTGGCTCATCGATGCATCATTACATTGTCAAGCAAACTTCTCAGGTGATTTTTTTTTCCTTAAATGGTAAATTAATGAAGGCAAGCATTGTTTTTAAAGAGCATGGATGGTAACAATACATATAAGAATGACACAACAACCTCAAACAGAAGAATGGTGTCATCCTGAAGGGAAAATTCTACTAGATAATGTTAGTACCAAACACTCTGCCTTAATCTTACTTACTTAATCATACTTACTTAATCTTCAAACAGCCTATAGAGTAGGAACTATTACTCTAATTTTTCAGAGAAAACTGAAGCACAGTCCAGATCATCCTAGAAAAATATATTTAGATTCTTCAGGTTTTGACTCTTAAAGTTCAAATTCAAAACATTTGGACCATGTTCCTGATGACATCTGGGCCTCTCTTGGAGAAGAATCAAAGGTGCCATGCTTAGGCACAGCCTAGTGAATAGAAAGCGCTTCACTCTAAGTTTGCATTGTGGAAAATGGCATTAAAAGAATCAATAGACATCGCTTTAGACATTTTTTACACTTCAAGGAGTGGAGAAGCTAACCTGATGATACTGGTCAAAGCATTTTTTCTCTTCATCCCAAATATTCATTTTTTTATCAATGTTTTTAAGAAAACCTTTATTCACATGTTAAAAGAGGTTCAAAGAGCTACTGAAGTTTTTAATTTTTAAATTTAAACTTGGTAGATGGCTATAGCTTAGAGTAATGTCATCATTGCCCACTAGGAATGCAGAGTGAAGAGTTAATGGAGGACCAAGTGCAAGGTGTATTCTTTCTGGATATTGGAAACAGAAAAAGTGAGACCTTCAATTGCTATCCTGCAAAGAGGAGTCCCTGCTGGTCATAGGTGATACCTTCATTATCCTGGGTCTTGGCCTTCACATTCCTGCTTATTATTATTTCTTGATGTGTTTATTTTATGTTATGTGTATGAGAGCCTTGCCTACACGTGTGCCTGTGTACCACACGTTGGCCTGGCAACAGAGGCCAGAAGAAAACATCGGATCTTGTGGGAATGAAGCTAAATACGGCTGTGAGTCCCCATGGAGGCGCTGAGAATAGAACCCTGAGTCTCTGGAAGTGCAAACAGTGCTCTTAACCACTGAACCATCTCTCCAGCTCTGTGGCCTTCACATATTTGATGGTGTCATTGGGCTCCACCTCCTGCACAGTGTTCTTGCTAGTCAGGTTCGAACGGATGAATAGTTTTTGCAGTTTCTCCTTATGCTTAAGTGACAGAAAGTTTAATTTACATGAGATCAGAAATACAGAATAGGAAGAAACACTAGAGCTTAGTCCTACCTCCTTATTTTACAAAATTGCTCATATGTGGGTCAAGACTGAGAGTCTTACCCACTTCCCAGGACATATAAATGCTGGAGGGAAACACCAAACAGTGAACATACCTTAGAATACTTGTTTCCATCTTCTTGTATATGGCTGAGAAATAAGCTCAAACAGCAGGGCACCACTAGGAGGGGTACAGCTCCCTTTGACGGCTGTGGTTTGAATATGCTGGGTCCCTCTAAAGCTCCTATTGATCTGCAGGGGTGATGGTGGCAAGTGATTGGGGCCTGTACAGAAGAGCTCCCACTCTGAAGGAACTGAATCAGTTCCGAGAAAGTAGCTTATAACATGAGTTGACCCTTTATGCTTTGGCTCTGCAGCATACACTCACTTTTTTGTCTGCTTCCTACAGTCCCAGAAAGCAACAGGAGCCTTTTGCCAAGGGCCCAGCAAATACCATCAGCATGCTCTTGGACTTCCAGATCCTAAAACCAAAATATATCACTGTTCCTAAAATACCCAGTCTCAGAAATCCTACTACAGTCACAGAAATCAGACTAAGACAGTATCCTCACTGTGGGATTGCAGTTAGAAAACTCTCCTTCATATCCCAGAAGCAGAAAGACACACATGGTATATACTCACTTATAAGTGGATATTAAACATATAATATAGGACAAACATACTGAAATCTGTATACCTAAAGAAACTAAGCAATAAGGAGGATCCTGGGTAAGATGCTCAATCCTCGTTCAGAAGGGCAAACGGAATGGACATCAAAAGAGGGAGAAGACAAGGAACAGGACAGGAGCTTACCACAGAGGGTCTCTGAAAAACTCTACCCAGCAGGGTATCAAAGCAGATGCTGAGACACATAGCTAAACTTTGGGCAGAGTGCAGGTAATCTTATGAAAGAAGGGGGAGATGAAAGACCTGGAAGGGACAGGAGCTCCACCAGGGGAGCAACAGAACCAAAAAATATGGGCACAGGGGTCTTTGCTAATACCAATACTCCAGCCAAGAACCATGCTTGGAGAAAATCTAGAAGCCCTGCACAAATGTAGCCCATGGCAAACGGAATGGACATCAGAAAAGAGAGAAGACAAGGAACAGGACAGGAGCTTACTACATAGGGCCTCTGAAAGACTCTACCCAGCAGCGTATCAAAGCAGATGCTCAGACTCATAACCAAACTTTGGGCAGGGTACAGGCAATCTTATGAAAGAAGGGGGAGATAGAAAGACCTGGAGGGAATAGGAGCTCCACAAGGAGGGCAACAGAAACAAAATATCTGAGCCCAGGGGTCTTTTCTGAGACTGATACTCCAACCAAGGACCATTCGTGGAGATAACCTAGAACCCCTGCACAGATGTAGCAGATGTGCAGCTTTGTCATTATATGGGTACCCTAACAATGGGAGTTGGGGCTTTCTCTGACTCTTTTACCTGCCTTTGGATTCCTTTCCCCTGACTGGGCTGCCTTGTCTGGCCTCAGTGGGAGAGGATGCACCTAGTCCTGCTGAGACTTGATGTGGCAGGGTAGGTTGGTACCCTTGGGGACTCTACTCTGAGAAGAAGAGGAGAAGGTGGGGGAAGGAGGTGGGAGGAGAGGGGAGGAAGTTGAGATTGGGATGTAAGGTGAATGAATAAGTTAATGGGGAAAATCCAATAAACAAAACTCTCCCTCATAAATACAAACTAAATCCAAAAATTATTTTGGTTTATTTTTTCCAAAATGAAGCTTTTTACATCAATTATTGCTGTTAACAGATTTAATTTCAAAAAAAGAAAGAAGTTGTGTTAACGGATCTATTGTTCATGAATATTTTAACTGTGACACTTTCATTGTCTAACACAAGTGACCAGATTTACACCTTAAATCCCTCAGAAAGAAAACCATCCCAAGAAAGCACGCCATGGCTTTCAGCATATTGTAGCCATGTGATGCTATGCGCTGGAAACTTGAATGCACTTCTGCTCCTCATGACTGTGAACATGTTTTAATCCCACCCATAAAGAAGCATGTGCAACACACTGGCTCTCACGGAAAAGCTCTCTCTCAAACCTATGAAAGCAATCTTCGCTCTGTCTTCCCAAAACAGAGACCAGTGACAACTAGAATTCGAACTAGTACTGAGGGGTGAGTACTGCACTTCCATGTGATAACTGCTTATTATATTCTAAAAATTGATAACTCTATAGTACAGAAGGTATTCATTTGTTTTTACTGAACATAGAATTTTGAGAAAAAGATGGAACTATCACATTGTACCCTATAAATAGGTTTAAATTTTTTAATGTTTTTATATGTATCCATTTGGGTGTATGTGTGCCCACACTCATACAAGCTCACATACCATGGCATACATGTGAAGGTTAGAGTACAACCTCATTTCTCTGTACAGTGTGGGTTTCTGGGGACTGAACTCACGACATCAAGCTTGGTAGCAAGCATCTTTATCCATTGATCCATCTCACTCGCCTTTTTATATTTTCTGTGATACAATTTACAACCTACTGAAGTTATAAGAAAAAATTGTGAGGTCTGGAACACATGTTAATATTTTGTGTTTAATATAGAGATCATCACTAATGTTTATGAGCCTCGGCAGCTCATTGAATGGAAACAAAATTGGGAAAGGTGAGTTTTTGGCCTCTCTCTCTCTTTTTTTTTTTTAATTTTGTTCCCCTTGAACTAATTCTTTCATACAAATCCATACCCCATCTCACTGAACTTTAACACTGCCTTGCTGAAAAAGCAGAAGCTATCACTTAGGGCACCGTTCATATTTTCTACCCAAGAACCAGCTGCAGGCCCCTGTTCCTGCACCAACCCTGTGTCTGGTTCCCATCCATTGATGTCCCACAAAGCTTGGCAGTTACTCACCTTCAAATTCCGCCTACAACCTGTACTGTTTATTTCATATTCCTTGCCTCGGAATGCAGTTATTCTGTTGGAGGGTTAGGCGTTTTCAACATTACTAAGCATTACAAAATTGCTCATCAAGTAAAATCAGTAACTTATAACCCCACCCGCAGTAGGAATCTCTTGGTCCTCTCAATCTGAGAGCTCTCCTGTATTACAGCTTTGTTTTCACTGTACAGAGGCAGGCAGAGTTACAGATCCAGTGTACATCTACCTGATGAACGCAGTGGGAAGTAGCGACTGACCGCTCCAGCTTCTTTACAGTCTTTTCCTTTGTGGATGAGTTGGAGGAGATGGGGGTTTCAAAATGATTTTTACTTCATTATGTAGTCTCTGCGCTGCAGCTGGGTGGATTAATTGCTGTGCAAAGTTCTTTCAGTCTTCCAAACTTTGTGGATGGTGCTCTCGATAGCAAAGATTTTAAGCTTTTGGTGGGTTGTGTCGGCTTGCTTTGTCTCATGCTTTATTTTACTACAGTGCTGAGCCTAAGGCTTCTCGTTGCAGGCTAGGCACGTTCTGCCACGGGGCTAAATCCCCAGCTCTGAAATTATAACTCCTAAGTAATCAGAATGTTATCAATATGATTTATGCTTCTTGTTCTTTCTTTTTAAAAATCACTCTTCGCCATGGTGTTACAAAATTCTGACCGTTTTTTGCAACTGTGTTCAAACTACATTATTTTCAAAATCTTGTGAGACCCCTCAGGGGTATGGAAGTGTGCTGTACTCTTAGGTGACTACGACTTCCTTCTCTACTTACTCCTTTATCTTCACTTTTCCTCAACCCTTAAGATAGACTAGCAGTTATCAGAGCTGATAGAGGAAGAAAAGACAAACTCTAAAATATATCTGATGGGCCCAAGGTCATGCACTTTGTCAGTGGCCAAGAATATCAAAGCGAACCTTCCTTTTTAAATGCTTCCGGGCATATCAGGCTCATCAACATTTCAATCTGAGTCTTATCTTTTCCCTTCATGTCAACTCTGGCCCACGCTGCTCCTCTGTCTGCCTTCCTGTCCGGTTCAGGCTTCTGCAGCTGCCATTTTCTACTCCCAGCTGGCTGCACACCACAGCTCCCAACAGAGATGGGAATATTATCAGTCTGGCCAGGCATCTCTGAGTAGTTCCTACTGCACTGGCTGAGTTTCATCTGAAGCCCGAGCTGTGACCACTACCTCAGTGCCTACCTGTCTACGCCTGAGTAATTGACGATGAGAAGAAACATTTTTGTTTGTACCTGTGCTGTGGTCCTCAGGCCGAAACAAGGGATGCTGCTAAACACCAACCTTATGCAGCTCCACCACCACACACACTAATAACAAGGAATTATTAAGACAGGTTCTCTGTAGCTGAGGCTGAGAACACTACGCCTAGAATGTGCCATCTTCACCCACAAGATCCAGCCCTACAGAGCACCATCAATGGAGAGGAGGCACCCCTGTGGAGAATCTCAGCTCCCCAAATCTGGCTTTAATTTACCTTTGGGAGGGTTGTGATACAGACACACACCAGAGTTTGAGAGTCACTCTTATCTCCCCAATCCTCAAATAACAAATTCTCCAATCCCTTCCTGACAGCCCACCTGGAAACTGGCCTCATCTTCCATTCCTATGACAACTTTTTCTTTTCTTTTCTTTTCTTTTCTTTTCTTTTCTTTTCTTTTCTTTTCTTTTCTTTTCTTTTCTTTGTATGTTTTGTTCTGAGACAGGGTTTCTCTGTGTAGCCTTGGCTGTCCTGGACCCACTTTGTAGGCCAGTCTGGCCTCGAACTCACAGAGATCTGCCTGTGTCTACCTCCCAGAGCGCTGGGATTACAGGCGTGTGCCACTGCTCTCAGTTCCTATGGCAACTTTTTTAATTCCATGACTTGTTTATTTTGCATCTTAGCTAACAGTAGCCTTCCAAGTTGACCTCTCCTTGGTCCTGGTAAGCTGCTTAAGGGGTCATAAAACACTATAAGAAAGGAGGGGAAAAAAAAAAACACACCCTTGCCAGAGGAACACGTACATAGCACCCACATGTTTCCATCATGGCAGCATGGCATATGATCCCAGATGGTTTGTAGAGCCCTCAAGTTCTCTTCAGACCCTTCTAGGCTAGAACTGCTACCCATAGCCTTTGTACTGGTGCTCAGAGAGGGAGCTGATCTCTAAGCCCTCTGAAAGCCCCACCTGGTGTGTGGGCACCCAGATTCTCCAAGACCCCTCCTCGCCTAGCTCCCAGCAGCAACACCTACTGTATGCAACCAAATTCACAGTCCTCGCCTGCGTGCTTGCCATCAGCACAACCAAGTTTTGCAGAGTCTCTTTCTCCTGTCTGACCGTTTCCTCCCCTGCCTGGTCTGGCTTCACCCCGTTCCACCTTTCAGAGCCAGCATCAAGATGTCTGCCTGAGAGAGCTTTACTGACCATTCTGCTCTGCCCCCAGCTCATATTCTTCTTAGTCCCTCAGTTGATAAAGTCTCTCTCTGCTAAAGCTTTTCCTAGAGCATGTTATGGGCTGTGTGTGTGTGTGTATACATATGTGTCTGTGTTCATGAGTCTCTGTGGATCAGAAAGGTTATCTTTCATCTCTGCAAACTCACTGCCTGGCACAAACATAAGCTCATTAGAGACTGCTAATAAATTTAAAGGAACAATAGACTAGCATTCTTTCCACTCCACCACATTGCTTTCCAATTTATGCTTTGGTCACTTGGTATTTTTCCCTTGTAAATAAAAGTGTGCTAGTTTATCTTAATCAAATGTATTTTTGTGGTCGTGAAACACATTGTAGCTATTAAAAGGTTGAAACTATAACCACAATGTCAAGCAAATGTCTGGGTGTTCACTCCCTTTTGTGGAAATGTACCCCAAGATTTATCTTACAAAAACACTGCTCCTGAGGCCCAGGCCCAACTTCCCCAAGTACCTTTCTCTGGGCATGAGTGCCAAGCTGTCCTGGGTTGGCTGTGGGAAGGGACACCTCAGGGCCACTTTTCCATGTAAGAATGTCTAATTGGTAAAACTCACCAGGAACAGATGAATCCTATCTAAGGTAACGACAAATGAGAAAAGAGAAAGAAAGAAAGGAAGAAAGAAAGAAAGAAAGAGAGAGAGAGAGAGAGAGAGAGAGAAAGAAAGAAAGAAAGAAAGAAAGAAAGAAAGAAAGAAAGAAAGAAAGAAAGAAAGAAGGAAGGAAGGAAGGAAGGAAAGAAAGAAAGAAAGAAAGAAAGAAAGAAGGAAAGAGAGAAAGAAAGAAAGAAAATTGAGCCTCCTGGTGGAGATTATCAAGGACCTGGATCAACAATCCTCACCAAAACTCAGCGTATACACTCCATACCATCTTCAACCAGAGAAATATTGGGGACGTTGTTTAATTGCTTTTACAAACAAATAACTTTATTCTGGCCAGGGTTTCTCACATCTTGTGCACTTTTTCCATTACAGTAACTCTCTCTGCCCTCTAAAACAAACAAACAAGAAATGTCTCTTGCTTTTAAAATGTCACCTCTTTTTCACTTTGATTTAGTGCCCTTTGGCTACAATCCTTCTGGCTCTAGGCCAAATGGTCAGCTCCTCCACAGAGCCTTGGCAAGAAGGAGGACCTGGATCACAGTTCAGGAAGCCTGCTGGGACCTCTACGTGTCAGCTACCTCCTGTTCTGCTGTCCCTCCTCAAATAGGGGGACTCCGCAAGATGCCCCTTCCGGCCCCCAGGGACAGCAGCTGGGTCTGCAGCCTCACTCTCAGCCCCCACCCCCAAAGAAGGCGGAGGAAGATCCTTCTAAAGACCAGCTTAGAGGAAGCAGCCCACAGTCTGGGAAAACAACAGTGATGAACCAAACCAAACAACCCTTTCGTTCCCGAAATTCTTAATACTGCAATCATCTCCTGGATGTCCCTGGGTTCTGTCACTGTCCCTAGAAAGGGTTCCAGACATCAGCAACACATCTTTGGGCCTCACAGAAAGGAAGTGCTTCTGCAATTTTGGTGGGGTATCATTACTCCTTCAAGGTACTTAGTTCTCCTGCATGTGTGGCTCAGGACTTAATCCCCAGCACTGCAGTGAAAACAACTGGGTTGCTTTGCTTACCCACTCTATCTTGAACAAGTCCCTAAATCCCCTCCAGCATTTGTCTCCTCTCTTGTGAGGGAGACATGGAGGCTCAAACAAAGCCTGGCCTGCAGCAGCCTATCCTTCACTTCATTGAAGAAGTTTTGTTTAAATCGTCAAAGTAAGAACTAAATGTCTTTTGAGTTCTCTTTGCTAAATTAAGTCTACAGAATTCTTCACTATGCATTTCTTTCTGAGTTTGGTGTGTTTGTGTGTGTGTGTGTGTGTGTGTGTGTGAGAGAGAGAGAGAGAGAGAGAGAGAGATGAAGGTATTTGTTTTGCACATTTAAGCAAAAATACCTTTGATTTGGATGTCTTCCCAACTGTACACAAAATCAACTGAAAGCAATTAAAATACAAAATTGCACACACATGCATACCAATGAGTGCAGGTATACACATAAAAACTGATATAGAGAAGTACATGTATTAACACTTAAATTAATATAATTCTCCTTTATAATGGCCTTCCGAGTGCTTGATCGCTCAGCATTTGAGATGCTCCTTCTCTTCCCATGGAAGTGAGCTAAGAGATTGGCACAGAAGAGCCTACTGTATGCATTTCAAATCTGCCCAGTAAACCCGGTCAGGGATGCAAAATCTTTGCATCTGAGGATGCCCTCATGTCTCTTCCTCTGAGGTCAACTATTCCTTTCCATTAAACAGCTTCCTGTTTTGCTCTGTGGTGTCCTTTATCATACTGGACTCTTGACTGCACTATTTTTGTTCTGCTTTTTTCTACCAGCAAAATCATTGCACCTGAGTGAGAGACTGTTTTTTCTTTCCTTTTTTTTTTTCATTTAAATAAGTTTTCTCATAGAATCAGTGACATAAGATTAATTGTTTGTTTTCAACACTGGCTTTTTTTTTTCTTCTCCTGGTTCTATTTTTGAAACAAATTTTATTTTTGGATGTCCTGACTGGGATGATACCAAATTGGAAAGACTGGTGCAAATTTTATTGACCTCCACTTCCGAATATAAAGGATGTCCCCAACTAATCTGTCACTTACAGGGCAGACAAAGGCCAGAGGCTAGGGAAGCCGCGCCAGATGGTGTGCAAAAGAAGATCCCACCAGACGCTTTATGTTTTGTTGATTGTTTAGTAATTGGCCACAGGGAGGGGAAAAAAAACACATGTGCATCCTTGTTCCAAGCTGAGGTAAAGTAAATGTTTACTATTCAATAAATGGAATAAGAGGGATAAATGAATGGAACGGTGAAGGGGTAAATGAATGAATGGATGGATGGATGGATGGATGGATGGACGGATGAATGAAAATCATTGATACCCTATTTAAAAATAAAGGACATATAAAAAGATAAATGCATCACTTGAAAGCTATATGAAATATAAAACGAATACCTCCCCAACTCTACCTTTCAGAGATAAAAGTTCTGTGTGTGTATCTTTCCAAATTTTGTCAAATTTTATCTTTATTGTGCTATATTTTCTGCTTGTCACATTAATTTTTCCCACAAATACGTTATCTGTAATGGTCCGCACTCTTGTTTTCCACTTGCGATTCAGGGCTGTCTCTTCAACCAAAGAACAGAGATTCCTTTTGCTCCTTTTCAATCAGGGTGCGATGTCACCACCACATAAATTGTCTAGTTAGATGCCCAGCAAAAATCATGCACTGGGAATAGAGTGCAGTGCTTACTTCACAGGCATGAGCTTTGGGTTGGAACCCCAGCAGCCTCCCCACCAAAAAAAAAAAAAAAAAAAAAAAAGAATGCTTGCAGGGCCTCAGAGGGCCCAAATTTCAATCCCAGCACTTCTAGGCATATACACACAGACACATAAAATAATATTAATAATAGTTTTATGAAGAAAATTCTGTTTATCTTTAATATCATTAGTACAATGCTGTGCCAGATTTCCTTCTAAGCAGATTAGGGGTCATCCCTACTGTTTGAAGACATAATAGTTTGTTTGTTTTTTTACTTTTTAAAATTGGTATATCATTTTTTTTTCTTTATGAAAATTCTGAAGGTAACTTTTGTCATTTATTTGTGTGGCAAATATTTCCTCTCAATCTGCCACTTTCTCTTTAACTTTGAAATTTTCACCTTTTGCACACATTTTTCTGTAGTCAAATCTAACTTTCTTTTCTTTATTTTTTAGATAACCCTGAGGAGTCTTCCTCACCTCTGTGTTTTTGAGCATCTACATTTGTACATTTGATAATAATATCCTTAGCGTTCAAGTGCCTAATGCTGGCCAAATGCTTGTCTGCGATAGCTCTCATTTTCTTTTTCCTTTTTGTTTTCTTTTTCTTTTTCTTTTCATTTTATTCCCCCCCCCGCCCCCATGGGGAAGTGATTTGGTTTGGATTGTTTTGTTTTTTGTTTTGTTTTTTTTTTTTTTAGTTTATTTGTTTCTTTGTTTGTTTTCCAGAGCACATAGAAAGCTTTGAGCAGAACTATCACAGCTGTGTCACTGGTATCCCCTTTAGAAAAGTCTTCTCTCTTCTGCACAGCCGCACACTGCCTGTATTAAAAACAAGGTCCTTCTTGGACCTTTGAGGGTCAAAGGGATACCATTCCCCCTAGCAATCTACATAGATTACTTTCACAAGGACTCAGTCACAGGGAATGCAGTGGGAACTGTATGGTGAGATATTAGTAAAAAAATAAATAAATAAAGACTGCATAGAAATAGCCAAGGGGCCACTGGGGGATGAATTAATAAATAAAACATTAGTCAATTGACTCTGGATTTTCAGATCACAGTCACATATTTAACAAACTACAGACTGAAAATTACAAGTGTAAAATTACTAAATAAGGTGTAACAGCTATTGCAAAGGTTTGAAAAAGATGTATTGAGATGGATTTCAGGTCGAGGTCTTTTTAAAAATGCTGGCCACACAGTGGAAGTCTGAGGTAGAAATTTCAGTGGCCCGCATAACAAAGTAAATTCCTATTTCTCGTGGGTTTCTTGAAAGAGGGGTGGACTCTAGCCTAGTATATGGCCTGTTTTACAAAGTATGAAGCATGCATGAGTTCAACACATGACCTGGGCTGTGTGTCGACAGTCAGGAAGGCTCTAGGTAGGGGCACAGAGCTATGATTTAAGCTGCTTATGGCTGCAAGCAACAAGGACCTGGGCTTGATTTCCCACCCTGCTTGGCTCCCAAAGTCATGTGTACTCTGACACTATTTATATAACACCTATAGTATGTTCAGTATAAAGAAATCTAGAAATATTGAAAGTATAAGGGAGAATATGTGTGGATGAGATGGAAATATTTCATACAATGGTCTTGAGCATCTATGACTTCTTTGAGGAGCCAAGAACCAATTCCTTGTATTTGCTGGTAAACAACTGTGTAAACATAAAATACAATGTTCTTCAGCCTTGAAAAGCATATGGAGTCTAATGTAAGAATAAAAATGGGAGACAGAATAAAAGGCAATAAACTACTGAAACATGGGACAGCTTCACGGATTCCATGAGAACCATGGGAACTGAGTGGATAAAACTAGCCCCTATAGAACACACTGTTTTATTATATTAGGGTATCTGAGTTAGCCGCCATAACCAAATATAGGATATTATCAACTAACAAACAGAAAAAAAATTGTTTTGGCTCATGATTTCTGAGATTCTAGGTCATAGTTGGCCCCCTGGCTTTCAAACATCACAGTAGAATACACAGAACATCTGTGTATTCTAGCTAGCTTCATGGCTCCACATTAAAAGAGGATAGGGAAAAGACCAGAATCCACGATCATCTTGAAGGGTAGGCCTTCAATGGCTTGAAAACCTCCATATCTTTTTTTCTTCTTTTATTTTTGTAAATTTTTTAAAAGTCTATTCACTTTGCATCCCTATCATATTCCCCTCCCTTGCCTCCTCCCTGTCCCACCCTCCCTTTCTCTTCTGCCCATCCCCCTTCCCCAGTCCTCAGAAAGGGGGAGCCCTCCTCCCCTACCAACTGACCACAGCCTATCAAGTCTCATCAGGACTGCCTTCATCCTTTTCCTCTGTTTAGGCCCCATATCTTAAAGTTTCTACTACCTCCTAAAAATGTCTACTTTGGTACTAATCCTCTTTTTAAACACACAATCCTTTGGGAGGCACTCAAGATCTGAGCCACAGCAAAATCATTATCAATGGGATAAAACAAGAGAGATGGGAAACAACCTAATTGTGGGCAGGTATTAGATGGTGGAGCAAGTACATCCTAAAGCAGCAGGATAAAGGAAGTTCTGCATGGATGGACTGCTCTGCGTGGTGGTTATTGCCACAACACAGGAAGAGGTACTTTTTGAAATACAGACAGAGAAATGAGCCACACACGCACTCAAAATGGTGAAGAGAATTTTTCTGACCTAGTTTCATGTATTCCCTACGTTAGAGGAAAGCAACCAATCCGTTGCCATTAAAAAAACCACTCACTATGGTTCTAACGAGCAAAGGAGGTCCCATCTATTCCTACTTCTCAGATTTATCACGATGTGTGCCCAAGCTTGTCAAATCCCTTTGCTTTATCTATCTGACCTTGTGACTCCCATTCCTTTCACTTGATATTTTTTTCACCACCATAGTTTTTGATGAGAAAAATCAAATTGTTAGAAAAAAAAAAGAAATTTTCATTTTTTATCTATTATGTGGTAATTTTGAACACAAATACAAAGTGTTTAGACATTATTCACCACCCATTATTCCCTTCAACTCATCCTGGTCCCTTCCAACTTTAGGTTCTCTCCATCTCTTTTCTTGTTTAATCCACTGAATTCAATTAGTGTTGCCATGTATGTATGACATTATTCACTGGAGCATGAACAACCTATCATGAGCAACACCACTTTAAAAAGAGAGACTTGCTGGGTGGTGGTGGTGGTGCATGCCTTTAGTCCCAGCACTTGAGAGGCACTGGCAAGCTGATCTCTGAGTTTGAAGCCAACCTGGTCTACAGAGAGAGTCCCAGAACAGCCAGGGCTATACAGAGAAACCCTGAAGAAGAAAAGGAAGGAAGGAAGGAAGGAAGGAAGGAAGGAAGGAGGGAGGGAGGGAGGGAGGGAGGGAGGGAGGGAGGGAGGAAAGAAAGAAAGAAAGAAAGAAAGAAAGAAAGAAAGAAAGAAAGAAAGAAAGAAAGGGAAGAGGAAGGACTCTCTTTCTCTTATTTAATAGTTCCTCAACTAAGGGCTGGGCCTCCTGACCCCCTTCCCTCTCCACACTGAAGTGTTGCTTAGCTTGATCATATGCATAGCTTATGCTGACCACCACAGTAGCTGCTGTGAATTCATGAGCTGAAATGGTTCTGTTATATCCAGAAGACGCTGTTCCCCAACAATCCTCCCTCTAGCTCTTACAACCTTTCCATCCCCCTCTTCCAATGTGTTCCCCAAGCCTTAGAGTGAAGATATGATATAGATATCCCAGTAAAGGTTGTCCACAGTCAATTATCCTCTGCACTCTGAGCAGTTTTGAGTTTCTTGTTCAGTCATCCAATGCATAAAGAGGCTTCTCCGAAGAGAAGTTACATGAGTCTACAAATTTAAGGATAAGTATTTAAAAGGTAATTTGATATTATGACCCTTCACCTAAATAATAATAATAGGGCCTTATGCCTACTTGAACAAAGACTTCTTGGCCAGGTTTACAGTACAAGGCATAAGTTCCCACCTGTAGAATGGGTCATAGGTCCAATTAGAAAGTTGTCTGTTGTCTCCAAGTATCCATGCCACTGTCGTACCAACAGGTATATCTTCCCAGGCCAGTCATTATTGTATCTCCAGGGTTACAGCTGAGTAAGACTGTTGATGGCTTCTTTCCCCTTGCAGCCTACAAAGTACCTTTCAGCCCTATGAAAACTAGCCCACAGTGAGGAAACTTACAAGACACAGTAGCAGGTGGATTTCTCCATGTCCTGTGATCAAAGTGTGTGTTGTCTTTCGAAGTAAGATCCTTCTTTCTAGTGAGTTTGATAAAGAGCCTGACCAACAATTTGTCGGGAGGTAACATATAGAGGGGCTTTTCTTGTTGCTGATGACTAACCTGTCACTTCTGGAAGGAGCAGTATTCCCTATGTATAGTAACTCCAATTCACACACACACAGTTTATAAGGCAGTAGGTTTCTATTTTGTTGTTGTGTTTTTAAAGCCTCCTTAGTGTTAATTACCCCTCCCTTTATCCATCTTCTGCCCTATCCTCCCATGCTCCTCCTCACTTAAATAGCCCTGCCATATTCCTACTTCCCTCTTTTTGCATTCTCCTAAAAGAATATTTCTTTCTGGCTGTTTCCAAGTTTTTATTTTATTTTTAATTTTCAGAAATTTGGTTATGAAGTATATTGGCACCAAAACGTTTTAGGTCATCCTACTGGTAGTTTGCTCAGCTCCTTGTTTCTTCAGTTTCATGAATCATGCCAAATTTGAAAAATTTTCAGCATTTATTTCTACTAAAATTTCAGCCACACTCTCTACCACACACAGTGTATCCTCTTTCTTTAGAGTATGACAGCATGGACATTAGATCCGTATAGGAGTCCCACCTGTCCCAGAGGCCTTGGAGAGTTAATGCTTTTACTGTTGTTTTTTTTCCTTTGTTGCTCTGATTGCATATCGTCTCTTTCTTCTCTTTCTTACAACTGACACAGTCTTTCATCTGTGTCCCTACTGCTCTGCTAAGCTCTTTGGTTACTTCTCTCTTACATATTTTCTGGATTTGGTAATGATGGTTTTGTTTTGCTTTGGTTGACAGGCTTGCACCATATCTAAGCCTGGACTGTGTAGTAACTTGAAATTGTCCTGCCTCAGACTCTCCTGTGATGGAAATGCAGGTGCTCTGCGGCACTCAGCCTGGTTCCTCCTCATATGGTCTGTTTCTAGTCAGAGTGATTTTATTTTATTGTTGCTGTTTTCTAATTGCTTCTATCTATATCCATACCTGATTATCAAAAGTCATTTGTTGGTGGTATTTTTAAACCCTTTACGGGATAATTTTAATATCTGAATGATCTGAAAGGGCTTATTCCGTCATAGTTGAGACCTTCCAAGTTCTTGCTACAGTGAGTGATGTTTACACACCATGGGTATTAGATATTAGAGTATATTAGGCACTAGAGTCTGTATCCTATTTAAATCGAGTGTTTTAAGCTGTGTCTTTTGATACAGCCTTGAAGAAGGAAGGAAGGAAAACTCCATCATTGTCCTTCATATTTAAGTTTCACTGATACTATGGAGTAGCCCATGATTCTCCTTTCTTTGACTTCATCCCAAGAAAGGAAGAGAATGGTCACTGCAAGTGGTGGAATGAAGGGTAGGAATGAAGTCTCAACTCCTCCCCTCAGCCTCCAGTGAAAGCATACCAGTGGGACAATGGGAACTTTATACTGAATGGCTTCTGCCATCAGAGAAGTCTGAAAGGAGATAGGTCAATTTGGGTTTTGTTGTTATTTGCCTTTGCAGGATTAAAACAGAACAGAGAAACTATCTAAAAGGTTTTTGTTCTGGGAACCACCTATTTGGCCCTTTGGCCAGAGAGAGCAGATTTTATTACAATTCTTTTCTCTAACTACATCTAGGGTGCACAAGACAACATAAACACACACTCAGGTCCTAAGGTCCTAGTCAGTTATTTCTCCGTTCTATCCTTCTGAATCTCCTAATGTTTGCTATTTTAAAATGTTTAAGATTTTTGGCTATAATTAGCAAGAATTGAAAAGCTATGCATACCTCATCTTTCTGTACACAAATATTGAAAAGGATTATCTTTTATCATTTTTAAGTAATTTTACCTTTAGAACCTATTCTCTAAACGCATGAACCACATTAATCCACCTCTTCAACAGCATTTCGTCTTGTGTGCACATGTGTGTACATAGTCTTAGAGGACAGAGGGTGTCTGGTGTTCTGCCCTATCATTCTCTGCTTTATTCTTTTGGTACATAGTCCCTTGTTGAACCTGGGAGGCTGATGGACAGCAAGTCTCACAGATTCTCCTGTCTCCTACCCCCACCTCCCCCACACACACACACATACACATATGTTAAAGCTTTTGTAGCTACACTCAACTTTTTCACATGTGTGCTGGTAGTCATGCTTACTGAGCCATTTCCTTACTGACTTCATATTATTTTTCATATCCTTCTTTTTATGTATCTTATTTTTAATTTCCATTTCAAGGACATTTAAAAGTTTTTACAAAGTGAATTATCAGTGTGGAACTTTAATAGCCAAACAGAAAATTGTTTTAATATAATTTATACACACATTTCACTATCAGAGAAAAGATTACTTTAGTCCATTAAAGTCTACTAAAAATGAGAGTAATTTATGTATTCGAAAAGAGTCTAGAATTCTACAAAGGAATAAAAGTAATTAAATTGCATATAATTTTAAAAATATTTTCTTTTACAATGTTTGTTCAGTTGGCTGGTTTTCTGAGAGAGGGTCTTGGACAGACCAGGGTGGCCTTGAACTCACTAAGTAGCCAAGCCCTTGGACTCCTATTATCCTCTGCCTCTCCCTCCTAAGTGATTACAACTATGCACACCACACCCAGATGTGCCTTTATGTTTTGGATTTCAAGACAAAGTGATGCCAGCACCAGAGAAATCAATTTGTTTTCTATAGCTACTGAAAGTAAACTCTGAAAGTAATTTCACAGAGCTTATTGCGTTTGGTGTTCGTATTTGCGCTCAGGGCAGGCATTCTTCCAGATTAGCTCTGAGGATACTCCACACTTTTCTACAAATTTCCAGAGTGCCAAGAATAACCATATTCTCTTTGGACAGCCACGTCTGAACACGTTGGTAAAGCAGTCTAGGCCGTAAGTTAAACAACGGCAAACGCTGTAGTGAGAGCTGAAATCTGCAAGCCACTGCTCCGTAATCCTCAGAATTTACTTTCAACAAACAGGTGTTCTCTTTCTCCCTTTACTCTATGCAAACAACAGCGAAACAACCTTAAAAGCACACCCAAGTCTGACCTGTGACTGGCCCACTTCAAAGGCATCTAATAATAGCGCCTACATTGAAATATGGAGTGCTGCTCAGAGTAAACAAACACTTCTCTCTCCTGAGATACATCAGATGACCCTACTTATGTCAGATCTCTCCCAGAATTCCATTGTTGTCTCTCCAAACAAGCTTTAAGGAAAACCACTGAATCTGGGATCAGGAGCTTTTCTCAGACGTGTTTCCTTTAAAAACACAGGGAAGCAGGATTTTTGGCTGCGGAGGGTCAAGGTCGGCAATCTGACAGAATTGGTCCTTCTGAGCTTCCGTTCTAAGAAACACATTCTGTTATCTGATAAAAGCTCTTGGGCTACAGACATTAGCCTCAAACACTCACAGTTTTCTCCTCATAGTTCAGGAAGCACACCTGTTAAAATCCACAGTCTGCTCGATGATACCAAAATGCCTATTTCCAAGCTAATGTGGATGGTGTGGACTCTGTAAGAAGTAGGTAACATTTCATTATTTTTATGTTCCCACAAAGAACTGCACAGTGATTATGCATAGTAACCAGTATTGATTTAATGAGGTGTATTTTTAATGGTTGAAAAGAAACGTAGACATACTAGAGAGATGGCTCATCAGGTAAGAGTATGAGCTGCTCTTCCAGAGGTCCCAACTTTGGTTCCCACAGCACATGTCAGGTGGCTTAGACCTGCCAGTAATTCCAGTTCCAGGAGACTCAGTGCCCTCTTCTGGCCTCTGTCAGCCAGCCGCTGCCCCCAGCATAGGCACACACATGCACATAATCAAAAATAATAACTCTTTTTTTTTTCCCAAGGAGGAAGAAACTTGGGGAAGACACATAATTAAGAATGCAAAGAAATGTAACACTCAAACTGGGTCCCATGAAGATTATATCGCTTTTGGTTCTCTGAATTTGTGTGGAAGGATTTGCAAACATTGGCATCCCTCCCAAACAGAACGTAAATTTTAGGGTTACTTTAGCACTGCTCCCACAGATTTGTACAATAGCATAACCTTTTGAGAATTTTGGGAGCTCTTCTAATAAATTATATCATTTTACTGTTGCAGAATCTTCCATGTCATTGACTCCATTATAGACATGAGGAAACTGAGGTGACATGTATCGAAAGGCACCAAGTGCGAAAAATAGAGATGGGTGGTCACTGAGCCTCTCTGGGTTCCTCTAAAAGGACTGTCTGATTTTTGCAGAGGAAGGCGGCCCTGCAGCCCCAGGGCAGAAAGACAGGCTTGGGCCAGCTCTGCACACAATCCACTCTATGTTGCCTTCTGCTGTGTTTTGGCTGTGTCTCTTCTGACACCTAAATATCACTGAACCTTAGTTTTGTTTCTAACTTAAAAATCCAGGGATGAAAACACACCAAGAAGGGGAGGCAGGCAATCTGTCAAGCCGACAGGTTTTTCCTCCACCTTCTCAGCTGACACTGCCCACTTCCTGCCCAGAGGACAAGGCTCAAGGAAAATGTCTCAAACCTATTTCCTCTTGCTTTAAACTGAATCATGAGAAACCATAATGATTTCTGATTCTGCATGAGAAAAGGAGAATTCCTGGATATGGATGAATTCTAAATTAGGAAATAAGATGCATTGGATGACAGAATAGTTTGTTTACATGAAATGCCACGGTGTTGTTATTGTTAGGATTGTGCAGCAAAGTTACACGGTGGGTTCACAAATTACACCGCATGACTGGTTCCACATTCGAGGTTTATTAAGGGAAGGGGGAAGGGGTCACAGAGACTGTCCCTGGGCAGGGCAGGAGAGGAAGAGATTGGAGGTGGTGAGTTCTCTTATAAGGTGACCCAGAGCATGCGCAGGTGGTTCCAGGTGGTCCATAGGTGGCTTCACCGATGCCTGATATCCGGTTTGTCAGGTCCCTTGGGGCTGGCCATAGAGATGCTTGCATACAGGTCCTCCCTTTTTGTTTTATTAAAAAGTGATGAACTAGGAAGGGGTGATGATGGGAGGGCATAGGGGCAACCTTTGCTCTTCTAGCTACTTCCTGCTGATTAGGGGCATTGTCATTCTCAGGGTATAGCTGGTCCCCACCATCAGGGTTGATTGGAAGGTCATTGTCATCTGGTTCTGCGGGCAGAGGTTGATAATCCTGTAAGAGTAACTGATTAACGGTTTGGTTAGAGAATTTTTGCATTTGTGGTTGGAGGGATGTAGAGAGGAAGTTAATAAAGCAGGGTGCAAAAAGCAAGATGAGAAGAAGACTTGTGAGGAAGGGCAGAATCCATTTCCATGTGAGGTTCAAGAAGGCCCAAGAGCTGGAGGCCTTGAGCTGTTCCCTTCACTTTGGTAGATTTGTCTGGAGTTACTGGATTTTGTCTTTTACTATACCCAACATAAAAACAGCATTCCTCCTGGAGGAAAATGCAAAGGCCACCTTCTTTAGTTGTGGGGTGATCCAATACACATTGATTTTGAAGTCTTACTGCTGCCAGTGAGTCGATCTGTCCTTGGAGAGTTAGTATTGTCTGAGCCACTTGCTGAGGGTCCTGGATGAACTGGGGAGGAAACTGATAATACAAAGTTAGTGAGGTAGTCCTTTTGTCCTGGTCCCGATAGCTGCTGTGATTCCTGCAACAGCCAAGAGGACAAGATTTTAATTGCCCTCTCATCCTGCTGGGCAGCTATTGAGTCTACTACCAGGATTGGCAGGTGCTCCTTTTCATTTATTACCCCCAGCTCGGGGAAGAGGAGCACAAGTGTGCAAACTCCTGACCAACCTGCAGGCAGACGATGGTAAACTGAGTACCACAAAGGATCAAGGTATTATTAGCAGTAGGGCAATGGGATTGAGAAGAGGTATCAAGGATTATAGTTCTATTACAGTTCTAGGAACCTAGCATTCCTACAGAGTGTGTCCTGGCTTCCTTGAAACATCTTGCCACACCAAAGAGGGTGATATGAAAAAAGTAGGGGGTTATGGCAACATCAGAGTCAGGGCAGTTAGTGAGTGGTGAAGTAAGGTTACTTGACAGAGTCACCGGAGAAACTGTCAGTGGTAGTTCTGAGTTGGTCCCAGGTGGGACACACAGCCAGCAGGCTTTAAAGCGGCCCAGTTGGGTCACATGAAGGAGCTTGTAGGCTGAGGTCAGAGTCTGAAGTAGGAGATGAAATGTATTATTTAGGAGGGGGGATGTTAGAGAAGCCATGACCTTAGAGGAGTGTTTAATTACCTTCTCTACCTCTCCCATCCCCAGGGATTGGGTAATATACCAGGTGGGATCCTGTAGCTAAATCACCACAGGGGATTGGTGTCTATCGACAGAGAGGTTTTGGACATCCCAGACTTGGGGGTCCACTTGAGAAGCTGGTAAAGGAAATGAAGTGTCATACTGGTAGGTGGGTTAGCTAGGAGAAGGAGGAGAGAGGACTCTGGTGAGCTTGGGGTCAGGCAAATGGGTGGAGTAAAAGAGAGAGAGGCTTCCACTTTGGCTAAAAAGTCCCTTCCCAGTAAGGAAACTGAACAGGATGGCATCACTAAAAAGGAATGAGTCACGGGAACACCCCAGAAAATACAACTGAGTGGTGGAGTCCAGCAAGGCTGGCAAGGCTGTCCCCCTACCCTGACAACAGAGAAACTACAAGGACAGGTTGGTCCCCAATAATTAGTAAAGACTGAGTAAGTGGCTCCCGTGTCCAAAAGGAAGGAGAAGGGCCGCCCCGATAGCATGATAATTACCCGTGGCTCCCTGCTAGTGATGGCAGTGGTCGGGTCAAGGGAACCCGGGCACCTTCAGTCATCCATAGCCAGGCCTAGGATATCGGCCGGAGGGCAATTTGGGAGTGATGTCCCCATATCATGGGAGAAATGGTGGCAGTCAACACCCCCAGTGTCCCTCTTGGTGGCATTTTGGACATGGCCCGGTGCCTTGTGGGGGTTAGGACAAAACCGGGCCCAGTGACTTTCTTACCACATTTGAAACAGGGACCCGTGGTCCCCATGCCTTAGGAGGCAAGGGAGCCTGGGTAGTCACTGAGGCCTGCCGGATGGCCTTGGCCAGCATTTGGTATTTTTGTTTGCAGGTTTTCTCATCTCTCCCATGGTACACCTTAAAGGCCAGTGCTAAGACTTCTGCCTGTGGAGTCAAAGGTCCTCTCTCCAAGCATTTAAGCTTAGCCCTGATGTCGGGGTAACTCTGGGAGAAAAAAAAAAGGTCATCAGAAATTGCCTACCCTCTGTACTTTCGGGGTCTAGATTAGTATGTTGTAAGAGGTCCTCTGTAAGGCACTCTAGGAATTGAGGTGGGTTTTCATTCTTGTCCTGAATGACCTCCTGGAGCTTTTCATAATTAACTGGCTTAAGGGCAGCCTTGCGGAGACCAGCCAGGAGGCAGGTCATGAACTGATCTCTGGCTAAAATGCATTCTGGGGTATTATAATCCCATTGTGGATCCTGGTCAGGCACCACCTCAGCCCCAATCAGTGCTGTGTTTATTTGGTGAACCTCATCTGCATAAGTTCTAGCCTGTTCCCAAACTCAAACTCACCTGTGCTCCTCAGGTAATAGGTTATTAGTAAAAATCAAAAAACTCTTGAGGTTGAGACTTTATGGCTAGAAATTAGGTAGGAGAACAGGAAGAACAGAGAAAAGGTTTAGAGAGAAGAGAGAAAGCTTGAACATAAGTTACCTCCTTCCATTCACCAGCTCGCTGACAGTAATTAAGAAGATCCCGTAAAATATTGGGATTTAATGTGCCGTTAATCGGCCAATTTGAACCATTATCTATGGAATATGTAGGCCAAGTTTTATTACAGAGGCAAATGAGCTAAGAGGCCTTTAAGTCAGGCTTCATGTGTAGGGTTTTAAAATTCTCCAGAAGACATCCCAGTGGGGATGCTGGAGGAACAGACCAATGGGCAGTTCCCATTGAGGGGTAGGAGTCAGTGACCTGCCAGAGGCACCACAAAGGTAAGGTTTGACTCAGTAAAGTAGTATGGCCGTACCTGATCCAACAGCTCATCAGCGTTGGCCAGAGACCAAGGGCACGCCTGCCTGCAGGAGACACGGTTTAGCTAGCACTAGGATTTTCGTAGACAAGCATGGTGGGAGGGGAGGGGGAGTACCGCGCATGTAGAAGGGGAAAAAAAAATCTCACCCAAGGGAAAATGGAAGCCCTAAATGGAGGTCAGCAAAAAGGGTCAACTGTGGCCAGTGAAGACTGTAGTTGGGAGTTTCTCTATCTCAAAAGGTAATAGGAAGTTGCTGGATACTCAACAGTCAATCTTCCCTTACCAAGGGAAGCGTTTATGCTGACCAATGAGGGGAACTAAACCAATCAGCTGGTGTTGCGTGCAAGAGATAACGATCTGGTTGCCGGAAAGTGGATTGTGGGTGGATTGGAATGAAATAGGTTTCCAGCAGCTTCAGTGGGGTGCAGGAACCAAAAAGCAACCACCACATAGTGTGGCCACTGGAGGCACCTATTCCCAGCCCAGCGCACCAGTGTTAGGATTGGGCAGCAAAGTTACACAGCGGGTTCACAAGTCACGCCACAGGACTGGTTTCACATTGGAGGTTTATTAAGGGAAGGGGGAAGGGGTCACAGAGACCATCTCTGGGTAGGAGGAGAGAGGGAGAAAGAGAAGAGGTGGTGCAAGATCTCTTATAAGGTGACCCAGAGCATGCATAGGTGGTTCCAGGTGGTCCATAGGTGGCTTCACCAATGCCTGATATCTGGTTTGTCAGGTCCCTTGGGGCTGGCCATAGAGATGCCTGCTTATGGATCCCAACAGTTATTAATCACATAACCATTTTCATTTAGTGATAGGACATTCTCATTGCTCTTTTCTTTCTTCTTTTTTATTTTTATTTATTTTTATTTTACATTTGACAAAGGGACTAGAGAGTCTAGGAAAATGCCTCAGCAGGTGAGACCACTGGCTGCTTTTCCAGAGGACCCAGCAGGTTCAGTTCCCAGCACCCACATGCCCTTCTGGTCTCAATGGACACTACATGCACATGATTTATAGATATACATACGGGCAAACACTCGTAGCAAAAAAAAAAAAAAATTATATATATATTTTTTTAAATAAGAGTTGGTTTGGTAAGAATCAGTTTGGGATCTAGTCTGTGAGAAAGGAAGGGGACTATACAACGTCTGAGAGCAGTGTGCACTGCAGGCTCCAGAGAGATGAGAAGCAATTAGCCGCTATACTTCCTTTAAGTCATTACAAACAGCAAAAACAAAAACAAAAAGACCTAAGCAGAACCACATTTTGTCTGAGGTCATGTTAATTAACCATGAGGTAAATGTCTTTCAAAAAGATGCAAAGTGTCTAAACCCAGATGATTACAAATGCAATCCTTGTGGACCAGTGAAATGACACTGGGCCGTTTAGAGGGGACACCAAGTAGCCAACCTGACAGTCGCACAGCACCCTATGCTGTCTTGTTGGGAGACAAAGGATTCCTGGACTGCACGAGCAGTCTACAGGTAAAATGCCCCACGCAGTTCAAAAGGAAGCTCTGCGCTCTATAGGGGGTTTTGCTTCATCTCTTCCCTGGAGACACAGTGCCTACCAGAAGTGCTGGGAGTCTGATTCTCAAAAAGGAAAAAAAAAGTATGCTCCACTTAAATGCTTGACTGCAGTGGGTAATGTTTAACCTTGCTAGCCGTGAAAACAATATGCCTATGCTCTCTTAGAACAGTACGTTGTATGTGATAATGACTCACTGAAGGTACAGCTGTCAAATAAACAGAATGGTGTGGGCCAGGATTCTGTTAGCAAAATTTCTGGTGGTATCTTTATTTGGAACGTTTGTCTTACCATAACATTCTTCTTGGAGAAACACCTATATTCTCTCAACTTAGAAGCTATTTGGGGACAAGTGCAGGCTTATATTCTTGGGTTTTTATGACTTTAAAGGACTAAATAATTTAGATTGTCCAGTAGTCCCTAAAATTTAACCAGGTCAATGCCTCTCTAACATCAATCACTCTGGGTTCTTGGGGAAAAGGTAGATTCTTTCTCAGTCATCTGGAAAAACCGAGTGTAGGTGTTCTGACCAAGAGCTCAAATATTCTACAGAAAAGGCCTTGGGAAGGACTCCAACCTTGGTTGCTTCCTCCTCTGTGCCCGAGAGACCAAGAACAGACCCTCAATCAAGCTCCCAACATGTAAAAATTGACAACAATAAAGTTTTGTGCTACCAGTGTAAACGCCACACATTCTTAGTTTCATTAACTGGTTACAGATTTGGGCTTAAAATATCAGGATGAGATACATCTTAAGTTCCATTTCTTATTTTTATTTTATTTCCATTTCTTATTCTTATGTTGGAACTTGGTGGTGTTCCTTTAGTGTTTGCGGTTTGTTGTTGCTTTTGTTTTCTTTGGTTAGGATAGTACCAGGAATCAAACCAAGGAGCTTCCTGTGTGCATTCCACTACTGAATTGTAGCATCACCCCATCCTGGGTACTAAAGCAGCCAGGGCTGGAAACAATCAATGGTCTCATAATTTTGTTTTAAAATAAGATTACACACTTTACCTCTTCTTGTTCTGATGTCTTTTGTGGCAGAGCACTGTAGATCATAGTAGACCTTGAATCCCATGGTAATTTCTGGTACCCGGAAGCACAAAACAGGAGAATAGGAACAACCCACGTGTTTACCTCTTATCCATTACTCTTCAGATAGATCTCTGAAATGAGACAACACTGCTTTTCTGTAAGCTGAGTCTATGGTTGAGATTATAAGTGTCTCCCAATGGTCCATGTATAATAAGCTTTGGTCCTTATCCCATGTGGCTCTCAGGAGATGTTGGAATCTCTCAGAGTTGAAGTTTAGTGGAGGGAAGTTAAGTCACTGGGAGTATGCCTGTGTATTTACCTGGATCCTTCTCACTCATTTACTTCCTGACATCCAGAAGGTGAGCTGCTTTGCTCCAACAAAACTCTCCTTTGTGACAGTCTTTTGCTTTGCCATATGCCCAAAACAAGAAAGCCAGGCAACATGAGTTGCAACTCGGGGGAGGGGGGACTTGCCCTCAAGGGCAAGTTGGTGTAAGACAGAAGGTACATCAGTAACAAAGGAGCTTAGGTAAGCCATCTTCATATCTCAAATAGAGTTAAAATGGTTCCTAAGTATCAGTTACTGAAGAGGCCTTGAAGGAGAAACAATAATTTCTTTGAATATAAAAAAAAATTATTTAGGTTTCAAATTATTTACATAAAATATTTTAAAATATGACACAGGGTTATGCATGCAATTGTTGTGAGGTAAGCCCACTATATAATGCACATGGATACTCCTAAAGCCAAAAAAAATTAAGTCTTTACAACTGACCAGCAGCTCCATTGGGAACTTACCCAAATCATGCAGCCCCAAGCGTCACAGGTTGTCTTTGATGGTCAAAAACTACATCCTGGTTGATACACTTCAGTTAGCAAGAACAGTTAGCAAAGAAGCAGAACTGCAGAAGCCAAAAAGCAAGGTTAGTACATTTAGGAACTTTCCTGGAGCCTGGAACTATAGACAAGAACTTTAATGGATTAGGTCTTTGTTCCTACTTTGGCAGAGGCTGATGTGGTGGGTTTTTAAGGTCAGAATGGTGCCTCTAATATGGTGTCAGTTGTGCTAAGGTTTGGAAGCTTGTTGCAAGTAGAAAAGATCTGGTGGACAGACAGAGGGCTCAGCAGTCAAACACTTCTTACACAATTATGAGAACCAGAATTTGGGTCCCAGCACCTGGATATCAAGTCAGATCTGCTGGCCATGCCCATAAACCCAGCTCCAAGGAGAGCAGAGACAGGAGGACCACTGAGGTGAGCTGGCCTTGAGTCTAGTGGAGAAAACATAAATCTCATGTTCAAAGACCCTACCTCAAAGAAGGGGGGGGGCAGAAAATGACAGAGGGTAAAACCTAGTGAACATAGGCACACAGGCTCACATGCTTGCACACATGTATGCACACACACACATAATTTTTTAAGCCAGTTAAAGAAGGTAACAAAAGCTACTAAGCCTCTTGATTGAACACTTTAAAATCCACTGTGCTGATTATATAAAAAGAAGGAAAGAGTCATCAAAAACAGGATGATAGACCCTTTCTTAACCTTACCAATAACTACATTAGGTAAGAGTGGTCTGAACACACTACAGAAAATGCAGACACTGACAGGTTGAATCCAATACCAAACTGTATACTGTCTACAGGTGACATACTTTCCCATTATAGGGGTTACATATGTATCTGAGTGAGAGAGCTATTAAGCACATAGCTAATAATTAACTGGAATCTGGGAGAGCCATCCCTAAGGAGAAGGGTCCCTAGAATATCAACTACTACAAAATCTGAGGGAGAAAGATCTCGAGGTTATCAACTTGGACTTAGAGCATGAGTTCAAAGCCATCCTGGGCAACTTAGAAAGACTAAACAGGCTATGAATGTAGCTCAGTGGTAAGGAGTTTTGCTGCTTGCATGAGACCAGGCGCTAGGTTCAATCCCCAACACTAAAAAAGAATAAAGAAAATAATAAATAGAAAATTAAAAATGGATCAAGAAAAATAATAAAAGGAAAGTAAGAAGGTGAAAAATATGCTATATAACATTAGAAAGTAAATTTCAGAGGATAAAATATAGTCAAAACTAAAATGAGTTATTTTATAAGGATAATGGGTTTATCCACAAAGAAAACATTACGATCTCAACTGAATGTGTTTCTATTAACAGCATTTCAAAATCTTTGAATCTGGGCTGGAGAGATGGCTCAGTGGTTAAGAGCACTGTCTACTCTTCCAAAGGACCCAGGTTCAATTCCCAGCATCTACATGGTAGCTAACAACTGTCTGTAACCCCTATTCCAAGGGATCTGACACATAAAATAAAACTAAATAAATTATAAAAAACCACAAAATCTGTGAATCAAAACCCAATGTAACAGTAAAGAGAAATAAATAAACCCACAATTTCAGTAAGTGCTCTCTTAATAATGCAAAAATATTTACACAATTATCTCAGTATTTAGAAATCTAAAATACATCCCTAAAAACCAACAGACCACTAAGAAATCAAAATAGATGTTTTAAACTGAACAAAAAATAAAAGCACATTATACCAGGGTTTTTCTAAATGACTGGTAAGTATTTCAAAAGAACCCTGTAATACTTATGGTTATAAACCAGGTAGAGAAAAAGTAGTTAGCTCAATAGTATCAGCCTAAAGAAACTAAAAAGAGCAAAGTAACCCAAAGTAGGTAGAAGAGGTTAAAAAATAAACAAACCAATGCAGATACCAAGTTTTAAAAACAGGAAAAGAGGGGCTAGAGAGAGATGACTCAGCAGTTAAGAGCACCAATGATTTAAAAAAAAAAAAAAAAAAAAAGAACCTTCAATAAATGATGCTTGATGTTGGCACGTAGCAGAAACCTGATATAACAAACCTGTTAAAAGAGAAAGTGGGGAATAGCCTTGAACACATTGACATAGGGAACAATTTCCTGAACAGATCACCAATTAGTGGCCATTCTTACGCAAATCTATAATGAAAAAAAAAGCAAGCTAAGCAAGGAAAAATACAAAATGTACAGTTTGAGTAGTGGATGAGAAAGTGTAATGGGACTAAGTCCAGGGCTCAAGGAGATAAAAAGTTTCAAGAAAAGCCTTCTGCTAATAGAATAAAGGAGTGATGACCTCAGGGCAAGACCTCACCCAGATAAGCGTCTAACTTGTAAAAAGAAAAGGAATTTAAAAAAAAAAAGTGTAGGGCTGGGTGTGGTGCTTTTAATCACAACACTCAGGAGACAGAGGCTTGCAGATCTGAGTTGAGGGTAGCCTGGTCAACCGAGCAAGTTACTGGACAAGCCAGCATACGAAATGAAGGAAACCATCAAAAAGAGAAAGCTAGTGAAAGTATAATTAAAGAAGGGGGCTGTATTCCAGCAAACAGTAGAGCTTGGCAGCTTTGGGCGTGTGGTTCTGGCTTTAGAGTAAAGGATACAAGAAAGGGGTTATCAAATCTACCTCTGCATCTAAGGAAAAATGCTGAGGCCAGGCATGTGTCAGTGGTCCTTCATAGATGCCCAGAGAGGCCATTGTGTGGAGCTGTAAAGGTGAAGAATGGATTGTCTTGGACACTCCAGAATGTTGGAGATGCCAGAGTCATAGGATACTGGCCAAGGACAGCATTAACAGGGTGTAGAGCCAACCAGAGAGAAAGAGAGAGAGAGAGAGAGAGAGAGAGAGAGAGAGAGAAATCTTGCTGCAGTCAACAATGCTAAAAGGAGAGCTGAAGTTCTAAAGCACTCTTTGACATTACATATGGAGATGCAGAGTTTAGATTGCCTAGCTGGTTTTCAGTCTTGCTTTAGTCTAGTATATTTTCACTGTGTTCTCTTTCCTCCCTTTTGGAGTAGTAATGTATATCCTGCATCACTATAATATTGGATAGATATGTTCTGCTTTTTTATTTTGATTTTACAGGGAATCACAGTTAAGAAATTGCCATGAGTCTCAGAAGAGACTTTGAACTTTTGACTTGTTTTTTTGCTTGTTTGTTTTCTTTTTTACAATTTATTCACTATATATCCTGATTGTAGCCCCCTTTCTTGTCTCTTCCCATTCCCACCTCCCTCCCTCTTCCCCCTAGGAGAACCTGACTAAATAAGCCTGATCAACTCCATGACAGATGCTAGACAGAACAGGCCTAAGAATTACAGGAAAAACAAAAACAAACAAACAAACAAACAAACAAACAAAAAACCCAGGAAAAGAGCAACCAATCAGAAACAGCCAAGACATCTGGCCTGGAGAAGATAAGGTTGCTTAACTATCTATTTGAAAAGCACCTAAGTCCTGACCAGAGTCATGTAGCCTCCATGGGCAGCAGCCAATCCCAATCGAAGTCACATAGCCACAGTAGGAATTTCTCTTTCTGCTTTAAAAGGGGTCTTCAAGCTCCCATCAGGGTCCACCATGTTGTAAAGGTGGTGACCCCAGAATGCTGGACTTTTGCAGAAGACACATCCTTTGCATGAGTCTGGGGTATTCTTTCAGGGTATATTCCAGACTCCCTTTATCACCCTTCCATAGTCCACAGAGAAGAGGAGCCCTACTCCCCTACCATTGAGATTGTTATATAGACTATAGGGACTTTTGAAGTTGGACTAAATGCATTTTTGCATAATGATATGACCACAAGCCTATGGGAACAGGGAATGGAATTATAGTAGTTGGACTGTGAATGGCCCCCATAGGCTCATATATTTAAATTCCTGGTCACTAGGAAGTTAGCACTATTAGGAGGTGTGGCATTGTTGAAGTAGGTGTGGCCTTGTTGGAGGAAGTGTGTCACTGAGGATGAGCTTTGAGGCTTCAGAAGCTGAAGCCAGGCCCAGCGGCTCACTCTCTTTTCCTTCTGCCTTCAGATCCGGATGTAGAACTCACAACTTTTCCAGCACCATGTCTGCCTGTGTGCTGTCATGCTCTCTGCTATGACAATGATGGACTAAACCTCTGAAACTTAAAGCAAATCCCAATTAAATGCTTTCTTTTATAAGAGTTGCCTTGGTCATTATGTTCTCTTCAAAGCAATAGAACACTGACTAAGACACTTCCCCACATGCAGAACCTAGCCATTGATCTATCTCTTCATATAAACAAATGTACCAGTGGTCGCAGAAAAAGAAGAAGAAGAAATGGTCAACATTAGGAAAGACACCAGTAGCAGACACAAGTTATGAAGAGAATATAAAGTTAAATGTTTTCTAGTTCTAATTTTGTCATGGAGTTTTCATTTTGATAGCGGATAAGATCATTCAAATATATTTGATAATGAAAGTATAAAATTCAATGTGAACTGAAGTTCTTTGAGTTGTATAATTTTGGGTCTGGTTAATTTTGGTTTATAATATTTTTATTTGCCACATTTTTATTTAAAAAGTTAAAAATTTTTAGTTTTATAAATAATAAATCATACCTTTCACACTTTTTAGTCTTCTAAAACAC
>NW_026587216.1:33425461-33426955 GCF_907164565.1 Psammomys obesus | reverse complement strand
ATAAATAATAAATCATACCTTTCACACTTTTTAGTCTTCTAAAACACTTTTAAGAATATTTAAAAAAAAATCATCTAGACTATGTGGCTATACTTCTAAAGAACAGAGCTGCTGATAGAGATGGTCCAGTGGTTAAGAGCACTTGATGCTCTTTCAGAGCACCTGTGTTTTATTCCTGGGAACGCCTTACCCTTTCTTGTCTCTGTGGTTACCAAGTAAAACACCTGGTGCACATACATACATGCAGGCAAAACACCCAAACTTATATAATAAAATTTTTTAATATTGTAGCTGATAGGGGACTTTTGACAGAATATATAGCTCAACAAAACTCAAAAAACTAAAAAATAATATAAGTAGAAAATTAAGGCCTAGGCATTATGATGCATGCTTATAATCCCAGAAAGCACAATGCTGAAGCAGGCACATTCTGAGCTTAGGTCAGTGTGGGCTAAATAGTGAGATCCTGTCTCAGAGGGGGGTGAGAGGAGAAATGTTCTTTTAATGAGAAAATATTTGAGCAGGCACCTTCCCAAAGACAATACACACATGATATATAAACACAGGAAAAGATACACTTCAAAATCATTAGTTAGTAGGAAAATGCATATTAAGTCATGATTGGTCAAAATGCAGAGTTCTGGAGCCCAACCCCAGAAGACAAATCTGCAAAATAACTCCTATTCTTAAGAGTCAGGGAATATTGCTGACGAGGGGCCAAAAAGACTGTAAGAGCCAGGATCAAGGAGTTTGCTGTGAGACTGTCTATGAATCAATGTCAGAAGCTGTACCCGTGAAGTCTCACCAACATGGCTGCCTCAATATGAGCTGAACCAGGACCATACCAATAGACATTCCAAAGTGGATAAGTAAAAGCGCATGAGGCCTCAAACCTACATAAAGATCTACGAGCCACTAAGGAATGCTGAGAGCAGGGAAATTAGTCTTTCTCCAGGGAGAGCACAGTAATTGGTTAACCAATAACAAATAGTCAGCCCAGAAAACATAAATAAAATTAACATACATGTAACAACATACTGATAAGAGAGGTCATCGATTTGAAAGAGACCAATGAGGGGTACGTGGGAAGTCTCGAAAGGAGGAAGGGGAAGGGGAAAATTATGTATTTATATTATAATCCCAAAGATTAAAAAATATGTATTTTTTAAATCATTTTTAGTGGAAATGGTTAATTTCTTTGGTTAAATTTTTAACACTATTATGTAAAATTTATGAGGTTTCACAGAAATTAAAGATAGAATTACCATATGACCTGGAAATCTCACTGGATGTTGCAACCCGCGTGGTCGTCTCGCCAGCAAGAACGCACACGGACAACAGGATCCTTCTGCAGCAAGCTTTATTGCAGTCAAGCGATGAGAGGAGGAAGACCCCGAGCTCAGGAATGACACTGCTTATATACACCCTAAGGCGGCGTGTGGTCTATTGTCGGGAGCCGCTCCCCGCCATTACGAGATGGCGCCGGCTTCCTGC
>NW_026587216.1:33334300-33425451 GCF_907164565.1 Psammomys obesus | reverse complement strand
GCTGAAGAAATCCTCGGTTGTTGCGTCGTCCTTATCGGCAAAGGCCGCGCGCGACAGTCTATGATTGGCTGCTTACTCATTACCTCACAAGACGCCCTGGGCTGGGCCAAGACTTGGCGTGCTTTTGCCCTTGCGCATGCGTAATATTACTTGTCTTCCAGGGTCAGAGCCGGATGTCGGCGCCATCTTGTAATGGCGTTTTGCCTGGGCACGCCCAAGCGGATCTCCACATCTCCCCCTTTTTGTTTTATTAGAAGCTAACCAACAAACAAGAACACAACAGGCGGAAGTAGAGGTTTGATCCCTAGTGTGAAAAATGGGGCATTGTACTAGAGCCAGCTACAGGCCCTTCACCTGTATGCGACTCTAGACCCGTCCCGTACCTTTTTCCAGGGGAAGGATCTTGGGTACAACCTTCATGCAATCAAACATGCTTCCCAGAGAACTGCCTATTATGAGCCTTTCTCTGTGCAGTGCTTAACCTCGCATCCCGAGTGTGAAGAAAATTAGACCATACCACTTGTGACACCCTTCCCTGTGCAATGGAGCTCGACTCCTAGGGGTGCATGGGCTGTCAGTGAAAGGCACTCAATTTTTTGTCAGCATTGAAAGCCACATTGCGGGGGAGGAACCCTGTTCCATGGCTGCAAACGCTTGAGCAATTACGACCTTGTCACGTTTTTGTTGGGCTTTGCGCTTACAGACCAACCAAAATGAGAACACTAAACCGCAAACTAAGGCAGTGCCAAACAGGCCTACCCCCACCCACTCTTTAAAGAAAGAAAAGGCTGAAGAGATCCAGGAGGAGAGTCCTTCAGTCAATGATAGGTCCACTCGTGTTGAGTTGATGGCTATCACTGCCGCTCGCAATGATTTGAGAGTCTCATCAAACCCTTCCGACCACTTTCCTCTGCAGGCACGTCCTTTGGGGAGTCATCTTCAGGTATCACAAACTTCCGTGTCAAGCGTTCCAGTCACCAAAAGGGATTATCTTCTTCCTGTGGGAAAACACAGACAGCTCCCCTGGATCTTATTAAAATAGGATCCGGGCCTTTCCATTGACCAGTCAGGACATCTTTCCATTTGACCATTTCTTTAGGCCTATCGGGCTCCAGACAATGATGATCTGCTGCCGAACAGCCCTGACTGTCCAAATTTAGAAAATTAAGGGTGAAGAGTGCTATAGAGATAGTCACTCATGGTACTGAGGGCAGAGCCTCCTCGACTCCCCCTTTTTGTTTTATTAAATAAGATTTGAGTGTGCGATGAGCTCGTTCTATGATGCCTTGTCCCTGAGGGTTATATGGGAGACCTGTCAGATGGGTCACCCCCATCTGGCAACAGAATTGTCCAAATTTTTGGGAAGTATAAGGATTTTAGGCTTTCCCCAGGCACTCCATGCCTCAAGGCAATGCTGAATGACATACCTGTCCTTTAACCAGCCTTGTAGCGGCTTCCAGCTTTTCAGAGGAAGGGGGGCATTGAGGAACCCATACGGCCTCCTCTGTGAGCCAAGATATGGGCATGGAACCCTCAATGGCAGCTAATGAAAACCCAGGCCTTGTTTTCCTGTATTACTTTCCTGTGAAATGGGGTGTAATCTCCTTTGTTCCTGTTTACCAAGGCCTTTTCCTTTCTTATAACCCATCCTTTTCATTATATCAACAGCTTGTTGAGAGTACTCATTGGTCAATGCCAATCCCAAGTCTTGCAAGATGTCTCTTCCCCAGAGATTAACGGGGAGAGGAAGTACATAAGGTATGAAACTTCCTGTCTGACCCTCTGGTACTTGCCAGGTCAACGGGCGTGAGCTGACTGCAGGGCTGGCTTCATATCCTAACCCTTGTAAGGAATGAGATGATTGTGTAACAGGCCACGCCCTAGGCCACCAATTTGAGGAGATAATGCTCCGGTCAGCCCCAGTATCTAAAATGCCAGTGAAAAGTTTCCCCTCTATCTGTAATTGTAAGGTGGGCCTAGTTTTTAAATCAACCACCAAGTGAGCAAAGTCAGTTCCTGAAGAACCGAACCCTTTGTTGCCCCTTGTCATTCCTGTGGATGGGAAAACATCCTGCAAGCTCGGAAGGAGAACTAACTGGGCAATCCTATCTCCAGGGGAAATGGAAAATATTCCTTGCGGACAAGAACAAAGAACTTGAAGCCTTCCAGTATAATCTTGATCTATTATTCCAGGATGGATAATAAGCCCCTTTAGGGTAAGAGAGGAGCGTCCGAGTATCAGGCCAACACTTCCCTTGGGCAGAGGGCCCTCAAACTCAACTGGAACGGGCTGAACACCCAATTGGGGCATCAATAAGACCTGGGAGGTGGAACAGAGGTCCAATCCTGCTGATCCTCTTGTTGCTCTACAGCTGGATAGACCCTCCTGTTGCCTGCTTATGTCCCATATCTTTTGGGGTCCTGAGACCTGGGGCCCTGAAACCCATTTTTTGGAATATTTTCATTCCTCTCATTAGGGGGGGGGGGGCTTCATGCTGAATAAGTTTTCCCTGAATATCCCTAACTGAACAACATTCATTGGCCCAATGATTACCCTTCCTACATTTGGGGCACAATCCTGGAACTTTCTTTAGTGCAGTAGCACGGCAATCTCGCTTCAAATGGCCTGGTTTACCACAGCTATAGCAGGTTTTATTGCCTCCTGAACCCGAGTGGCTCTTGCTCTGCAGGATAGCCGCTGCAAGGCCAGCATTGGTAAGTGGGCCTCCAAGTCCTCGGCAGATCTTTATCCAATCTGTAAGCCCTTTGTTCCTTCTAGGAGTAATGACTGTCTTACATTCTGGGGAAGCATTTTCATATACCAGCTGTTCTATCATTGGCCTAACTCGCTCCAGATCTCCAAATATTCTACCTGCTGCTTCTGTCATTCTGGCCACAAAATCTGAGAATGGCTCCTGAGGGCCTTGTATAATCTTTGTTAGGTGTCCTCCGGCCTCGCCTTTCTTTGAAAGGGCTTTCCATGCTTTAATAGCGGCATCAGAGATATGACCATATGCCCCCCAATCATAATTTGTCTGATTATGAACAAACTGGCCTTGCCCCGTTAGCAAATCAAAGGTCCATTGCCACTGATTGTCTTCTGCATGGGCATTGGCCCTTGCTTGAGTTTGGGAAGCATCATGCCACAAGGCTTTCCATTCTAAGTACTGTCCCATACTAGGGAGAGCAGCTTTTATGGTATTTTGCCAATCATTTGGAGTCATGGCCACACTAGCAAGTCTTTCAAGCTGCATGATTGTAAAGTTAGCATCTACCCCGTATTTGTTAACCGATTCAGCAAGTTCTTTAACAAGGGGATATTCTACCGGTGCATGAACACGGCCCCCTTCTGCAGCCTCAAATACAGGGAAGGCCTGCAAAAGCTTCCTTTTATCCCTTTTCGAAAAGAAGGAATCTAAACCGTGCCTCTCAACATAAGGTGGAGGGGCACTAGGGGTCAATGGGAAAACCCCGCAAATTCCAGCTCCTCCCCTCTTTTGCTCTCGATTTGGTGGTAACAGCTGCTCATCAGGGTGGTACCTCTCTTCCTCATAGCGAGCCTCTTCCTCCTCTAAGTCCTCTTCCTCAGATGGACTCAGCTCCTCAGATTCAGAACTACCAAGCCCCAAAGCCTTCAATTCTTTTATTGGATAAAGAGGCTTCTTTTTTGGGTTTTTCTTTCCCTTTTCACCTTTCTCTCCCAGGGCATCCTTTCCCTTGTCTATCCTGTCTGTGGACTTACCGTCCACAGAAGGGCCTTTTTTCTTAGAGACATCTCTTTCTTTTTCTTTAAGGGCCCCTAACCTTTTATCCCATTCTGTTTCTGACATGCTGTCTTGTATTTCCTCTAATACCCCTTGGCCAGCTGCCACAGATGAGCGGCATTTCTTATCTTCTAAGCAAGATTTTAAAACCAAAAGAAGGAGAACGAGCGCTACTATCACAATAGGGAAAGCTACAAGAGCTCCTGCCAATTGGGGTGAAGGATGAGACAATTCAAGACCAAACATGCCTCTTAGAACTTACCTTAGTGCTGCAGTTCTGAATCTTCCCCGAGAGCGGGGGTCTCCTCAGGGCCGGCGATGAAAGACTGCCCCGGTGTCCCGGGTTTCGGCACCAGTTGTTGTAACCCGCGTGGTCGTCTCACCAGCAAGAACGCACACGGACAACAGGATCCTTCTGCAGCAAGCTTTATTGCAGTCAAGCGATGAGAGGAGGAAGACCTCGAGCCCAGGAATGACACTGCTTATATACACCCTAAGGCGGCGTGTGGTCTATGATTGGCTGCTTACTCATTACCTCACAAGATACCCTGGGCTGGGCCAAGACTTGGCGTGCTTTTGCCCTTGCACATGCGTAATATTACTTGTCTTCCAGGGTCAGAGCCGGATGTCGGCGCCATCTTGTAATGGCGTTTTGCCTGGGCACGCCCAAGCGGCTCTCCACAACTGGATACTTACCCATAGGATATGAAACTCATGAAGACTCTAGTGACTAGATAAATGTCTATTCCTATGCTCCATGTAACATTATTCATAATAGCTGAGGTTGGTATTCAAACTAAGTCTCCCTCATGACTGGATAAAGAAAAGGCTAGAAACCCATAGATGATAGATAGATAGATAGATAGATAGATAGATAGATAGATAGATAGATAGATAGATACTCTATCCAGCTTTGAAAAAAAAGAGAAAGAAATTCTGCCTCTTGCGTCACTCATGTAGAATCTGAACAAATTCACACACACACACACACACACACCATACACACAAAATAAACGACTCAAGGAGAGATGATGATCAAAGAATATAAAGTGTTAATTAAACAGAAGGGATAAAAGGTTTCTGTTTGGGATTTACCACACTTCATGCAGAAGATCATAACAATAGAAGATATTTTATATAATCCCTCTGTATTTCTTATAAAGTTGATTCCTGTACATAGCTTAGAATGTTGCCATAAGTGAGGCCTGTTTCCTAGATTTTCAGATTTTGGCAAACTTTTGGTTTTGACAAAAGTTTGCGATGACTTTGAACACACTGTGTAGCCAACGCTGGCCTTGAACTCTTGCCTCAGCCTCCTGAGTACTGTAATTAGAGGTGTGAACTACCACTAGCAAAACATTTTATGTTTGCTAAAATTAGAATTGATAATGCAGTAAAACATTATTTGACGTGATTTCATTTGATTACTACTTCCTCTTTAGGATTAACTAAATCTTACTGAAATTTTTTTTATTATTATGTATGCAATATTCTGTCTGCATGTACACCTGCACACCAGAAGAGGGCACCAGGTCTCATTACAGATGATTATGAGCCACTGTGTGGTTCCTGGGAATTGAACTCAGGACCTTTGGAAGAACAGACAGTGCTCTTAACCTCTGAGCCATCTCTCCAGCCCCTCTTACTGAGAATTTTTAAATGCTGAAATATAACAATATTTTAATTAGAAAAAAAGTGGCCAGAAAAAAAAAATCTCTGACAAAGAAGAAAAATACTTAAAAAGGGAAAAATTAACACTATTCCTTCGGTTGCCCCTTATCAAAGCCAGTTGGCCAAATCCATGGAAGACTTGAGGCATGCTCATACATCCTCAGGCTTTTCAGTGCTATCTCAAAAACATTCTTGTGCACTTATGTACAAATCCCCCACCATAGCCCCTGTCACCAACCCAATAAAATGCATCCTCAAGCTTGACACTTGAACACTTCGTGAGCAAAGTGGCCTATTTTTTTTTTTTCAGGATCTATTATGTGATAAGCACAGCTCATGTGATTACTTACAGAGAAGGTTAACTCAGGACACCAACCTTATAAGCAGTAAGTATTACAGTATTCAATCAATAAGCTGGAGGAGAAATATAAGAGTCAGGGGGTAATTAACTGTGGCCAGGAAGGACTTTGAGAGTGTGCACAGTGGTATAATTCTCATCTAGCAGGAGTGAGGCCTTGGGTTCAAACCTTAGCACCAGAAAGAAAGGAAGGTGGTGGAGGAAGGAAGAAAGGAAGGAAGGAAGGAAGGAAGGAAGGAAGGAAGGAAGGAAGGAAGGAAGGAAGGAGGGAAGGAAGGAAGGAAGACCAGGAGCTCTCAGTACTCACTAACAGGATGAAGAGGGGTCCTCAGATCCTAGGGACAGTGGGTGGGAAAAGTTGAGACATGAGAGAATACAGAAAATCGACTTTCTACATCAGCAACATCTTGTTTTTGCCCTGCTGTGTGTGTGTTCCACTCCTGCAATACTTGTGCAGCTCTTTGTTTGTATTTAAGCTCTTAGAGCCAGAGCCTAAACTCTAGCTCCTAGGATGGTTCCTGGCAGATGAAAACTATTAAAATCTCTCAGTTAATGTAGTGGCTGAAATAGCTTTGGGCAATAGGTAACTCAATATAAATAAACCACACCATAAGTGAGCTATCTTCTTTTTGCTGACAAGGAACAGTAAAGGAAGTCAAAGCTAGGAACAGAAATACAAAAGATGATCCACAGTGCATTCAGGTATCTAAAGTCTGAAGAACACAGTCAACAGCAGAGAGGGAGCCAGTCTAAGCACTGCTGAGACGCCGAGTAGAAGGCTTACCTTCTGTGTTTCATTTGATGACTTCCTAAAACTTTTTATTGTTCAAACGTGGAGTGCTTTGTGATCCACGGTGACTGGCACTGCCAGATTTTGACAGAAAACTGGAGTTTGGCATTATGATTTGCTAATTACCACTTTAGCTAACAGCTCCTTTGAAAGACTGAGGAACCAGCTGATTCTTCTCAGAAGCCTTTGCTTTCAATTGCATACAACGGAATGTCTCAGAAGCCCTGAGTTCAGCCTAAGACCTCAGTCAGAAAAGCTGACACTGCATACATCTTAAAATCCAGGCTTCTCCAGAAAGATACACAAGGTATATACTCACTCATAAGTGGATATTAGACATATAATATAGGATAAACATACTAAAATATGTACACCTAAGGAAGCTAATCAAGAAGGAGGCCTCTGGCTAAGATGCTCAATCCCCATTCAGAAAGGCAAAGAGGATGGATATCGGAGGAGGGAGAAAACAGGGAACAGGACAGGAGCCTACCACAGAGGGCCTCTGAAAGGCTCTACCATGCAGGGTATCTATCGAGGCAGATGCTGAGACTCTTAGCCAAACTTTGGGCAGAGTGCAGGGCATCTTATAAAAGAAGTGGGAGATAGTAAGACCTGGAGAGGACAGAGAGCAACAGATTCAAAAATTCTGGGCACAGAGGTCTTTTCTGAGACTGATACTCCAGCCAAGGACCACTCATGGAGATGGCCTGGAACCCCTGCACAGAGGTAGCCCATGGCAGTTCAGTGTCCAAGTGGGTTCCATAGTAATGAGGACAGGGACTGTCTCTGGCAGGAACTGATTAGCCTGCTCTTTGATCACCTCCCTCTGAGGGGGGAGTAGCCTTACCAGGCCACAGAGGTAGATAATTCAGCCAACCCTGATGAGACCTCATAGACTAGGATCAGAGGGAAGGGGAGGAGGACCTCCCTTATCAGTGGACTGGGGGATGGGTACAGGTGGGGAAGAAGGAAGGAGGGTGAGATTGGGAGGGGAGGAGGAAGTGAGGTACAGGGGGGATACAAAGTGAAGAAACTGTAATTAATAAAAATAAAAATAATTTTTAAAAAAATCCAGGCTTCTCAAGCCATATCTGGGATCACAAAGGAAGACTAAATAATAATAATAATAAAATAATAATAATAATAATAATAATAATAATAATAATAATAACAATAGCAATGCTTTCAAGTGAGAAGAATCATAGTATGATCCAAGGGAACAAGAGGAAGAGGAAGTCAGCCCAATGCCATAGATCACCCACTTCCATCCAGGCACCTCTGTTCTAGGGCTTCCAGAAAATTGGCTCATTTTTGGGCATTTTGGTCTTTCCATTCTGACCTTCCACACAACAGCAAATCAAAGGACTGGCTCCTCAGCCCTCCCCTATCTACAGAGAACTTATGAAGCACTCGCCTTAAATACCAGCTATTTTTATCCTTTGTCAGGCTAGAGGAACCATTCATTAAATATCCAGTCGCATACATTTTAATATTGGCATAACTTAATTACTCTCAGTCCAGAGAAAAATACCTGCATAGCATCCTTCTCTAATATTTTCTTCCATATGAATGCTATTTCTCAGTTTTAGGAAAAAGGGCCAAATGTAGTTGCTTTGACCACATTAAAAGAAGACATCTGCTCCAGCGGCGCAGTCGGTTAGCACGCGGTATAGAAAAAGAAGACATGTTTTCCTTGTCATACAAATTATTAAATATTATTTTCTGCTCAGTGTTCACTCTTGTCATGTCTCTTATTCATGCCAGAGCATCTATAGCAACTTTTAGCTTGCCAGACGTTTTTCTGTGTTTGTATAATTTCTTTTGTTCCTCCATGACTTCTTTCTATCTCTGTTCTGATACTGAACTGGTTACAATAAAATCATGGAAGCTTATTGCTGAGCCCAGGGACTCTGGTTCGGCAGCCTAAGAGCCTATATTTTGTCATCTCCTTGAGGGGTCTGTCTGCCCAGGATGGGAGCCACTGTACCACTCCATCTTTGTGCTTCTTATCTCTGTGGTCTGAATGAGAAATGTCCCCAGTATCCATGCAGCTGAGCACTGGTCCCCAGCTGGTGGTGCTGTTTGCAGAGGCAGAGCCTTGCTGGAGGTGGGCTTTGGGAATTTATGCCTCTTCCCACTTCCAGTTTGCATTTTTTGATTCCTGTGTGAGGTCAAGAATGTGATTTCCCAGTTCCTGCAGTCTGCTGCCATGCCATGCCATTATGGAGTCTTCCTCCAGAGACAAAGGTGAAAATAAATGCTTCCCTCTGTAAATTATTTTTGATCATGGTATTTTTATCACAGCAACAAAAAAGTAACTAATGTGCCTACCATTCCCAATCAACTTCTACATCTCCACTTCTCTAATGTTCCACTCTTTCAACAAAAACGTCCTTTATACTTTCATGTATAGAACTGACATGAGCAAGCCTAGCTCCTCCAACAGCCTCACCATTGACCCAACATGTGACATTCCAAATGTTTCACTCACTACCTGCTTTTCCTCCTGATCTGTGCTAAGATATCAGGAGAAAATGTGCATTTCCTCCCTCCCCCTCAGCAATGGAAGCACATAAACTCCACAAGTTACATCCTGTGTCAGAAAGAGACTGCTCTGTGATGATGAGTATCACAGTTCACTTCACAGTAATCCCACACAGAAATGGAGTTACACAGCATTTGTCTCCTTTTGAGTTCTCTATTTCATTTAGCACAAGGCCTCAAGGCTCACACATGTTATATAGCTTGTGGCAGTGTTCTTCCTCTTACAGATAAGCTAATGGTCTGTGTGTCTGTCTGTGTCTGTCTGTGTGTGTCTGTTTGTATCTGACTGTGTGTCTGTAGCTGTGTGTGTCTGTGTGTGGCGATCCCATGGTATCTATGGGATATTGGTTCTAGGAACCCCTGACAGTTACCAAAGTCTTGTGAATGTTCCTACAAAGTATCATGGCACTCACTATAATCGCTAGCATTACAAAATCAAGCAAGAATGAAAGGAAAAAAATAGAGGAAAGATGAACAGGCAGACAGGCACGGTGTCAGAGACACACAGACAAATAAAGTTATCCATAACTATCATGATTGTTTGCTGCATGGTTATATGAGAATTTGCAACACGTAACTATAACTAGCAGGGGGAAAAAAGCCTAAGGTGTGCCAATACAGAAGCTTTTGTATAGTTAGAGTGCAGAGGGAACGCTGCTGGTTTGGTTGTGTTTGTTTGTGTGTGTGTTTGTTTGCTTGATTGCTTGCTTGCTTGTTAATAATAAATAATTTAAAGCACTGGGGATGTGGCTCAGTTGTAGAGCATTTGCCCCAGCATGCATAAAGGCTCCACAAAGACTGAAACCAGTAATAGGAGGAAACTTACAAAGCAAATAAACTAGAACTTCCTTCTTGTTGGTGTTCACAACCTTATCAACCCTCCAGCCCAAAAGAAGTCTAACTCATCTTAAGGATGACTAGAACAAGCTTCTGGTCTATTCAAGTTTTAAATATGAAGCTAGAAGTGACAGGAAGTATATTTATGAGTTAAACAGAAACTAGAAGCCCCATGTGGTCTCCAGAAGATGCTTCAAGGTGACCAAAGCACCACACCCCAGGAAAGGGTGGAAGTATGAGTCTGCCCAACTTCTTGAATCTAGGATGAAAAAAAGCAGACCTGTCCTGGAGATGGAGATGAGGTGAGGATTCATAGAAGATGCACAATGAGAAAAGCCCAGGAAGGAGCCACAGAGAAGTCTCCACCTCCCAGAGTGCTCAGTGACTTCCTGAGCCCCAGGGAGAGGGGCAAGCACATCCCTCAAGCCCAAGCCCACAGGCTTCACTAGGCAGGAATGAGATTTGGCACAAGAAGCAGCTGAGTTATAAAGATGCCATCCGTAGAAATAAGGACTATGAGTTAAGTTCAGCTCAGAAATAAACAACGTCTCAGTTCTGCACTGCTGAGTGGTGTGGGACGTAAGATGGGAAATCCGCCCCACTGACAGGAAAAGTCGTTATGTATCTCTGCCGTCATCATTTCTGGGTGACGCACATTAATGGCAGTAGAGTGGTAAATCAAATAAAGGGAGCGTTTGTAATTGATCAGGGAAGGACTGTGATGCTGGGTCCTCTGTTCAGTACCTGAGCAGGACTCTCTGCTCAGATAGAAGCCACACTGTTAACACCTAGCTCATGTGGTGCGGTACCCAGCACAGCCATTATAGATATCATCTTTATTACTCAGCTGCTTCTTGTGCCAAATCAAGTTTCTGCCTAGTGAAGGCTGTGGGCTTGAGGGTTGTCCTTGCCCATGTCTGTTATGGATGTTTTGGTTTGTGATCTGTAAATATGTTTTTGTCAAAATTCCAAGTTGGGGATTTTAGTTTGTCCACACCTGCCAAGCCTCTGGTGCAGAGCGTGCTCTTTGCCAGGTGGAATTAGTTGAATTCTGAGGACTTTGAGGAGTATAAATATGACAGCCCAAAGGAAGAAGGACCGCTTGCTGCTGGTTCGTCCTGCTCCGGCATTTGCTGTTTGCTGATTTGCTGGTTTGTCTGAACTTCTGTATTTCTGGACGACTGATTTTGGTATTGTGCCAAAAAGAATCCTATGACCCTACCCAGCAGGAAGTAGCAGAGAGAACTCGACCTCTGTCCCCACTAACCTACTTTTCCTCCTATCTAGTGTTGGGGGATTGGAAGAGAGGCAGAAGCTTTTAATAACCCTAAATAAAGCAGATTTGTTAAAAAATCAAGGTCAAAAGAAGCTAAGAAAGAAGGAGGACCCTGGGTAAGATGATCAATCCTCATTCAGAAAGGCAAACTGGATAGACATCAGAAAAGGGAGAAAACTGGGAACAGGACAGGAGCCTACCACAGAGGGCCTCTGGAAGACTCTACCCACAGGGTATTAAAGCAGATGCTCAGACTCATAGCCAAACTTTGGGCAGAGTACAGGAAATCTTATGAAATAAGGGGGAGATAGAAAGACCTGGAGGGACTAGGAGTTCCACAAGGAGAGCAACAGAAACAAAATATCTGAGCCCAGGGGTCTTTTCTGAGACTGATACTCCAACCAAGGACCATGCATGGAGATAATCTAGAACCCCTGCACAGATGTAGCCTATGGCAGCTCAGTCTTCAAGTGGGTTTCCTAGTAAGGGGAATAGATGCTGTCTGACATGAACTCAGTGGCAGGCTCTTTGATCACTTCCCCCTGATGGGGAGTCAGCCTTACCAGGCCACAGGGGAAGACAATGCAGCCAGTCCTGATGAGACCTGATAGGCTAGGTTCAAATGGAAGGGGAAGAGGGTCTCCCCTATCAGTGGACTTGAAGAGGGTCATGGGAGGAGAAAAGGGAGGGAGGGGGCTACAACTGGGATACAAAGTGAATAAACTGTAATAAATAAAAAATAAATTATAAAAAATACTAATTTTTAATAAAAACCAAAAATAAATAAATAAATACTTCAAAAAAAAATCAAGATCAACACCTCTCCCTGGGGCTCAGGAAGTCACTGAGCACTATGAGAGGTGGAGGCTTCTCTTTGGCTCCTTCTTGGGCTTTTCTCATTGTGCATCCTCTGTGAATCCTCAACTCCATCTCCATCTCCAGGAGAGGTCTGCTTTTTTCATCCTAGCATCAAGAAGTTGGGCAGACTCATACTTCCACCCTTTCCTGGGGTGTGGTGCTTTGGTCACCTTGAAGCATCTTCTGGAGACCACATGGGGCTTCTAGTTTCTGTTTAACTCGTAAATAAACTTCTTGTCATTTCTAGCTTCATATTTAAAACTTAAATGGACCAGAAACTTGTTCTAGTCATGCATATTCATCCCTGGGATGATTTAGTCTTCTTTTGGGCTGGAGGGTTGACAAGGTTGTGAACACCAACAAGAAGGAAGTGCTAGTTATTTGCTTTTCTAAGTTTCCTCCTGTTACTGGTTTTATTCTTTGTGGAACCCTTATGCATACTGGGGCAAATGCTCTACAACTGAACCACATCACCAGTCCTTAGATTAGTTCTGAAAAGATTGCTAACAAACAAACACACTGAAATCTTTCAACTTGAATCAAGAACTATTAACTTTATTTATTACAGATGAAAAAAAAAACAGAAAAATGAGAAGAAAATGTTCACTGTTGACAGTACTCCTAACTCTACACTGAATATATCACAAGGAGCCTTTGGGCAGTTCCACTTCATGGAAAACTGAGCCTGACATAGTTTGTAAGGATACACCCATGTTAGGAGTCTCAATAACATGGCTGCCTAAGCATGACCTGAACAAGGAAGACACCAATAGAGAAGTTAACATACAGAGGGAAAGTCCACAAGGCCTCAGCCCTAGACTAAAAGTATAAGCAACCAAGGAATGCTGAGAGAGGGAGAAATGATTTTGCCCAGTGACATGCACACTAATGTGTTATCCAATATCAAACGGTCAGCCCTGGAGTCACATGCAAGCAACATTATATGGACCGAGCAAATTGTATTTATATATTTAGGAACATATAACATTCACATATATAACTAGCAACAATTAAAGAAAAGGTGGCCATGAATTTGAAAGGGAGCAGGATAGGGTTACATGGGAGGATTTAGAGGGATAAAAAAAGAAGGGGGAAACAATGTCATTAAATTATAATCACAAATATAAATTTAAAAATTATTTTTGAAAATAAAACCTGTAAAACGTTTTTTGAATATTTATTTTCCATTTGTTTTTATATTTATTTTCTAATTTTTTATTAATTATAGCTTATTCCACTTTGTATCCCAGTGTGGTCCCATCCCGCATTCCCTCCCAATCCCACCCTCCTTCCCTCATTTCCTCCCATATCCCTCCCTTAGTCCACTGATAGGGGAGGTCCTCCTCCCCTTCCCTTTGACCCTAGCCTATCATGTCTCATCAGAACTAGCTGCATTGTCTTCCCCTGTAGCCTGGTAAGGCTGATCCCCCATCAGAGTGGAGGTGATTAAAGAGCCTGCCACTGAGTTCATGTCAGAGACAGTCCCTGTTCCCCTTACTAGGAGACATACTTGAAGACTGAGCTGCCACAGGCTACATGTGAGCAGGGATTCTAGGTCATCTCCATGCATGGTCCTTGGTTGGAGTATCAGTCTCAGAAAAGACCCCTGGGTTCAGATATTTTGTTTCTGTTGCCCTCCTTGTGGAGCTCCTACTCCCTCCAGGTCTTTCTATCTCTCCCTTCTTTCATAAGATTGCCTGCACTCTGCCCAAAGTTTGGCTATGAGTCTAAGCATCTACTTTAATACCCTGCTGGGTAGTCTGTCAGAGGCCCTCTCTGGTAGACTCCTGTCCTGTTCCCTGTTTTCGCCCTCTTCAGATGTCTATTTGCCTTTCTGAATAAGGATTGATCATCTTACCCAGGGTCCTCCTTCTTGCTTAGCTTTTTTAGGTGTATAGATTATAGTATGTTTATCCTATAGTATATGTCTAATCTCCACTTATAAGTGTGTATATACCATGTGTGTCTTTCTGCTTCTCGGATACCTCACTCAGGATGATCATTTCTAGTTCCCACCATTTGCCTGCAAATTTCATGATTTCCTTGTTTTTAATTACTGAGTAGTATTCCATTTTGTAAATGTACCACAATTTCTGTATCCATTCCTTAGTTGAGGGACATCTGGGTTGTTTCCAGATTCTGGCTATTACAAATAAAGCTGCTGTGGACATGGTTGAGCAAATGTCCTTATTGTGTACTTGAGCATATTCTGGACATATGCCTAGGAGTGGTATAGGTGGATCTTAAGGTAGCACCATTCCTAATTGTCTGAGAAAGCATCAGATTGATTTCCAAAGTGGTTGTACAAGTTTACATTCCCACCAGCAAAGGAGGAGGGTTCTCCTTTCTCCACATCCTCTCCAGCATGTATTGTCACTTGAGTTTTTTATCTTAGCCATTCTGATGGGTATAAGGTGAAATCTCAGGGTTGTTTTGATTCACATTTCCCTGATGACTAAGGATGTTGAGCATTTCTTTGTTTCTCTGCCTTTCAATATTCCTCTATTGAGAATTCTCTGTTTAGCTCTGTACCCCAATTTTTAATTGGATTACTTGATTTGTTGCCTTTTAACTTCTTGAGTTCTTCATATATTCTGGATATTAGCCCTCCTTTGGCTGATAAACACCTTTGGCAAAGAGACTAGATACAAAATTAATTCCAAAAAATCAGTAGCCCTCCTGTATATGAAAGACAAAAGGGCCAAGAAAGAAATTAGGGAAACTACACCCTTCACAATAGCCACTAATAACATAAAGTACCTTGGTGTGACTCTAACCAAGCAAGTGAAAGACCTGTTTGAAAAAAACTTCAAGTCTCTGAAGAAAGATTGAAGAAGATATCAGAAGATGGAAAGGTCTCCCACGCTTATGGATCAGTAGGAGTAACATAGTAAAAATGGCCTTCCTACCAAAGGCAATCTACAGATTCAATGCAATTCCCATTAAAATACCAACACAATTCTTTACAGAACTGTAAAACCTTTTTTAAGACACATTTCTTTTCTGTAAATTTGTATGTTTCAGTATAATGCCTACTTGGTTTTTGCTTCTTTGTTTTGCTCTGTTTTTTCTCCCAGTGTTTATTCACTATTCTGATCTATTTCTCTGATTTATGGAAATTTAGATCTGGAAGGAGATTTAGAAGAAATCAAGGTTAATTTCTTAGTCCTTTAAGTTAGAAGACACTGAATAGAACACACTGGATTTCACTTCTAAATAGTGAAATCATTTTAATTCAAATCAGACAGTAGCTGTGGTAAAGCTAGAACCCAAGTATTTTACATCTATTTCAGATTCCCATTTACTCCAGGAGACACATCTTCTATCCCCAGCAGTCAGCCTCCATCCTCCTTCATGAGGATGGGAAAGAATCCATTCCTTTGCTCAGTGCTGGGTTCAGTGACCACCTGACCTGTGACAAAAATCCACAACGTGCTTTGAGATTCTTGCTGGATTCTGGCAGTCTTTGTCTGGACTTGACCCTTGTGCCAGGTAAGTACTGGAGCCATCTCAGTCATCTTGACTTCTGTATGCAATTTAAAAATAAATGTACATAATGCCCAATAAACAAAGGCAGAAAAAAATGCAAAGAGAAAATGTAGCCCTACGAGTATCCCCAAGCCTACAGATCCAGCCACATCAGAAACTAGCCTTCCTTCAAAACATTTTACTTGTGTGAATCAATAAAAAAAGAAAAAAAGAAAAAAAAATTCAGCTGGCTTTTCTATTGCATGGCTTCAAATATGTCACTAAAACTATGAACATATACAGCTTTCATTATAGATGAACATAAAATTTAAATTGCTGGTAGAGGGAAAAATGATGATAGGAAGAAGAGGAATGAGCATGGGTAGCAGTAGACTAGCACATAAAATAGCATAGGCTCATGTGTTTGAACGCTTGGCCCATAGGGAGGGCCACCTAAGAAGGTGTGGCCTTGTTGGGGTAGGTGATGCTTTGTTGGAGGAAGCATGTCACTGATAGGGCAGATTTCCTATGCTCAAGCTCTACCCAGTATGGCACACAGTCTCCTTCTGCTGCCTGCAGATCAAGATGTAGAACTCTCAGCTCCTCCAGCACCATGTCTGTCTGTAAGAGGCCATGCTTTCTGCCATAGTGATAATGAACTAAACCTCTGAAACAAGCCAGCACCAATAAAATGTTTTCCTTTATAAGAGTTGCCGTGGTCATGTTGTCACTTCACAGCAATGAAACCCTAACTAAGACAGAGTCTCTGCAACAGAAAATCAGATCTGTTTCAAGGTTTATGTGAGTTAAAGCCATCCATATCCACTGGCCAGTGCTGGTGATGACCAGAAAAGGCAGATGCATAAGACACAGAGAGATCCTTTCGTGTCAAAACACAGAGGCCCAGAGAAGGGGAAAGAAGCTCCAGAGGAGGTATGTAAGCACCATGGAAAAACCAGAGGGCCAGAGGAGAATGTCAGACAGAAGCCCTGCTATCAGATCAAGCCATTTGCTGACCCTCCACACAGATCAATATCTTCCTTGGGTCATCTAGAGTGGAAGACACAAAAGGGAGGCAAAACTAGTCACAGCACAGTGGACCATGATCAAGCCCAGCTATTAGTAAAACTCCTTGAGTGAGCAGAGAGCACAGCCAGAAGTAGAGCTCTTGCCTGTTTGCACTGGGCCTGCGTTTGATCTCCAGAAGCTTTTTTTTAAATTCCTGGAGACCCCAGACAAAATAATTATTAAATTCTTCAGATTTTTTACTTCTCATCACTACCAAACTATTTCCCTCCAGAGAAGGAATACACAAAGTGCATCTCTTTCAAACAATCTCATTTAAATGGCCTGACTCCTATTCTACAACCAGCTGGAAAGTAAAGACGTGGTCCAGATGTTCACATGCCCAGAAGAGGAAGCCTTCCATGGTCTCCTATGACGTCAGAATTGAGCAGCAAACTATACTCCTGAGGTCCTTAGCCAAAATACACTCTTTACTTTTTTTCCTTGAGAAAGACATAAAACTCTACAAGTTTGTAAAGGAAAAAAGTTATTGTTCAAGACAGAGAACCTCATGTCTAAAGAATGATAGGCTGCATGCTTATGTCCCTGTGACCAACCTCAGCTGTAAGCTAATGTCCTCAGAGCAAAAACAGCACAGTTTGAAGGTACCATATCTGAAAATTATATTGAGGACTGAAGATGTTTGTCATTTTAGAATACTTTTATATGCACACTTGTATGTCTATAGGGCTCCAACTGAGTGTAAACATGAAATCTATTTATACTTAGCTATGCTTTAATGCCATTGCCTGGATGTAATTTTGTGCATTTTTAGAGTGCCTGTGTTTTGACTGTAAATTTTCCATTTGTAGGATGTGGTCCTTAAAGGGTTTGGATTTGGGAGCATTCGCATCTGATATTGATGAGCTGAGATGTTCAGCCTCACACTGATCATGGGGTACCTGCTTTCAGCCGTGGCACTTGGAAAGAAGAGAGAAAGAGGTCATCCTTAGGTTTCCCTACCACCCTGAGAAATACAGCTAGACCCCTACTCGAAGAAAAGGAGAGTGACACAGAGGCTGCCTTAGTCACTGCTCTGCTGCTATGAGGAGACACCACGACCAAGGCAACTCTTATAAAAGAAAACATTTGCCTGGGGCCTCACAGTTTTACAGGGTTAGTCTATTACCATCATTGTAGGAAGCAGACAAGCACGGCATTCGATCTGTACCTGAGAATGTTACATACTAATCCACAGGCAACAGGCCCAGAGAGACACACTGGACCTGGTCAAATGTCAAAAGCCACCCCCAGAAACATACTTCCTCTACCAAGGACATATTTCCTAATCCTTCCCAAACAATTACACTAGCTGGGAACCAACCATTTAAACATATGAATGTTTAAATGGAGTCCATTCCCATTCAAACCAGAGAAACTCAGTCTCTCTGCCCAAATGTTGAAGTGGTATTGTGATGTCAGATATGAACATGTATATACTTGTAAATGAAAGGAAAAGAAAACTACAGAAATGGAGAAGCAGGAAGAAGAAGGAAAGATATTATTTTCCCTTCTGTGTGTCATTATTAGAATTGCCACTCTGGGGCTGAGGATGTAACTGCTAAGTAGAATCTTTGTACAGCATGTGTGAAACCCTAGACTGCATCTCCAGTAACACACACACACCAGCCATTCCCTTTAAATTATTCTAAGCATAACAAAATTACATTTCAAATTTATTTCGTGTCCCCTTGAACGTTGATCTGGCCAACCATGGCCCATTTTCATCCTGTACCAAGGTGTAACCAGCGTGACAGAGTGCACTTTCTTACGACTTTATCTCTGCTTAACAGAGGAGAAAATTCTGTTTTAAACAGGATGTGTGCAGGATAAATTTTGTTTTTAAACTGCAATAACAAAAACTTTAAAGTAAATCAGACACCATAAAATAATCTTACAATGCCTTGGAAAGAGCCCAAGACCATGGGTTCTTAAATAGCTTCTCCCTGCTGAATGGAACTGCCACCCTCTACATGAACAATAAGTATTCCCTTGATATCTCTAAGAAATACCCACTGACATGGATGTTGGACTGATAAGAGAAAGTGGGAAATAGGTTCAGATCGTCGCCTCATTTTTAACTCATTACAGGAAACTTAAGTTAGGGGAAGTGTTGCCCATCTCTGTTCAACCCTGTACTACTTCTCTGTACCCTTTAATCCACATCACACAGACAGGCGTGTGTGTGTGTGTGTGTGTGTGTGTGTGTGTGTGTGTGTGTGTCCTATAATGTAGAATCTATATGGCCCCTGTGCTTCTGCATACATTCTACTACTTCTATGAGGGCACTGAAGCAGCTCTGGTGTGCACTGGTAGTTAACAGTGGCCTTTCCATGTCCACAGCTTCTTCGGTTAAACATGTAATGATTCTGCCTTGAATTGGGATACTAACACTTCAGTCTGATTTTGAGAGTCTATAATCCAACTTCAACTCGCTGCCATTAACACAGGCCCTTCCCTTTCGAATGTTTTTCATATTTTTGTATTTCATACATTCGTATTTAAATTGAAGGCAGGGTGTAGAGGTGTGTGTCTATAACCCCAGCTACTCAGGAGGCTAAATCAGGAGAATCCCAAAGTCAAGACCTGCATAGACTACAGACTGAGTGAGTGTAAGGCCATCCTGGGAAATTGGAAAAGAAAAGAAAAGCAATGTTTACAGTCTGAGGGTGTAGCTAGTACTAGAAAGCTTGTCTGGTATACAGAAGGGCCTGGGGTCAAAGCCCAGTAATACAATAAGACACAAGTAACAACTGAATTTAACCTCAGATTCTTGATTGGCAAGAAGCACACTTTTGCCCTCCATGGGCTTTCTGAACCATCCAAGAACTTCAGGCCTCATGTAAGCCAGAGATCTTTGTAACAACCTCTCCCAGATGGATCCAAGATTCCAGTAGCCCTGTCTCTCAAATCATGACTATTGAGATGACATATTTCTGTTACCCATAATTGCCATTAACCATAGTCTTCCTCTTTTCCAAAGTGAAAGCTGACCTGTCCCAAGCCCCACAATTGCAAAGTATGCTGCCTCATAAGCCTCCATATCCCGAAAGCTGCATCTAACTCAAACTGTTTCTTACTGCATGGGCCATGATATGGCCTAAATAGCAAACATTTCAGTTAAATGAATGACCATTCTCCTCTGATCCCAGCTGCCCCAAAGACGCATCCTGTTAAGTTGGGGGTAGTGATAACACACCTGTAATTTTTTAAATGTGGGGGATGAGATAGGAGGGTCACTACGAATTCAAGGCCAGCCTAGGGTACATAGTGACATCTCATATGGAAAAAATAACAAAATTGAACTGTGTCAATCAGGGACTTATAATCATATTTGGTGATGGGGCATTCATCTCCAGGATCCCCAGGAGAGAAACTTTCCATAAATGTTAACTCACTCACTTTTTCTCTCCCTAAACACCAAAACTCATTCTGCCTCCTTCTCAAGATATGTGCTTAATTGTTTCTAAAAGTGAGTATAAAGGAGGCATATCCCAGAAATAGAAAAATGTGCATTTATCTTTGTGGTAAGTGACATGTAAATGAGAACAAGAAGGAAGGCTTGGATGTTCATAGAAAACTGGTGTTTGAATAGGTATGGGACCCATAGATTCATGTATTTAAATGCTTGGTTAACAGGGAATTGGCACTATTAGGAGGTGTAGCCTTGTTGGAGTGGGTGTGGCCTTGTTGGAGTAGGTGTGGTCTTGTTGGAGGAAGTGTGTCATTGGGGTTGGGCTTCGAGGTTTCAAGGGCCAAAGTCAGGCCCAGTGTCTTTCTCTCCCTGCTGCCTTCCTGTCTGGCTGTAGAACTCTCAGCTACCTCTCCATTACCATGTCTGCCTGCAGGTCACCATGCTTTCCACCATTACAATAATGGACTAGACCTCTGAATGTAAACAGGCCACAATTAAAAGATTTCTTTTATAAGAGTTGCTGTGGTCATGGCATCTCTCCATAGAGATAGAACATGGATTAAGAAAATAACATAATTATCTACAAAGAAAATCCCTAATAGTCTGTAAAAAAAAGTGCTAGAATAAGTGAGTCAAAGTCAAGAATCATTTTTAAAAGCAAACATATTTCTAAACAATTAGAAATTTAAACATAAATTGTAATTGCATGAGAACTCATACTTGGATTTGAGTCTAATAAAATATATAAAATATTTAGATAATGAAACATACAAAACAGTGGTAAGAGAAATCAAAGAAATCCTGAACAAACAGAGATATAATTCATTGTTGTAGTTATCAATATTAGTATAGTTAAGTCTTTTCAAACTGAGTTATATATTTTAGTGACTATTTAGTTTCCACAGGCTTTGGGGGGGATTTATCAAGCGATAATACAATGTATTTATAAAAAAGGAAATATTTAAATTTAATAATGTCATTTCTTTTGAGATTCATTTATTTTATGTGTAAGTTAATTACCCGCATGTATCTATGTGCACCATGTATGTACCTGGTGCTTGCAGAGGGCAGAAAAGGACATTGGTTGCCACAGAACTGGACTTTCAGATGGTTGCAAGTTGGATGTAGAATCTGTGAACTGGACGTGGACCTTTTGCAAAAGCAGAAAGTGCTCTAACTGCTGAGCCATCATCTTTCTAGCTGCAAAATATCTTTCTGTTAAAAGGGGACAGGGATGGATAATTTGTACTCTCTAAATTCAACATTAATATTTAATCAACAAATTATTATAATTCTAAAATATTCAGGATAGCATGCTATTTACCCCATGTGTCGTTTGCTCTTACACTGAATGTAAAGTTCAGAAACAGACCCAGAGATGTATTAGCAGCTGACATTTTAACAATTATTCCAATAAAAGTAAATGGAAAAATGAATACCTTTAACAAATAATGGTGGAAGCTGAGTATCTATACACAAAAGCAGTGATGCTTGACTCACATGCAAAAATTAAATAATAATAATGATAATAATAATAATAAGCAAAATGTAAAGTTTAAAATTATAAAACTTTTAAAAGAAAATTAAAAATATGAACTTTGGTAAAGCAAAGAGTTCTTAGTTTTAAAAAATATTTTTAAGTCATAAATCAGACATTATCAAAATTTTAAATTTACTTTCTTCAATGGCTACCTATAGAAATAATTTTAAAAAATAAAACAGCCTAGAAGGAAAGATTCTCAACACTAATATTTGACAAAAACTTGTATTTAAAAATATACAAAAACATTTAGCTCAGTAATTTTTTAAAGACTCACCTGGAAAGCAGTAAGATTGAAACCACCTATTTTTTTTTTAAAGATGCATGGATGTAAATGAGCTCATGACAATGCTCCAAATCTTTAGATAATAGAGAAATAAAACTTACATCACAGTTGGGAACCATTCGCTCTGTGCCCACTCAAAAGTTTAAAGGTACAGCCAGGCATTGTGGCACACACCTTTAATCCTGGCATTTGGGAGGTAGAGACAGGTGGATCCCTGAGTTCGAGGCCAGCCTGGTCTACAGAGTGGGTTCCAGGACAGCCAAGGCTACACAGAGAAACCCTGTCTCAGAAAACCAAACAAGGCAAACAAAAGAAGATGCCATAACAGCTGTTGATGAGAACAAGAAGTAACTGAAGGTACCACTCACCTGTGACAGGACTGTGCTGTAGCACAAATACTCTGGAGATTAGCTTGACAGTTTCTCAAGATATTAAACCTATATTTACAAGTGACTCATTCAACTCCACACTATCACTTACCTAGGTAGAATAAACCATATATCCACATAGTGATTTTTTTTCCCCAAGATGTTTATAACAAGTATCTTCAGACTACTTCAATCTCCAAGCCCTGATGTCCATCACCTGATAGATGATTGAACAAGTTGTGGTATAACCTATACTCTAGAGTGTTGCTTATCAACAAGGTGGAAATAACTAATACATTCATTGACGTTGCTGAGCCTCAAGAACATTGTTGAGCAATATACGCTGCACATAAAACAACAAATTTAATGTTACTCCATAAACAAAAAATGGTAGGAAAACAAACAAACAAACAAACAAACAGAAGTCTAAACTACAAACTGTAAAGCTAGACCAATGGCTGCATGGACTGAGACAGGTATTAACTAAGAAGAGACATGAAAATTAGCTTGGCTTGACAGACATGTTGATAGGTGATGGCAAGGTATATTCCTCTCAAAAGTCATCAAACTGGGAGCTGGTGAGACAGTTCAATGGTTAAAAGTGCTTGCTGCTCCTGCAGCAGAGTTCAGTGCCAGCTACAGGAGAGCTGATGCCTTCTTCTGACCTTCAAGGGTAATTGCACATGTGCTCACATACAGATGGGCAGATAGATGCGTGCACACAAACCAAGAATAAAAATATTTATGTTTTTTTAAGATTTATTTATTTATTATTTATTTATATATATTATTATTTATATATTATATATACGGTGTCCTGCCTGCTTGCCAGAAGAGGGCACCAGATCTCATTACAGATAGTTGTGAGCCACCATGTGGTTGCTGGGAATTGAACTCAGAACCCCAGGAAGAGCTGACAGTGCTCTTAACCTCTGAGCCACCTCTCCAACCCAAGGCTGATGGTCATCAAGGGGAAGAGAAACTTCCTCCATTGTTGTGAGCTTGCAGCTCCATGGAGGTGGGGATCCTAAGTTGCTAATGGTTGCTGGGTGCATTGTTCAGAGAAGTGTGTTTGTACATAATGCCTTTCAGGTAAGAATCTCCGGCTACTTAAGTTCACCGTTGGAAGAGGGATGTGTGCATAGCCCAAGCCAAGAGGAGTCCCAGGTTGCTAAGCTATTCCCTATGCTTGCTTGTCTCTGTGATAGGAACAAAAACAAACAAAAAATAGACAACTGCACTAATGAAAAATACAGAACATAAAAGCCATCCACTAATAAGGAAACTTAAATATAAATGTCTGCATCAAAGAGCAAAAATGGAAGAAAAAAAAAAAAAACAAAAACAACAGTGAACTGTGTTCGTCAGTTTTCCACTACTGCAAAAAACTAATGACATGATGGAACAAAATATATGTGGGCTGATGGTTTCTGTCCATGGACACTTGCTCCTGCTAATTTGGGCCTGTGACAAGATAAGACATCATAGAGAAATCCTGTGGAGAGAAGACTGCTGATCTCATGGCAGCTGAGAAGCAAAGAAAACAGACAGTAACTCAATACCCCCTTCAAATGTCTTGAGGTTTAGAAAACGAGGCTCTTTGGCTGAGTTAACCTGGAGTTCGTTTTCTTTAGTCTCTCATGATGCTGTTAGAGGATGTATTTCTGTAGGATGTTAAAAAAAATCGTATTTTTTAAGATATGAAGATAGGAGGGGATGTGTTGGGAGTAAAAGAGAGAGTGACATGCTTTGTATCCATGTGTTAAATTGTCAAAAAAAAGTAAATAAAAGATTTTTTTTTTTAGTAAATGTAGACTGTATATTCTGAAGTTCAACTTCATAATACTGATTTCAGCCCTGCCAGTTCCCTACTGTGAGGCCCTGGGAGACGTGGGTTACTTCTCTGACCCTCTTTTTGTGTTGAAGTAAACAAAATTTTCCCTGTTCGGCTCAAAGACAAATATCATCATCACCATCATCATCATCAACAACAACAGCAAGAACATCCAGCAAACAAAAAATTCTAAAATTTAGCGAGAGGGCAGACCTAGAAAATGATGTAGTGTGAGCTCCCTGGGTCATCTTTTTATTTCATCTGTCTCAAATGTTGGGACACGGAGTTCAACAACATAGAAATGTCAAGATGCACAGAGAAAAATAACAACGGCAAACTACAATGCCTGCTTTTTCTTACCCATGGACAATGATGGGGTAGTCTAGCAAGGAAGAGTTCTTTCAAACAGTCAACCACAACAGAACACAAACCTGGCGTAACCCCAAACTCACAAGCAAAGAAGGCATTCAGGCCTCTCCCATCTGGAGGCTGTAACACTTTGAGAGGGTCAAAATGGCCAGGTGAGAAGATAGGCCTATCCTCTCCAGCATGAATAGGCTTCACCCAGTGTCGGTGGAGTCAGCATGGGGAAGTTGTCATCCTGTCTCCTTTGAAGGAATGTACCACCCCTCTCCAATGGGCTTGCTGTCAGAAGCAGTCTAGCAGAGAATTAGGACTTTCACAATTGCCCAGAAATAATGAGGCCATCTTCCTCACCACTGTGATGTCATGGAGACTACAGTAAGAGCCAGACACCAATCTTCACCAACAGTAGCTCACAACTGCCTGTCAGTCCAGCTCCGGGGTATCTGGTACCTTCCAGCTTTCAAGAGCACTGCATATATTTGACACACCTACAGACACACAGGCAAAACATGCACACGTGTAAAAAATAAACTAAGTCTTAAGGAGGAAGAGGCAACAAAGAATTCAAGAGTGAGGGGCAGGGCGGGGAAGGAGGCATCAGGTGCAGTCTCACTGGCAACGTGGCATTGCTCCCCTGGGGTCACCGGGTCACTATGCAAAGTGGCCAGGCCTCAGCGTCTGGCTGCTGATCCCGGAGAATAAAGCCGCCTTCTAGATGAGGGCGCTTCAGCGTAGAGGCTGTGCGATAGGAGGCAGCTGCTGGCCCTCCTCCACTGCGGCAAAGAAAACAGATTTTTAACATAACTAGAAAGTGATCAAATCTGTCCAAGATCTCTAGTCTGGGAGGCTTAAGAAAGCACAGTTAGGGGCTGGAGAGATGGCTCAGTGGTTAAGAGCACTGTCTGCTCATCCAAAAGACCCCGGTTCAATTCCCAGCACCCACATGGTGGCTCACAAGTGTCTGTAACACCAATTCCCAATTCCAAGGGATCTGACACCTTCACACTAATGCATATAAAATAAAATTAAATAAATTATTAAAAAAAAAAGAAAGCGTAGTTAAAGCCTACTTAGCGTAAAAATAAAACTCTTGCACACTACTTGCTCAGTAAACTAATCAGTTACTCTAGAGATTCCTGTTACGTAGGTGGGGACAAAGCCTTCGGGCTGGAACAGCAGCCACACCCTGCCATGGCCTCCCCTTCCTCCAACTTGGACCTACGGAAATGCCAAATCCAAGGAGCATAGATACACAGACCTCCTAATAAAACCATTGCCAAATGCAAGCAATGCTCATCCTTACAGCAGCTCTGTCTGCAGCTGTTGCCTGCTTTTCGAGTGGCTGAGGGCCTGGCCCAGGAACAGCCAGCCAGTTTTCTCACTGGAACCCAGAACCCCTGTGCCTTGAGAGCCCAAGGCCAGCCCAAACTACCCGCCTAATCCTCCCCTAGAAGACACTTAAAAGCAACTCCCTAAGGCACCCAAAAAGCTCCTGCCTCTCTATTTTTGGTGTGCCTTCGCCCATTTTTCACAGATGAAATCTTCAAACCTTTTCCTCCCGCAGCTCGTAACCACACTGATCTTTCTGCTTTCAAAACTGCGATATTCTAAGGACCCCGACGGGAGCGGGGGAGGGGTTCACAGGGGAAACACTTCTCCAGGAGCCCCACATCCTAGAACACAGCCTCCAGCCTCCAGTCTCAGGCAGAGAGACGGGTGGATCATCTAGAAAGGATGCTGACCCCAGGGGTCAGCCAGAGGAGGGGGCCCTGTGATCCGAAGGAAGTGGACACAGGGAGTGCCCGGAAGAGATTGTTCATGCTTTCAAGCCGGGCCAACCCTTGTGAGTAACAGAGGGCGTGTAGGCCTGGCTATAAATACTTGCACCTTAGGCCCCCCCCACCCCTGGCAGAGCCCTGCCGGTCATCAACCTTGGGTCCACAATTCCACCGCCCCCACGCTGCAGCAGGGAAAGGAAGGTGCCTTCCCTTTTCCCATTCCTAGAGGGGTGGCTTCTGGAACATTGGGCTCACTTGGGAGGAGAAAGGCCTCTGAGCCAGAAGTCCCGGCTGCTCCTGTTATGCCAAATCCCCGCAGAGTTAGTTTCTCAGATCTTTGGCGGGATGGCCCTGTCTCTCAGAGTAGAGATAGCACATCCTGATAGGCCTCTAGAGGTGGGTTCTGGGAGACTCCATCATGCATGCTTCCCTGACCAGCTCCTTCCCAAACCCCAGGAAAATTGTGGGAAATCTTCAAGACTTTCAGGATACCACAGGTCAGATAATGAGCCTTTTGACACAGGGTGTTGTCCCTGTGCTTGGGTAGAATAAAGGTTTTAGGCATGGGGGAGGGAGCAAGGTCTGAGCCAGGGACCTTTAAGATGCTAAACAGAACACTTAGGCCAGTGACTGAAACTTTGCTTCAAGGTATCATTAGTGAGCTGATTATGGGGAAAGGCCTTTTCATGGTTTTTGAACTCTTGTTCCTAGTGTTCAGGTACAATTAGTTCCAGCAGGAAATCCCCTGAAACAACACAATGCCAACACCACTCATCTGCAAGTCAGCCATCAGCTGCAAAGTTGATAAGAGACCCTTCCTGATTAGCCTGGAGTCTCTCCTGCCAAGCTTTCTGTAATCCCTCTCTTTTATCCTAACCTGAAATGAATCCATGTCCAGGTGTCCACAGAAATGTTTGAGCTTTCCCGTGATCCTAGGAATTACTGCCTTCTCCCACTTTCCACACTCTGAGTGGATTTTCTTGTCACAGCGTTTATATGTGTCTGTGCACTACATGTGTGCATGCCTTGTGCCTATGAAGGTCAGAAGAGGGCATCAGATCCCCTGGAACTGAAATTATAGACAGCACTTCGGTGCTTGACCTCGAACCCCAGGTCCTCTTCAAGAGCGAGTGTTCTTAACCACTGGGCCATCTCTCCAGACCCTCTTTCCTTGTTTGTTTTATTTAAAAACCTATCAACTCCAATTTGTGCTACCCATATACTCTTGGGTGTGGGGCCATACACTGGAACATACTAGAGCCATCAGTAGCCACACCATTAGAGAAAACTTACTCTCCCTCCCCGAGATGCCATGAACTGTCCTTAACACGAAGCCCTTCTCACTCCTTACTAGAATGTTGACCAATGTGATCTTGTTCGAAAACATAGCTGCTCTGAGTTCACTAGTGCAGAAGTCCTGTTATCCACAAAAGACACTATTTTCTCTAGTCTTCCCTGACCTCTGGCTCTTACACTCTTTTCTCCCTCTATGGCATGATCATCCCTGAGCCATTTGTGGGAGAACACTCCTAAGTCATTTATTCTCTGCACTTTGACCAGTTTTGAGTTTCTGCATTAACCACCAACTACTCCAGAAAAGTAAATAAACAAACAAACAAACAAATAAATAAATAAAATGTCTCTGATGGGATCTGAACACTGCACTAATCCATGGGTAGAAGCTTACATAGGATAGTTTAATGCTGTGTCTATTTAGCAAAATAACACTCTTGTGGCCTGTAAGCTACCCTAGCCCACACTCTTGGCCATATTTGCATTACCAGGCATATATTTTCTCCTTTTGTGCAGACTTAAATTCAATCAGAAAACAGTTGGTCACCTCCATATAACATCTGGGCCACTTATTGCACCATGGCTGTCTCTTGCAACATTGGCCATTATCGCAATTCACAGGTTTCATAGCTGGATAAAACTGTTGTTGGCTCCTCCTGCCCTTCAACAGTCTGCATGGCACCCTTGATACAATGTCAGCCAGCAGGGAGAATTAGCCACCTTCCTGATTAGTTCCAAATTGATTTCGCTATGTCCCGTAACCGAAGTGTGTGGTGTCTTCAGCAAAAGGAGTTTATCAGGTTCTTGTTTGCAACCAGAAGCGTTTGTTTATTTGCTTGTTTGTAGTGTTCTGGACATCCCTGACCAACAACTCGAGGAAAAGTATCCCGCAACTGGTACCGAGCTCCTGGGATGAGCACCACCTCTCATGGAGGATGATTGCAGTACAGTTACACTCTTAGCTGAATACATACTTTGGAGGCTTCTAAAATAGTAGGTTCCCACCAACCAAAGACCATGTGTGGGCTGGACATAGGCCCTCTATACTTATGTAGCAGATGTGAAGTTTGCTCATCATGTGGGTCCCCTAACAATTGGAGCTCCGCTGTCTCTGAATCGGCTGTCTGCCTTTGGATTCCTTTCCCATTAGCCGAGCTGCCTTGTCTGGCCTCAGCAAGAGAGGACGTGCTTAGTCCTGCTGTGACTTGCTGTGTCAGGGGCTTGGTACTAATGGGGGGCTCCCCTTCTCTCTGAGGAGAAGGGGAGAAGGATGGGTAGAGGGAGGTGAGAGGTGAGACTGGGAGGAGAAGAAGGAGGGGGCTACAATCAGGAAGTAAAGTGAATAAAGTAATTAATTAATGTCAAAGAATTAAGTAAATAAAACAGTAGGTCCTATGTAGCTTTTCAAGCCCCCATAGGCCTTAAAAAACAAACAAAGAAAAACCTCATTGATTCCACTGTGCAGCCTCCTTGGAGAGTCCCAGGCTCACAGAAGGTAGTACAACTCTGTATCTAATTTTAATAGGTTGTGTCATGGGTAGGGCCTATCTCTAATCTAGTGAGAGAGAGACAAAAGCAAATAAGAAAGAGATTCTTGTGAGGTTAAACAGGAATGCAGTTGATGGTGAGGTTGGTGAAAACACTCCATGGGGTGGGGAGTGGGAGTTCACGCTTTACCATAATGTCTCTTGGTCTCCTTCCAGTACAGGAACCCCTTATAGAGAGGTCCAGGGTGGTGGTGGTGCCTGCCCACAGTTCTGGCACTCAGAGATGTGTTGGAGATGTCAACCTGGACTACATAGCAAGCTCTAGTCCTGCCTGAGCAAAGCTGTACAGCAAGACTTGGGGGTAGGGGTGGACAATGGCAAGAGTGAAGGAAAGAGAGGACTGACTTTGCAGAAAAGAAAGATGACCTCAGAAGAGTACAACAACGGTCCAAAGATGAACCCAGAAAGACATGGCCAATAACCAAGAACTCACTCAACACTGTTTAGTTGAAAGGCTTTTCTGAAGAGACTCGATAGTGTATGCTCCTATACTTGCCATGTTTTAGGTCCAGAGCAGTCTCCTAATAAGTCAGTGTGGGTCACAGATCTCGGGCCTTACACCCCTCTGGCCATCTGGAAGCTTGTTGGAAGAGTGTGATTTAATCAGTCAAAGTGGACACTTCAGCAAGCTCTCTGGGACATCTTACACATTCCAATTTGAAACACATTGGTCTCAACCAGAATCCAACACAGAATTTCCACCAGTTTCTCAGACAGTGCAAATGCGGAGTATATACATAGTATCCTCATGCAGGCATTTCCAGAATGATGAGTAATCACATATCCCCAGCCTGGCTAGCTCCTGGTCCTGTGTTATGTCTCCTTTTCTTTCAAACAAGAAACCAATTCAAGGGTTTTTGTTGGCTGTGGTGGCCGTTCTGCTTTGTTTTATTTTGTTGAGGTAGAGTCTCACTGGTAGCCCAGGCTGGCCTGAAACCTGGAAATCCTTCTGTCTCGGATTCATCTAGTGCTAAGATTACTTACTTGTGCATGACACCTGGAGGGAAGGAGGGATGGTAAACAAATAAACTAGCTAAAGTTGCTCATGTAACTGAAGCACTCAGAGTCAGAGCTTATCTCCCAGGAGCCTTGATTCAGAAGTTCAGATACTGTCACCTAGGACCTAGATTCCCTCAGATCTCAGTTTTCTCCACTAATGCTGTCTACCTCCTAATTCCCTACAGTTCTTCTCTAGTAAACAAAATGGCTTCCGAAGTCACAGCCTATCACACAATTGTGCCCAGGGATCTCCCCATCGTACTCCTTCTTTGGCCCTGAATTTGGCCACATGCCCATCCTTCAACTTGATAATAACAATTCAGTGAGCAGGTCTCATTGGTGATGTCCACCAATCTCATGGCCAGATGCCAAACAGATGGCCTCACTGAAGGAACACAGACTGGGGAGACATCAGGAAATGCCACCATCGCATCCCATCTGGACAACAGAGGGAGCTCTGTCCCCAATTCTTTTGTCTGTTTGGTTGGTTGGGTTTCTCTGTCTACACGGAGACAGGGTTTCTCTGTGTAGCCCTAGCTGTCCTGGAACTCATTGTGACGACCAGACTAGCCTCAAACTCAGAGATCTGCCTACTTTTGCTTCCCAAATGCTGGAATTAAAGGCATGTGACATCACTGCCCAGTTTGTCCTCAGTTCTTAATGCTCATTCAGTGAGTGTTAACATATTACATTTTGGCCGTAAATATTCTCCCTTAGAAACCAATGTAGGGATCACCTACATCTACAGGGTGAAGACAGGGGAAAGACCCAAATCTTTTCTAACACAGAACTGAGTTTTGGTCTGAAAATATCCAAAGTTCATACAAAAATCTGAAGTGGCATCGTAAGCAGCAAAATGTGAACTGTATGATTAGCAGGAAGGCTTTAACTAACTGCTATTATTTTAGGACTAGAGGTGTAGTGTGGGGTAAAATACAGACCTAGTATGCCAAAGGCCAGCACAAGAAAGAAAGAAAAGAAGAAAGACAAGAAAAAAACAAAGCAAAACAAAAAAAACAACAAAAAACAATCTACTTTAAACTTAAAAAAAAAAAAAGTCACCTTAAAGATTTGTATTTCCAGTAAATAACATCCTGGAGTTCGTTTTAGTTTTGGTTCCCCCCCCCCCCTTGTTTAATTATTTTGTCTTGGTTTTGTTTTGTTTTAATCAGAGCCTCACTGTGCAGGCCAGGCTGTAGTCAACTGTCAGTCCTTACTCCCCAGCCTCCAAAGTGCTGGGATCACAGATGTGCCACGCTGCCTGGCTCTCTACACGGTAGCGTTTTAAGGTGCAGGTCAAAAGTTTCTAGGAGGGTGTTGCCTAAGCTTTCTAGGAAATGACCTCAGCTGGAGAAAATAGAAAAAGACCTTCTGCCTGACAGCATTGTATTGTTTCTCTCTCCCCCTCTTATTTTCTCCTGTCCCACCTGGACCACAAACTTCCTGACAACAACCACAGCTGACATTCCTTCCTCCAAGTGCACTGTAGTCGGCACAGGTGTAGGCGGTGTCATCGGCTCATCCTGAGCTCTACGCTAGGTCCTCCTGTGGAGCTGAGCCTAGGCCCCGCCGGCATGCTGAAAACCCTGGTCCTGTCTAGGTGACGCATGCCCCAGTTTCTCCCACAGCTACATTCACCCATATGTTTGGGTTTAGGTTGGCTAGGACAATGAGGAAACGGGATTTCCCCTGGGGTTTATTTCCTAAACCCATCTTCCTGGGCCTTGGCCCACAGTCAGATCATTCCATTTCCCAAGTCCTTTGGACATGACCCCTAGCCTACCCTTGGCTTTAGTAACAGCTTCTCCATCCTACCAGACTGGTCATTAAGCATCTGGTGCCCTGTGAACTTCCAGTCTTACCAGATGAGCCTCGAAGAGGCTCTCGAAGAGGCCCTCATTGATTTTTATTCCATCACCACATATGTCACCTGTTTCCTGTGAGACCCTGAGACGAGCATGCTTTGTGTAATTTTTGCAAAGTATAAACTATACATATGTACCGAGTGTGTGTGTATAAATTGTGTGGGTAAGTGCATTTAGAGTGTGTTTAGAGGCCGGAGGTCAACTTCAAGTGATTCTTCAGTCACTCCCCGCTGTGTTTTTTGTGACAGGGTCTCTCACTAATCCGAAGCTCACTGATTCAGCTCTGCGCGTTAGCCAGGGAGCTCCAGGGATCCTCTTTCTCTCCACAAACCTCATGCTCAAACCACCATGCCTGCAGCCTGACTGTTCAGTGGTTGCTGGCGAAAAGAACTCAGGTCCTCATGGTTGTGCCACAGGCCCTCTGCCCACTAAGCCACCCCCCACCACAGCCCCTACACAGAATTTTTTTAAAGATGGGCTAGCCAGGAACTTGCTATGTAGACTAGACTGGCCTTGAACGAACAATTATCTGCCTGACCAGCCTCTGCCTCCCAGGTGCTAGGATAGTAATATGGCAGGTTCCAGCAGCTTTTTAAAAGGCTTTATTTTCAAATTTACAAATATATCAGTAAAAAAAAAATAAAAAATTAAAAAAATGACACATAGAGGCTAATAAATGTTATGGAGTGAATGTTTTAAAATAGTCTTAAAGATCCAATTTTTTAAAAAAGAACACTGTTTCTTACTATGGCGCATTTATTTTCCACTTTCTAAATGTAATCTCTAGTTAATGCAAAAATAGTATGTGTAAATAGAAATAGATTCCGAATAAACGCTTCTGCACGGCCCCTTTGGCGGAGTTAACAACGTCAAACATCGTCCTTACTGGTAGCGTGCTCTGGGAAGGATGGATGTTTCCCCTATTCCGACGGTAGCCATAATTAATACGCAGTAAACGAGTAGTGGAACTCAGAGAGCCGAGCAGAGAGGATTTAGGCAGATAGTGCCTGAGCTGTCTCCCAGCTCCTCCACCATCCCAACAAGGAAACTCTTGGGCAGGAGGTGGCCGCCAGGCCAAGGGGCCGGCATGCTGCTGAGCTGACAAGTTATGCTGGTTTTTGCTACTGCATCAGGAATAGCTCCAGCGGGGAAAATGCGCTGCACCATAGGCAGGTCCCGGTCGCTGGAGGGCAGTAGGAGGTCTGGCCCTGGCGGATTCTTGACACCAGTCCACACGTAGCACTGCAGGCCTGATTCCCCAGAGCTAGGCTGCAGGAAAGGTCTAGTCTGGCTCCAAGCGGTCCCGAGGGTGTGTGTTCTAAAGCGGAGGGGGGAGGGGGGTGTACCAGTTTAGAGGACCTGTTCCATCCCTGGCGGTCTGCAGCAGTGCTGAGTTAGCGACGCTGGGGGGAAGGGTGGTAGGGGCGAGAGGGTGGCCTCATCAAAGGGTCACAGGGTTCTGGCGAAGCTGGTCCTGATCACTGATCTGGCCTCACCGTATCCCTCCAAGCGCTGCCTCCCTCTAGGCAGCAACCTGTATCCAAATGCCTGCCTTGCTGGGCACTCAGTCTTGTCCCCACAGGGGAGCGCAGAAGTCTCAGAGAGGAGGGTTGCCTGCCGCACATCATCACACAAATGAAGATAGATATAAGGGAAAGTTAACGTTAAACGGTATCAAAAAACGAGATCAGAGACCTCGTGGACCTACAGTGGTTGAGGCAGAAGTCGTTCACCCAGCTGAATCAGCTACTAGGGGTGCGTCCCAGCCTTCTGATATTATGGTCCTGGAAATGTTGTAAACACACCCTGGCTGGACAATGGGTTAGGCAGGCCAACTGAAGACAGTTTCCACCCTAGCCAGCCATTCCTGCACCGCGCACAACTTGGCAGAAAACACCCAAGGGATCCTTCCCAAAAGAACCTTGTCTTCAAGAGTTTTTACTAAAAGTTCACACAGTTTTCACCTCTTATCTTTTCTAATGAAATGCTCTTCCCAGAGTTGCCTTACAGTTCTTGCAAGCAACTCAGTTTTTGCGTAATTATTGGGGAACTCTTGGCGTAACCGAAACTAAATCACATGCAAGCTTAAGTTAAGCCTAGAGACGGAGTGAGAGCTTCCGATGAAAAAGTGAAGGTCTGCTTTGTAGGAACACACAGATGCCAACCGATACCGTTACCTGGAAAAGCAAGCCGAGCCTCAGGGTAGAAGGGAAATGAGATCCTTTATGTCTCCATGAGTGTAGATACAGAGAAAATATGTGCCAGGGAACACTGAGCAGATACAGTAATGGAGAAGGTAATTCCAGGGCAGTAATGACTGTTTCCATGCACTGTCGAAACGATATGAAAAATAAGTAGATAAATGCTATGTAAAAGAGCAATGCCCCTGCATTGGTGGGATGAAACTAAGCTGGACTAGACGATTTTATTCTTTTTCTTTACAAACCTATGTGTTTCCACCCCTTAGCATCAAAGAGTCTTGAAGCTTACACTGTTCACAAATTGAGGCCATTTTCTAACACAAATTTAAGCAACAGCAGCCCTCCAAAGCTCCAGACTGCCGATGTTCTAATAGCCTAGGCTTTTTTTTTCTGAGCTATGCTGATGAACACCTATCTAGAGACATTCATGACCACTCCCCAACTCTCAATCCCTCTCCCGAAAAGTGAAGAAGGAATGCAGCTCTGAAAAACTAAGTAAATTTAGAACTCAGAAACAAGGCCATTTCCTTTTCTCTGGTGAACCCCACCTCAAGACCTTACATTAAAACCTTTCCCAAGACCCGCAACACTTGTCTGCCCTTGATGGAAGTAGGTAATTTGGTACTGAAACTTCTAGTTTCCTTTCCTGGCCACACAACGACCCTAAACTTAATCACCATTCTCCCAAAGGTGAAGTTCTCTCCTATATAATCCTGCTGTTCCCAGGTTCCTGGCCACTGATGACTTTTCCAATTTTGCTTTTCACTTGCTATGTGTAGGAAGTCTCAGGCCTAGCTGCCCCTAGGCTTTAGCCACACCCTGAAGCCTGGGAATCACCCAGAAGGCCACTCTTGAGTCTGAACCCACCACCTACTAGGTTCACTAAAGGCACTCAAGAGAAAAAAGCAGTTAAGAGCAGGTCTGCAAAGACTGATACTCCAACCAAGGACCATGCGTGGTGATAACCTAGAACCCCGGCTCAGATGTAGCCCATGGCAGCTCAGATTCCAAGTGGGTTCCCTAGGAATGGGAACAAGGACTGTCTCTGACATGAACTCAGTGACTGGCTCTTTGATCACCTCCCTCTAAGGGGGGGAGCAGCCTTGTCAGTCCACAGAGGAAGACAATGCAGCAGCCACTCCTGATGAGACCTGATAGGCTAGGGTCAGATAGAAGAGGAGGAGGACCTCCCCTATCAGTGGACTAGGGGAGGGGCGTGGTGGGGAGATAGGGGTGGGAGGGTGGGGCTGGAGGAGAAATAGGAGGGGGCTACAGCTGGGATACAAAGTGAATAAATTGTAATAATAATAATAAGAAGAGCAGGTCTGATGGTGTGTCCCCCACACTCAGAAGTCTGAAATAGGAGGGTCTGAGTAGAAGTACACACACACACACACACACACACACACACACACACACAATTTAGATTAAAAAAGAACTTCTCCCCTGCTCGCAGAAAAGTGGGTCTTAGATGTCACTTCGGGAACTTCGGAAGTCTCAGCTCAGCAGGCAGGTTTCTGAACTGGTGCAAACAACGGTTCCATGAGGGCCAAGTTGTCCGGCCTTGGCCAGGACAGCCCCTGGGCACCGCGCGGTAAAGCGAGGCAGGAAATATCCGGAACACGAATCAGGTGTCCTCCTCCACCCACACTCCCCGCCTTTGCTCCCACTATCGTATCTGTGCTCTTTGACCTTCTTAGTTACTGTCATTCCAGAGATTTGTCTAAATGTCCTCTGATTAACCGCAGCCTGACTTCAGGCTAAGGAAGCCAGCACCCCTGGTGTGTTCTGTGCCTGGCCCGCACCGAGCCCCCATAGCTGGCCACACAACACTGGAGAAAGGGGCTGCGGCGGCCACAGGAGCCTGTGTTTTGCCCCTTCCGTAGACGATCCTAGGTCCCCAGTGTGTATTTCTTTCTTTGTATAATGCTTTGGGCAGAGAAGAAAGTGAATGCAAGGCTACTTCTTAAGACGAGATTCTTGCTTTCCTGGGATGTGCTGTAAAAAGTAAATGGGTACTCCTTTTTATTAAAAGGATAAACCAGTATTTCGCGTGCTGGAACATACCCCTTCCAGAAAAACAAAACAGAACAAAAACAAAACAAACAAACAAACAAACAAATGCTACTTCACAGAAAAACTGCTTGGGGGAGGGGCGGCACCCTAGCTTTCCCGTGCAAGGATCCAAGACGCTACTTTTGCTAAGGAGCAAAAATGGGTGGGGAGAAACGTGCCGCTTTGGCTTAAGAGGCAGCGGCAACGCACGGAAAATTAGGACGGAAATGGAGATTCATGTAACCAAATTCGCTGGATAGGAAATTTTTAGTTATCACAGCAGGAAGTAAACACAACCAACAAACCTAAATTAGACTACTAACTAAGCCAGATGAACAGAATTAATATAAGGAGTGTCAAGCAGAAAAAAAAAAAAAAAAAAAATGTCAGTATCGATTGCCACATTGTAGGACTGACTCTGGAGAGAGAACTCTCTCATGCCCTGTCTGTCTAAACTTGTTTGTGTTCTTGCAAGCGTGTCCACCATTTGAAATTTTTAATTATTTTAAGGTACATAAAGCCTACAATCTCATTGTTGTCACTAAAAGCCTTAGCCTTTATTTTCTAAAACTCTATCTTGTAATCCAAGTATTTTTAGCTTGACGCTGCGATGTGTTCTGGCCCTCGGTGGGTGGGGTGTGCGCGCGCGCATCTGACACCTACCGGCTGACTGTATTTGTGTCTGGCACCTGCGCTCCCTACTATTACTTGCAAGCATCTGATTTTTTAATTGTTAAAACGCAACAGAATCCTTCCTTTTTGTGCTGGGCTGCTGAATTTTCTTTTCAGCCGAATTTGTTGTTGTTTTAAGGAAGATTGCCTTGGAGGGCTTTAGAAGCCTGGTGTCAGGTTTCCACATGATAGAAACTCAGTGGGGAGCTTCTCAATTGGCCTCCCTCCCTTATTTTACTCTGCTCATTGGCCCTCAAGCATTCTGCACATTCATCCCTTTAAAAGTAAGGAACATGAAACTACCGTTTAGGCATTCCATACACTTAACTAAGTAAGTGAAAATAATTTCTCTTCTATAGCCGAAGACATAGTGCTGTCCAAAGCTCAGAGCAAAACGAATATGATCCTTTGACTCCAATACGTACATTCTTACAAGACTAACATTCTCATTCTTGTTCTGTCAATCATGGCAGCAGAGAAGGTGGATTCTGATGTCTTTATTTTTTGCAATAGAAAATTTTGAGACCAAGACTGCAGGGATGGATAGATGTACACCAAATTCAAACGATGAGCCAGGAAACACAGGAGCACCTTCTGCGACACCCACGAGTTCCTTTATGTACAATCTCCTAGGATCCCTGAGCAGATATGGTAAGGTTTCTATTGTTATAAATGGCATAAAGCTTTGGTCATTCTCCATGTTTTTGTTGGTTGTTTGGTTTTTTAGTTTTGTTTTGAAGTAAGGTTGCTCTGTGTAGCCTTGGCTGTCCTGGAACTCACCTGTAGACCTCTGGGATTAAAGGCATAAGCCACCACACTGGACTCTCCATGTTTGTTTTTTGTTTGGTAAATAAAAACTAGATCAAAGTTTTGAAAAAAAATCAGTGTCTCCAAGCCTACAGAACTATGTTCCTGAGCCAGGTAAACTGAACAAACCTCCAGCTCCAGATGCAGAGGATTGGAGCTTTTAGCTCCAATAGCTTACTCTCTTGTGTTGTTTAACTTTTATGTCCCAACATGTTATAATAGAGAATTATCGCCAGCAGCAACTCAAATGGAAGAGATAAGTGAAGCGAGAATTCTTGAACTCTCTGAGATGCCCCAACAGAAAACAGAGGTGCCAGAGGCACAGGGCTGGAGAGATGGCTCAGAGGTTAAGAGCACTAGTTGTTCTTCCACAGGACCCTGGTTCAGTTCCCATCACTTAGTTGGCAATTAGTTCACAGCTGTATCTCCAGTTCCAGGGGACCTGATGCCCTTGCAAAGATACATGTACATGAAATAAATGCATATGAAATAAAGACAAACGAGTTATTTTTAATAAGAAAAGAAAGAAAAATATCAGAGGCATCAACAACCACATTATGTCCTTCTATCAGCTTTCTGTGCATTTAGCAGGTGCCAGATCAGGGATTTAAAGAACAGAAGTTCCAATCCTGCCTCACTTCTCCAGAGGAATCTGATAGGCACAAGTGCTTCAATTCTTCTCTTTCTTTAATAAGTTTTCAGGTGTATTTTATCTGCCAACCGAATCCGTAAAAACATCTACCACTATGCTTTTCTAATGGTTTCCTAAGTGCTTTGTAAACTGGATAGTAACAACCTTCCTGGCCTGTTTTCTTTGAGTCTTCATGCAGGCCTTTATCCTCCTTCACTAACATCAATTTGGTGAAATCATTTTGACAAAATGTTTAACAAGACACTAGCTAAAGTAGAAATGAAATTCCCAAAGGTAGCTTCTTAAGCAAGAATAATTAAATGTTGTTTTGTTCTTATAATTATTTGTGGGTGTCCCTTAGTGTATGTGTTTGACTGTGTGTGTGTGTGTGTGTGTGTGTGTGTGTGTGTCTGCTTGTGAGTGTGTGTATGACTGTTTATGTACGTGTGAGTATATGTGTGTTTCAGTACGTGTGAGTGAATGTGAGTGTGTGTGTGTGTGTGTGTGTGTGTGTGAATGTGTGTGCTCACACATGCCAGCCAGAGGATAACTTGCAGAAGTAAGTTCTTTCCTTCCTGTAACATGAGTTACAGTGTCTGAACTCAGGTGATCAGGGTTGGTGGCAAGGACCATTACTTGCTGAGCCATTTTAATGGTCCAAGAATAAGTTTTTATTCTTGTTTTCAACCAAATTGGTTTTGCTTGGAGCTGCTACAGACTTGATACAATAAAGAGAACCATTATTAATCACTATATTGTGTTTGGACCTGCTATATACCAAGCACTTGGACATGACAATTTTTAATACTGGTAACGGAGTTAGAAAGGTCAGTGGTGGGGATTCTGAGTTTGTGTATCAAGCACCATGCAGTTTGAATCCAATAATGCTTGGTTATTCAGGGGGAAAAAAGCACTCAGCAACCTTCTTATTTAGAAGAGCAGGAAAAGGTGTGATAGTGAAGAAAGGAGGAAACACAGCTAGACCTCAGACCAGAGAGCGAATGAAATACTCAGTGGGTCATAGGTTCCCTACGTAGGAGGAATCGGAGCCCACCCCTCTTCCTTCTCCAGATGAGAACATTGAAACCACTTTTCTTCAGAGGAATCTTTTGGACCCAAAAGGAAGCACCTTGTAAGCAGGAAGAATAAATTTGTGCTGAAATAATGGTTGTAAAATACCTCTCCCTGACCGCTACTGTCAAAACAAATCAAAGAATGGGGTGGAGGATGGATGTTGAACATAAATGATATTTTCTGTGACAGACACAGTTCTGAGTATTTAAAAAGAAATGAAACATGTAAAAGTTAAGATTAGGTAGGTACACTTGGCTCCTAGAACTCTCTCCTACTGTCCCTGAATTCCTTTTGTTTGCATGTGCTTTTCCTTCCTAGTGCCACCACAGATTTAAAGAACCAATGGGTGTTGTTTGCAGAGGGAGATGGAAATAAGTAAAAGAACTTCATTGTGACAGCATCTCAGCCGTTTGTGCATCGAATTTACAAATTTGCTCTAAAGAGATTACACCATGTCCTCTTGGGGAAAAACAGCTTCACTGTTAGTGTTTCAGAGGCATGTTGATTCCATATCAGTCTGATGACTGGATATTTCGGGTCAGGGAAAGGTTGGATTCTTACCTCTGGACACTTCTAAAGAACTTCAAAAATAGAGCTGAGGGGGAAAAAACCCAATTTACCCATAATGAATTTATTTCCAAGATAAACAGTAAAAAGTTGAAATAAATTTGATATACTTAAAAAAAAAGATTAGCTAGAAGCTGGAGTATATTATGGTGGTCGAATCCCATGGGTCAGAGCATAGATCAGGCTCTGAGTTCTACCTCCATGATCACTAGCTAGGCACCTGGATGTCTTCATGTGGGTGTAGCAATCTACAGATGTGGTGATACCAGAGTCAGTCTTTCAATCCGTGTTCGCATTTCACATCCTGTCTGGGCTGGCTGGTCTTATATCAGATAAATACCAGCTAGAGTTACCAGAGAAGAGGGAGCCTCAGATGAGACAGTGTGTCCATGAGATCAGGATGTAGGCAAGACTCTAGAGCATCTCTAAAATTTATGATTGATGTGGGAAGGCCCAGCCCATTGTGGGTGAGACCACCCTCGGTTCAATTACAAAGCAGGCTGAGAAAGACATGGGAGCAAGCCAGTAAGCAGCACTCTTCCATGACCTCTGCGTCAGCTCCTGCCTCCAGGTTCCTGCCCTGTCTGAGTTCCTGCCCTGTTTGAGTTCCTGCCCTGTCTGGGTTCCTGCACTGACTTCCTTTAGTGGCAGACTATGATGTGGAAGGAAGTGTAAGCCAAATAAACACTTTCCTCCCCAACTTTCTTTTTGTCACAGTGTTTCAACGTAGGAATATTAACCCTATCTAACACACTGTCTTTCACTTTAATAATGTCTCTGTTGGGACCCAAAGCCTTTTCCTGATTTTGCCACCAAGACCTATGTTCCTTTAATTAAAAACAAGGGCTTAAGGACAGCAGATGTGTCAGAAATCTGTTGCCAAACTAAAACAACCCCTTCCCCTCAAAAAAAAAAAAAAATCATTTCCACTTGTAGCATGTCTGGACTTTTCTGTTTGATTTGTGTTTGTTGTTGCAATTGTTTTGTTCAGTGAGGTTGTGGATCAAACCTATCTTGGCAAGCACTCTAACACTCAACTACAGCCCTAGCTTCCTTCTTCTGGGTATTTTCCTACTCAGCTGCTTAGGGTCCTATCAGGTGGGAGTGGGCTGGAGAAGCTGAGCCCTCTCCCTCTGCAGGAAACCCACAGCCTCTTCTCCATCTCTATGGAGTTCCCATGCTGGTTAAATGGTAGCTAGGCTTTTTACACAATTGTCCAGGACTCCCAAGAACACAAGAAACAAAGCCTGTTAAACCCTCCTTCAAGCCAGCCCTCAAAATGTCGTAGTTTCACTTCTTTTACCTTTTAGTGAGTTGGAGTAGCAAATAACACTCAAATTTAAATACAGAAAGGAATGACGCACAGGCCTAAGTGCACAAAGTGGCTTCTCTGGGACCAATATTGGAATCCAGCAATGACCATCACTGTGGCACAAAGAACAATTCACATGTTCATCTAGCCCAAACATTATAGGTTCCTTTTAAACACAAGAGAATACTGTTTGTTTCTTGAATTGTGTGATAAGAAAAAAAGAATTCCTTATAGAAACAGTTAATTTCAAATATCTGATGCCTGCCGTTTGGTTTGGATTTCAAATACCTGATGCCTGTCGTTTGGTTGTCTATGTTATTTGCGGGTCAACACCAAGGCTTCTGGAACCCTTGGATAGTTGCGAAGAGTCACACACTGCCAGAATTATACCTAAGTACAAAGGGTGTGTCCTTTGTATGCATGTTACTAGAGAGGAATTCCTGTTTTCCTCAGCCTTAAGGTGAATCCAAATATGCAAACACCTAAGGTTGCTTAGAACCCAACAAAATGCACCCTAAATACTTACACCTATTTCTAAAGGATCTCAAAAAGAGGGGGCAGGGTGTCTTTTGTGTGTGTTTCCTTCATAAGACAGTGAAAGAAAAATGAGATGACGACCAAATGACAACGCAATCATTAGCACATAATTTGATCACTTTACCCAAGTGCTTGAGGAAAGAAAGGGAACTGGCTTGAAGTCTCTACCTACAAGAGCTGTCTATGAAGATAAAGAGACCTCCATCCATATTGTAACATTGCCTTGATAATTTTAGCTGTCTTGTCTTCTCATCTGTACATTAGGAGAGGTTAAAAATGTAACTTGGCCAGATTTTAGACTTTGCCCTAAACACTCTATCTCTTTTTCTTCCTTCCCCTTTTCCCTCTTTACTTTGTTAAGAGATAGCAGCCAAACTTCCAACAGAGTTTCTTTGGACTTGGGCACTTAAAATGTCTAGAAAAATCTGAACTGGCCATGTGGCCTTGAAGGGGCCTGGGCAGCCCCTGTAAACGAACTGAAGCTGGAAGCAGAACAACCTCTCTGGGATCAGAGAAAGCAAAACTATACAGAACGAGAAAAGACACTGAATAAAACTCAGCCTGGAACATGCCTTTAGTCCCAGCACCTGGCAGGCACAGGCCAGCCTGGTATGTTCCAGGATAGCCAGGAAAAACAACAAAACTGAGCACGGGGAATGGACTTGTGTGTAGAGCACTTGCCTAACTTGGGTCTGCTTTCCATGCCTTGTGGCAGGGGCTGAGAGGGAGAAAGGAAAAGGAAATAAGTTAGATAACCACCCTGAGGTGAACCCTAACTTTCTAAATAGAAAATGTTTAATTATTATGATCATTTAAAAGTGACTAGAGTCACTTCTACCTTGTCCAACAAAATAGGCTCAACCTTTTGTCGCTGAAACTTTCTACCCTTCCATGCCTAGTAAACGGGAATCCCCCTTTAAAATGTACAATGAAAAATAAAGTTTTAAAATGTACAATGCCATTTCCAAGCGAATCCAATGGAATCCATCAACGTAGGGATGTGCACCACAAACATACTTTACATGCTACCCAGAATGTGAATCCTAGCACCCACTTATGCCCCCTACACACAGGAACTCTACACATACATTAGGAGCTAACGTTTGTCCTCAGTACATACGGTGGAGGGGAGATAGACTTTGCCAAAACTTTGTAAACCATGGCAGAAATGTCCCCCCGCCTTTTTAGTCATTATCACTTGGAAAATGAGAGTATGGTGCCCAACTGGGAGGCTTGCTCAGGCACAAGCTGTGCAGGATGATACCGAGGAAACACCTGGCACAGGAAATGCCCACTATGAGCCACCCTCCCCACCCCCCTACCCCATGGTCTCAGTCCATGTGGCAGCAATCAGCAGGGCTGATATGCAGGGCTAATGGCCAAAGCCTTGTACCTGTTTCTTCACAATAGGGTGTGAAGGCGGCTAGGCTGGTTTGTTTCTTCAGTGTAAAGCACAGCACACACAACTCACTTGTGGAGAATCTGAAAGCTGCAAAATGTCGGAATGGGCAACCATCCACATTTGCCAGCCATAGCGAAAACACACTGTTGAAATTATATACTGAAGTTCACTAATAGTCACAACAAAAATTTTATTTTGATTAGCTCCTGTGACTCTACGAGTGTGGGGATTAAAGGCAAATTTTGTGGAATGAGGGATCAAGAACTTTGGGAGAAAAGACAAGCAAAAAAACACCTGAAAAGCCTTTTTCGGCAGGTCTCAAGATTGACTAAAAAATCAGAATTTTTGGATAACCTTTCATTAAAGTGTACAGAATTAAACATTCACAATATTATTCTTAGACACTGATATCATTTAGAATGTACATAGCAAGTTCATTTCTGTGAGAATTTTTTTTGTAGTTGAACAATTATAATCACATCTGAACACCCCACCGTTTATAGTAAGGGTTTCTTGCGTGTATTTAGGTGTACCATTGTAGGAAAATGAAAATTTTACAATTAACTATATACTTCTAATTTTATAATATTCACTGTTGATCTTTGATAATACCAATGTGATATTGATTTTAAAAAGATTCCAGACTTTATTTAAGATTGAAAAAAAAAAAAAAAACCATGACAAAATTTCTTGGGATCAGTACACTTTCAAGAAATGGAATTAAGGTGGTGAGATATTAAAAACTGGTTGAAACTGGACAGTGATGTGGGGAACAAGCCCCTCAATGCACTTCACACAAAATCTCATGTGGCCCCTCAACTGTTCAAGCGGCAGACAAAATAAATTACCATAAATTATGTGCCAAGGCAACTTAAAAACAAAACAGCTTCCAGGAAGTGGGTAACACTGCTTCTGGCCCGCAGATCTGGGTCGGCAAGCGTCAAATGTCAGGGTAATTGCAGTAGTAGACCGCCGAGCTCGCGTCGGACACCACGGAGGAAATGGCCCCGTGGCTGTCTGAGAGGTTCACACCGCAGTCATGTCCCTGGTAGGGAAGACCCATCTCGGGCTTATACACAAAGTGCAGATACTGTTCGAATTCCGTGCGGTCCACCTCGCCTAGGAGCTCGGTGGGCTGCGTGGGTTCCGTGCCGTCCCGACAGGGCAGAGCTTCGGGAGGGGGCGAAGGCTGCCCGGGGCCGTGCGCCGGGTGCTGCTGCGGCTGCTGCGGCTGCTGCTGCTGCTGCGGTGGTGGTGCCTGCGGCTGCAGCGGCTGCTGGGGCTGCGCGTGGAAACCTCGCCCGGCGCTCGGCGGGGGCGAGCCCATGGCGCCGTAGTACAGGTGCAGGGCGCTAGGGGGCGCCAGGATCCCCGGCATCCCGGGGCCCGGGGCGTCCGGCCCCACTCGCAGAGGGCCGGCGGGAGGCTCTGCGGGCACCGTGTAGTCCGAGACCTGCGCGTAGGGGTAGGCGCCGGCCGCCGGGCAGTCCCCCGGCAGCGGGGCGGCGAAGAAGGCCGGGTCCTGCTCCACGCCGTCCAACGGGGATGTGTCCGGAGTGGGCAGGGTGTAGCCGTCGAGCGAGGGCGCGCCCAGGCCCTGGCAGTCGCGGTAGTGGGCGCCCATGTGGGGGGGCAGCAGCGGCGGGCCGGCCGCGAAGCCGGGCTCCGGGAAAGGCAAGGCCAGGCCGTCCATGGCCACTCGGCCGCCCTCGGGCCCCAGCGCGCCGGCCGGAGGCTCCGCGAGAGCGTGCAGGAAGCCTCCCTCCACCCGCTTCATGCGCTTCACCTGCTTGCGCCGCCGCGGCCGGTACTTGTAGTTGGGGTGGTCCTGCATGTGCTGCACCCGCAGCCGCTCGGCCTCCTCCACGAAAGGCCGCTTCTCCGCCAGCGTCAGCGCCTTCCAGGATTTGCCTGCGAAGAAGGTGGAGAGGGCCCCGCGGGGTTAGCCGGCTGCGTGCCCGCGCCTAGGCCCCTCTGCCGCGCGCAGCCTTCCGCTGAGCCAGCCGGCCAGAAGCCGGGTCAAACTAGGGTGAAAGGCTCAGGTCGAGACCTTAAGGGAGGAGAGGCCGCCCAGAAGAGGCCTCCTCCCTTACCTATCTCCCCTTAATTCGAAAAACTGACAAAAGTCCCCGGGAATGAGAAGGCGTCAGGCCTGGCGGGTCCGGCTCGCCTGTACGAAGCGCTGAGAAACCCTTATACCTCAAAGACCCAAAGCCAAAGGCGGTTTTGAGAGAGGGAACTGGAGGGAAGGACTGGGTCTACTGGTAAACGGGTTGTGTCGGGTGCAAGACTCAAAACAAAACAAAAATAACATCCTTTTGGCTCAGCGATTCGCTGGCGCGCGCATGGTGGATTGGATCCCCCGGTAGGACTCACCTAGCATCTTGCTCAGCTCTGCGTTGTGCAGATCCGGGTTCTGCTGTGCCAGCCTCTTGCGCTCGTCTTTGGCCCAGACCATGAAGGCGTTCATCGGCCGCCGGATGCGAGACTCAGCCTTGGCTCGGCCCGAGGTCCCGGCTGGCGCCCCGCTACTCGCCACCACCTCGCCTTTCACCTTTACGTCCCCGAGGGGACTCAGGGACTCGGTCCAGGGGCAGGGGCCCAAGCCGGCCATCACCGCGGGCAGCGCGCTCCGGGGCTGGCTCTGGTCGTCACTGGCGTATCCCGCATCCGGGCTGCTCATGGCGTTCCAGACCGACCCCGCGCTCCGCTACCCACCACGGAACACGCCGCTTCCCCCCGACCCTGGGGCAGGGAGGGGAAGGGATTCTTTTTGGAGAAGCACGGAGGAACCCGTGAAGTCTGAGCGGGCGCGGACTTCCCGCAGCTTCGCCAGCTAGAAACCCACCGCGCAGCGGGCGCTAGAGATTTACCCAGTGACACTGCGGGTGTCCCCCGGCCGCGGGCCCTTTTCTTTATAGATGCAGCCAATGGCGCGGCGGGGGCGGGCCGGACCCTAGACGTTGGGCCTCCGCCCAGCTGGTGGTCCGAGTCCCAAGTCCCCGTTCAACCCCACACCCGCCCCTTTCCCCTCCCCCGGCGGAGCGCGAAGGCTACACACCTGCCAGGGGGAAAAACTGGCTGGAGCCGGGCTCTGGCGCCAAGGCCTCCGCGACTCGGGGAAAATAAGACTGCTGAAATTCAGCTGTCTGGGAGTGCTCACTGTACCGGAAGATTGAAGCACTGGTCCGAGGTAATTCGTATTAACATACTAGGTATCCATTCCATTAAAAACAAAAACTTTATTATCGGAGGCAATTACCTTCATATGATTTTTTACGGGGAAAAAAATCCCGTTGTTCTCCCAAGAACTCCTCATTATGCTTACATTATATTAAAAATGTCCAAGGTAAATTCTAAATTGTAATTTAAAAAAAACCAAAATCTAATATAAAGTGTTATATTGCTAATATTTCACTACTCGATGAATTAAATGTTCACGTCAACCCTTGGGAATTTCTGCCTGAAACATAAGATACATATAAGAAAAGCTGCTCTTCAGTAAAAGAGGCAAGACCTGGTTTTACTTCTAAAGACTAGCAAGAGGCCGTGGTTCCGTCCCAAACGCCGCAAAAATAAAATATAAAATATAATGCAAAGACAGCAGCCCTGCGCTTTTCCTTAGAGGAAAAGGGTCAGTTCATTTAAGCAGCAAAATCCACAGCGTTTAAGGTGGTTGCCCTGACGGATGGTCACAAAGTTTCTATATATTTCCTAAGACTGGAATGAAAACCTGAACAACCTTAAATTCATTTTGACCTAAAAGTACTTTTCCATTAAAGCAAACCTTCCTACGGTGCTTATCCCAAAAGCCAGATATTCAGCACCTTCCAAACATTAGCAAACTGATTTAGCCGCTAACCAGCTTGTGAATGGGCAGCATTGTAGCTTCCCGGAGATAAAACTGAGATTCAGAGGCGAATGTTGCTCACGACTAGCAGCCAGCCCGCCGCCGTCAGACCAGGAGCTCCAGAAGAACTCGGTCTCAGGGTTGCATTTCAGTTTGTATATTTACGAAGTTTTCTAAGATAACCAACAGTCAATTTTACATAACTTTGAGGGAGAAAAATTTAAGGACTGAGGTGGGGGCTGATATAGCTCAGTTAGAAGGCTCACCTAGCAGGCCAAAAGAATCCAGCATAAAAGAGGCTATGTCTATGCTAATGCCTGTGATCCCATAATGCCAGCACTTGAGACGAGGAGTCAGAAGCATAAGAAGTTCAAGATCATCCTCAGCTACCTGTGGGATTAGAGGCTAGCCTGAGCTATGTGCAACCCTGTCTCCAGAGAGAGAGAGAGACGGAGAGACAGAAGGGGGGGGGGAGAAACCAGCATATCAGTTTCCAAAGCAGATTTGCTTACTATGAAAAGTATCATTAATTCTAAGCCTGAGATGGCTTTGCATAGGCTTTCTTGTGTGTTGTTTCAGAGACCAAGTCTAGCTTTCTGCAGATTCCAAAAAGCACCGAGCTTTTGCTGGCTTCTAGGTTTCTGGAACTACCTTTCCTCCAAAGAAATCACAGAGAAGCCAACTTTTCTCTAATTTGTCGCGTTGTGAAGCCAACAGTGAACCCCCCCCACACACACACCGCCCCATTTATAGCTGGTAGTCCCGCAGAAAGCGACAGCGGTGGCACTGGGAGAGCTGTGCGGTTCACACAAGGGGGGGAGGGGAGAAATCTGCTTTAACAAATCAAAGAAATGTTATTTTTAAATTGGTGATTTGAACGCAATTGATCTGAAATTTAACTGGCGGTGTGCTCTTCTTCAAAGCTTTATGTTCTTTTAAAAAAACAGTGGCTTAAAAGTAAAAAAAAAAAACGAATTTCAAGTGTTTAAGGAAACTGTAGGGGTAGAGACAACAGCATTACAAGTTAATTCTCTAGCCAGATGCTCTTTTTTTTTTTTAATCTATCTTTTTTGTTTCCTTGTTTATTTGTTTTGAGAGACTGTCTCCCTGTGTGACCCTCCAGCACCCCAGGGGCAAGGGCGCAGGCCCTCACCTCCCTCTTTTCTTTTGCTGCTAGTAATAGACATCCCTTCAAAGATCTCAGGGCCGAAATTTCTCTTTCTGCGAAATCTTTCACAAATTAAGGGGTTTGTGTGGGATGAAGACTGAAAACAGTACCGGGTCCAGAATGCAATTTTCTCCGTCTTCTCTGTCTTAATTGATTTCTCCGAAAGCAGAGAGACAACAGAAATATAATTCAGTTGCACGTCTAGAAAAATGTATATGCACCATTTTACCTTGGTTCCTCCTGTCCTTGCCCGGGGAAGGGAACCGAGAATACGGAGAAAGCGCTGGGAAAGAAAGCCCACGGGCGCCCAGCGTTACTTGCACTCATCACTGAAGACTGGCTGCTTATCTGTGTGAGAGAAAGCACAGACCACTAAGAGTGAAGAGTCCAAATTTTGGCCTTTCCTCCCATTTCTTAAAACAGCTTCCCTTGGAGTCACAAGGTAGTAAGTACTTCACTTAAAAAAAGTCTATCAGGAAATGTGGCGCTTCCCCAAGACTAGCCCCTTCCCGTCCTCTTACCTAGATCTAACTTCTGCTGACCATTCTCTTGACAGATACTTTTGGGAGGAGTGTTGGGGGCCACCGCACGGCAGACCCGCTCGCGGGGTGAGCGGGCCATATTTCAGTTTCTTCGCTAAAATGGGTGTTGGGAGTCGAGCTCGCGACGTTATCAAAGCCAGCCACAAATGCCACATGTAAAGAAGCAAACATCCGGAGCGGCTTCCTGCAAGCCCTGCTTCCCTCAACACTAGAGATTTACTGCGGTGGGGGTGGGGGTCGGGAGCAGGAGGCTGGCGCGTCTGTCTGCTGCAGCCTGCAGCCGTGTCGCACTCGCACAGGGCAGGATTTCTGGGCGGCTACTGACGGCGCCGCAGCCCCCAGTGAGACCCGAGGCTCTAAAAGGCCGGGGCAAGGAAGCGACTAAGGTAGCAAAAAGCCGTGCCGGGGACCGCTTGGGGCCTATGGCAAGCGGGTGGGTGATCAACAGTCGCTCCGAAGTGGAAGAGTCAAAGCCGTGCTTGACCGCCGGTGATTTCTTGCAGGTTTCGTGGTTTTCGTGTTCGGGTGGCCAGAGCCTCGTTAGGGGACATTCACGTCCCATTGCGCAGGATCCGTGGGCATCCAGGCAGTTCCGCGGGCTCTGGAGAGCAAGTTCATGGGGGGGGGGGGCGGAGAGGGGAGCGCGAGCCATCATCCGGCGGACTCTAAGATAGAAAGACCACAGTCCCGCTGGGCGATCTAAAAAACGGTGCCACAGAGGCAGCCGCTGAGAGCCGAAGTGAGAGGGAATTGACAGGCGCAGAGCGCGGAGCCCCGGGCTGCGCATCTCTCAGAGCACACAGAGCGACGCCGAGGATTGGCACCAAACGGGTGCCCTCTCTCCTCCCCTGGGTACCTTTCCCCGGTCAGTTCCCGGTGGGTCTGGGATGGAGATGGGAAATTAGGGAGCAGGAGAGAAGAGTGGCGGGAAAGACAGCGGTCACCCGCCCCCACGCTGGCCCAGTACCCTGAAGTCTTAGCTTCACACCGGCCTCTCCCGTGGGAGCTGAGAGAGTTTGACCCCAAGATTAAGTTCGGGGACTCAGTCCCTACAAGGATGGGGGCGCGCATCCTAAGTGGGCGGGGACTCGCGTGTAACTGTCCGGATCCCCCTGAAATTCGTGGCTCCTCTCTGGCTGCCCCCAAACTCCACCCTAGCAGCTGGCGACTCTAAGACCACTTCCTCCTTCCCGGTTGGCCCTGGCTGAGTTTTTAGAGGAGAAGCAGGAAACGCGCTGTTCCCGCTTCACTTCCCAACTCAGAAACTGGTGGGGAGTGTTTCTTAGAACCCACACCCCCAACTGTGGTCCCCGGAAGAAGTGTGCACTCCTTTTTCTTTATTGCTTGGTCTATGAAACCTCAGGTTCTCTTGGGAAGGTGGTCTGGGAGCGAGGAATAAAGCCTTGCTCAACTTCTATGGAGTCTTCCTTGAACTTTAAAGGCAAATCAAATATGGCTTGGCTTTTTATAAAGGTAATAGCCTCCTGACGCCTGTTACCGTTGCTGTCACCCACACCCGCTAAGAGACGGGACTCCCTTGGAGAACTGAGGTCCTCACGGGACAGGCTCAGCAGCAGGTCCGCTGTGAGCAGAGCGCTTGCACTCCCAGGAAGGAGTGCAGCAGCGGGGGGCAGGGCACGCTTCCAGGGAATGTCCAGCGTGATGTCCTTAGTCTTCTTCCTTGGTTTACTGAGATCCAGGGATATGTTCTCAGTCCATGCTCCTGTAATAATCTGTTGCCGGCATGTGAAAGCGATGCAGAGCACAGCGGGTCGAGCACACGGAGTTGTTGTTAGGTTCTGTTCTGTTTTTGTGTGTAAGAGGCAATGGGTGCCTTTCCATCCTGAAAACTCTGCTTCCGAGATCTCCTGGGAGGACCGACTGGGAGGTGCCAGATGGTTGGTTAGGGCAAGGTATGCATTCTGTGATCATGGAAACGATCAAAGCTAGAATACTTTGTGGGACCTGCCACTGCTGACAGGACTCATTACCTGCTGTATGCACCTCGGCTTGCAAGCATAGCAGATTGTGAACCTGAACCTAATTTAGCTTCCAGAGCTTAAAATAAAAGCAGGACGGGGAGCAGTAGGAAGCCTTTCTGGGTTTCGGCTGCCAGTTACCTGAATGTTCTTCTCTGTCCAGTTTTTGGACTTGCCATCAAATTTGTCTTCCCTTCCCTTCACTTCATCTTTTTTTTTTCCTCACGAGTCTTTAATAAACACTTACTGATAAGGGAAAGACTAGTGCCATCTTTCTAGGTGAAGCACCAAGAACCACAGGTCTCCACAGACCTTAAAGGCTCACCTGTAGCGACCTGTGATCACAGGGCGTCTGGAGAACAATATTCTTTCCCTTATGTTCCAATAATTCAACCTGAAACTGCAATCACACATTACAGGGCATTTGGATCCTGTGGCTATTCTTAATGCTTTCAGGGCAGAAACCTAGGCTGAAGAAACACATGGATAATTTTATGTGTAATTTTATGATGCAGAAGTAATTGTCTTTAGTGCATTTTGAAAGTTATCTTTGATGTTAATTTCTTCATAAACACGATACGGTTTACAAAGCAGTTTCCCTAGCTCATCTGAGCCTCACAACTGCCCTGGAGGTTAGTGGAGCTGATGCTCCTTAGTCCCCTTTGCTAAGGAGACTGAGGTAAAGAAAGAAAGAATCAGTGACTTAAAGTCATATAACGAGGGTTCTTGGACCACTGGAAACAGTAGGGGTCTTACTTTGAATTTATTAATGTGACATGTTTACAAATAATGAGAGGAAAAAATGGAATTTACAAGGACTAAAGAAAGAAGTTGGTAGTGATGGATTGATATCCTTGGAGAAGAATGCAGTGTTCTTATTAACTGGATTATGATAACTTTTAAAAATCAGAAATACAACAATGCAAAAAGAAAGCATCACTTAGGACGCCTAGGATTTTGCCAGGTGGTGGTGGTGCACCCATTTAATCTCAGCACTCTAGAGGCAGAGGCAGGCAGATCTCTGTGAATTCGAAGCCAGCCTGGTCTATAGAGCGAGTTTCGGGACATCCAGGGCTACACAAAGAAACCTTGTCTTGAAAAACATAAAATATCTAGCTTTTTAAAAAGTCAGACTAGGCCTTACATGATATTCAGTTATTTTGACTCCTGTTTCTTAGACAAATTCTAATGCAGCTGAGCTAGTTGGAAAGAGTTCAAAGATGGTGCTAACATTCACATATAAGGAAACTGATGTTGTATTTTTGTGTTCCTTGTTCTCTCAGACTGTAAAAGACTTAGTTAGCAATATTGAACCGTTATCTCACCCATCACCTACTTAAATTACTGGTGACTTCAATGCACATTATCAAGCAGGTCTTAAAGACATAGAAACATAGTAAATTCTCTAATGTAGCAATTATTAAGTTTCCTGCACTCTCGTTGTTCCTAAAGAAAGTAAATTTCCAATTATCTTGTTATAAAACAGAAAGTCAAGGTACAAAGCAATTTAGTAATTTGCTTGGTGCTTCCAATCATCCCAAGAGCTAAGACTGTTCATTTGGTCAACAATTATCCAGTCCCTCCTAAGGATAAGGCTTAGTACATCATGACTTGCTTGGTGGTGAACACAAGCATGGGAACGAGCTGCTTAGAACCGAATTCTACTTGAGGAAACACACTAGTTGCATATCTTTGGAATGTTATGGAATGTCTTTAAAACCGACCTGTGGACTGGAGCATCATGATAATACCAATGACTTCTGAGATCTTTATGAAGATAAGAGAAGCTCGCTGTTCCTAATGGGCCAGTCACATAGTAGGAACATACATATTTAAATCAATGAAAATATGCTGAGACAACGTGTGTAGACGCAGAAGCTGCCATTGTGTACGGGGTGAATGAATGCAGCAGCACAGCAAGTCTTTCACAGCACTGTAGCATCTTTGATAGAAATGTCTACTCTTGCCATGCTTTTACCAGAGTTCATTGCTAAGTTTTTAGGGAGGCTTCTGTAAACTATTGTGTGTTTTCTGGTTATGTTAAAACACGAACTTTTTTTTTTTTTTTTTTTTGCTCTGGTAGTAAGAATAAAAATTGGGAGGAGGCACATTAACCTTTTAAAGCCCTAAGGCTAGGAACCAGAGAGATGGTTCGGTGTTTAAGAGCACTGACTGCTTCTCCAGGTGACCCGGGTTCTAGTCCCAGCACCCACAGAGCAGCTCACACTCATCTATGATTCCTGTTTCAGGGACTGTGACACTGTCTTCTAGTCTCCGAGGACACAAGGCATACACAAGGTGCACATTCATACATGCAGGCAAAATACCCATGCACATAAAATAAATAAATCTATTAAGAATAAGTAAATAAAACCCTAAGCTGCACAAGGGAAAATAAACAGAATTATAAAACATTTGTCATGCCATTAAAAAAAAAAAACTGAAATGCAAATTGACACCTTGCCCTTACCTGCCCTTACCTGAGCCTAGTGTGGTCCTAAGTCCCATTCCTAGAGCTTTAAAGGCAAAGTTTACTTTGGTGATTATGCCTGCCACAAAACACAGCAATTTTCATCAAAGGATGAATAACCCACAAACGCACAAATCTTCCAGCCCAGCCCAGGCATTTTTGTGCTGTAGAGTAAAAAGAATTCCAGATTCTGGCATGGTTGTTCAATAACTTGATACCAAGAGAACTAGCAAGCCACTCAAATTGCTTTATACTCAATTATCTTTAAAAAGAAAGTGTGTGTGTGTGAGTGTGTGTGTGTAAAAGTACCTGGCCTCTCTACAGTGTTTCTAGAAAAAAAAGTGACAAAATGACCACAAAAACTTTTGCAGAGTAGAAGTGCTAAAAGACACAACTAGTACACAGAGGGGCTGTTGGCTGAATGCTCCAGGGGACAGATGGAATTAGAGAAGACAGTACAGCAAATAGACTACACTGAAGTTAAGTGGAGGCCAAGAGACTAGAGTGAAGTGTTCTTTTACATAGAGCAAAAGTTTTTTAAAAAATGTTTTAGAATTATTGTGTCAGTTAGATTTCATCTTTGACCCAAGGGAAATGGTGCAGCCATGTAACCTGTTACTAAAGGAGCATCATTACTACCTATCTTAGTTTGCCTTCTGTTGCCATGATAAAACACCATGACCAAAAGCAACTTGGGAAGGAAAAGGTTTGTTTCAGCCTACCACTCTTAGGTCATCACTGAGGGAAAACAGGGCTGGAATGCAACAGGAACCAGGAGGAAAGGACTGAAGCAGAGACCATGGAGTGTATGGAGTGTTTTACTGGCTTGCGCCCCATGAGTTTGTTTTCTTTCTTTTCTTTTTTTTTTTTTTTTTACTTTTAATTCTTATTTTTCTTCACAATTTATTCATTATAAGTCCCAATTGAAGCCCCCTCCCTCAACTCTCCCCAGCCATACTCTCCCTCCCTCTTCCTCCTATTCCCTTCCCCTAGTCCACTGAAAGGAGGAGTTCTCCACTATTGGCATCTGCCCATAGCTTGTTAAGTCTCATCAGGACTGCCTGGATCCTCTTCCTTGGTGGCCTGGCAAGGCTGCATCATCAGGAGTGAGTGATCAAAGAGAAGTCAACTGAGGCAGCCCCTGCTCCGCTCACTCAGAGATCCATATGGAGACTGAGCTGCCAAAATGGCCACATCGGAGCAGGGGATCTAGGTCCTCTCCAAGCATGGTTCTCCTTTGGTGTATCAGTCTCTGCAGGCCCACCTGGGCTCAGATCTTTTATTTTTGCTGGTCTCCTTGTGGGGTTCCTGTCCCCTCCATGTCCCTCTATTCCCACCCCTCTCTTCTTCCATAAGACTCCCCTGTGCTCTACCCAAAGTTTCACCCTGAGACTCAGCATCAGCTTCAATCCCCTGTTGGGTGGATCCTTTCAGAGGACCCTCTATAGTAGGCTCCCATCCTGTTTCCTCTCTTCCACCACTTCTGGTGTCTATCCTGTTTGTCATTCTGAATAAAATTTACGCATTCTCCCTAGGGTCCTCCTTAGTGTTTAGCTTCTTTAGGTCTGTAGATGGGTTATGCATTGTTTTATACTATGTTTTTTATTTGAGTTGGTCTTCTATTCTTGTTATTCCTTGTGTTTTCATGTATTCCTTATTATTTGTTGTGCATTGTTGGTGTAGTCATAGACTCACACGTTCTGTTTGAACAGTTTGCCATCCTTAATAGATATTGTTAGATGAGGCTTCTTGTTGCTTCAGATTTGTCCTGCAAACCGCCCTTTGAGATTTCCCCTTTACCCTTCGATTTCTAGTCATTCCTGGCTATTTCCATACATCTGGCATAACCAGACATTCCAGATCATCCTGTACTTTCTTTGCCTTGCCTCAGCCTTGTCTCTAGGGAGTCAGGAGCATCTGTTTCTGGAAGAAAGCATTTGAAAAGGAAGGCCTGAGCTCTCCTGGATCCTGAGGCATCATTACTTCTAGGCATATGGAGCAGACAGAGCCTAGAAACATGCACCCATCTCCACACCACTCCATTTACCACACCTTCTTCCTGTGTGGTTTCAATTGACAAGGGTCACAGACTAGAAATTTTAGATGGAAAGTTCTAAAAAAGTACAATTCAAAGTTTAAAATAACTTATTATAGTTATTGCTTTAGTTGTTAACCTCTTAACTTATATGTGGCTTAACTTATAGTGTATTTTATAAGACACATAAGTGTCATTGAAATGTATGTATAGAGCAAACAGTAATATAAAGTTCAGTATTATCCTTAGCTTCCGTTGCCCACGGGGAGATCTTAAGGCATATGCCTCATGAATGAAGAATTTTGTGTATGTATGCCCCCCCCACATGTATATAACCATTCCTATATGTGTGACCACATACATGTGCACGTATATGCCTTGAGTTGAGAATACATCCAATTCCAATCCTATCCTAAGGTTCTTTCTAACTTTCAGACTTTCAGTGTTATGCAGTAATATCCTCAGTTAGTTTAAGGTGTATGTGCATGGATGCAGAATCCATTTCCCACCAGGAAAACTGAGAAATACCCCATGCCCTTCCATGCCTGTGCGCTTCCTCACTGTAACCATCGCCCGGCCCTACCATCTTCCCAATCTGGACTCTTATTTTCTTTGCTTCCAGGTGTACCAACAATTCTGGGTGGCCCTTCTCCAGCACCTCCCTTCCTCCAAGAGAAACAAATAGCTAGGGAGAGTGGGGGGGGCTCAGCAGGTAAGGGCACTTCCCACAAAGTCTGGCAACCTGGAGTTGCACCCAAGAAACCACAGGGTGGAAAGAGAACAGCTCTTGCAAGTTGTCCCCTCAGCTCCACGTGTGCACCCTGCACACCAAATAAAGAAATGTGTAAAAAGAAGGAAGCAGAGCTGCTGGGTTTAAATTTACCTTTGATTTTCTGTGCTTTCAAGCTGTTTCTCTACACTGCCCAGGCTTCCTACCCTGCCTCACCTCACAGGTTCTGAGACTGTACACATTTTCTCTAGGCCTAATTTTCTCACTCACCTTTTTTTTTTTTTTTTTTAAATACAAGTAATAAATGTGGCCATAAATAAAAACTATTTTTTCAGTGTTTTTTCCTGCTAGCAAATTCTTTTGGAAAAAGTTAAAAATTAAATCATAAAGCCCTGTTTATGTTTGGCTTGAAGAGGGTCCCTCACAGTTTTGAAATTACAACTCTATATCATGAAAAACCAGAAATAAAATTCCTTGAGTTTGTAAACATGCATAGTGTGAGATTAGCTTGACTTCACAGGATTTCCCTACTCAAAACCATCAAATCTCAATGGTAGAGTATATGTCTAGAGAAGGCAAGACCTTGGGTTCCATCCCCAGCACCACAGCAAATTAATTAACTAATTAACATTTTAAAGAGCCAGACAAAAATGCAGGAAGAAGTAGAATATTCAATAAGATTTTTAGAATTATTTATAGACATCTTCGAAGAAATACTTCACAGATTATTGCCACCATTCTTCCCTGCTGCCCTCCCCACCACTCTCAGTGACCTTACACAAAGAACATAATGTGTAACAAGCAAGATTTCCTGACTTGTCCCAAGGGTAGGGATTGGCCCATCTAATTTATACTGCTTCTATGCATGATTGAATTCCCATGAGTCACTGCCACCTTCAGCAGGACAAAGTTCAACGGGAAGACATGAAAATGAAGACCAACCACCATATCTCCAAAACATACTGGATCACTTCAAAGCTCTGCACTCATCTTTGTGCTGCTGTTCTTGAGATAGCTCAGATGCCAAAACAGTGCACAGGTCCAGCTTCAGTCACATGACCAGCCATGGCACGCTACTGGCTGGTTTTCATGAAAACCTGACAGAAGCTACAGTCATCAGAGGGGAGGGAGCCTCAACTGAGGAAATGTCTTCACGAGGTAGAGCTGTAAGGCATTTTCTTAATCAGTGATCAGTAGAGGAGGGCACAGCAAATGGAGGATGGTGCCATTCCTGGACAAGTGGTCCTAGGTTCTATTAGAAAGCAGGCTGAGCAAGCCAGGAGGAATAATCCAGTAAGCAGCACTCCTCCATGGCCTCTGCATCAGCTCCTGCCTCCAGTTCCTTCCCTGTGTGAGTTCCTGCCCTCACTGCTTTTGATGATGAACTGTCATACGGAACTGTGGAGAGAAATAAGCCCTTACTAAGACAGGCACTTACCCCAGTTCTTCCCCGTGGGCAAGTTTCTCCCTTTTCCCAAAGCACAGGAGACCCAGTCAAGTCTACAGCACTGCAGCTGTTCCCAGAGTAGAAGGGAAACCTGTACTAACCCCAGACTGTAATCATGAAGGAGCTGATAGTAGTCAAATGTGCTTGTAGCACCTGGTCTGGCCACAGTGGGATTTAGCTAGACTGGCAAAGTGTACCTTCCAGGAAAACTCAGTTATACATCTCCAGTAGTCAGTAACTGGAGGGTAGCTGTGATCTGCTTTTGCCAGTACTTATTCTGTTTAGCAAATAAATTATAATAGCTTATTTATAAAGATGATCGATAGGAATACCTTTACTACTCTCCTACAGGATTTGACTTGGGTGCTTTGTTTTCGGTTTTGTTTGTTTTTCAGTGCTGGCAGTTGAACATATGGCCTTCGCTCTGCCACTGGACCTTTAGGCTTCATCCTCAGCTTGACATGACTATCACTTTATTAGCAAGAGGACAGTTGGGGCAGATTTGTGTCATCGTGACCCCCAATTCCAGCTCAATCCTACACAAACAGGATATCACAAGGCAGCCTCATGGTCCTCCTGGAATGTCCGTGCCCTTTCTAGCTCTCTACCCACATCTCCTAATACAAAGCTCTACCCAGCTAGCCTTTAGCTATTTTATCTAAATATGGCAAGATATTTCTCCCTCAGAGCCTGTGTCCTCTTCCCTTTATTAAGGACACAGATCATTTTTTGTGGCTAACCCCGATTATACATTCTGAGGCCACCCAACCTGTCGTAATCAGGCCCCTCTCTTCTTTTTCAAACCTATGCCACCGTTCTCCCACCTGCATCGTTATTCCTTCACTTATTACTTTCGGCCATTACATTTATTTGCTCTTTATCTAACCTTGGCCCGTTACTGCCAGCTCCCTCCGAAGTCACCTGTGTCGTTCATGGCTTTGGCATGCCTTGCGATCAGTACTATAGTATACAAGGAGAATGCCACCAAGTTTGTTGAGTAAATAAAGCATCTCGCCAACACTTTCTCTGTGACCATCAGTTGGACTGAAGTTGGGAAAGACTTTCTCAAATCCCCCCCCCCTTTTTTTGAAAATACTTTTTACTCTTAGAGCTTTTATCATTTTTTTCCTGAAGCCTCATTATGTCCCTATAGGAGGAGGAATGCCTCTAAAAGGGGTACCCCTGGGAACATGTATTTCATTAACAGTATTATCTCAAAGGGTAACTAAGAACTCTCCAAAGAAGGGTGCTTCTTCTAAGAACCTCTAAATAATTTTGACTGATTAGGTATCTTAATCTAGTTGCAAGTTAATTGTGTTTGCTTGTGATTAAGAATATGATTTTCACCTGCTCCCGCAGCCCAGTCTCCCTGTGTTTGGAGAAAGCTGATCTCCCATCCTTCATATCTGCAGTGTACTCTTTGAAGGTGTTTGCAGAGGGGATGAGAGCCCAGCTATCACCTGGAGCCAGGAGCTGGGAAGAAGGAATTTCTGTCAAGCCACCTGCAGATTCACTAAGAAAGATTCCTACACCCATGGCAAACAAAAAGATCTGAGGACCAGCCTCCTGTCCCACCCTCTTGCTCTTGCCTTGATTACTATTTCTAGGGAGAAAATGACTCAGTTTGTAGTACGAGTCACAACTTAGTATTAAAATTTCATTGAAGTAGGGTTTCTTGGAGTTTATCTGTTTTCAAATACCAGAGTGTTCCCTTACTTTCAACTTGCTGCACACGATACCTTTCAACAAACAATGAGAAGAAATCACCAGACAAATGAAAGTACACAAAATAGAACGGTACATTGTGTATCACAAGTGGCTGAACTCAAATGACTGGAACTGGAATTGCTCCCCAGGTGCCTCCTGCTTGCTCCTGGATTCTATGCTACCCCTACTGGTCCGGTGTAGCTAGAGGTTTTCTAATCAACAGACCAGGGGGTCTCAAGGGAGCAGCCTCCCGTTTTTTTGTTTGTTTGTTTGTTTTACATTTTGCAGTTCTGTCACTAGTTCTAAGTTGAAAGGGGGCGGGGGGGGTAAATACCCAACTAAAACAGTAGCGGGAAAACCTGTGTCATTCCTGACCACCAACTAATGGAGTGCCAATTATTGACAACACTGACATCACCTTGGAAAAACTGGGCTCACCACCCCCAGGGTGCAAACGTAGATCTTATGGCATCTCTGCTGGGATGGCGTTTAGGTGTGTCTGGGGTAAAAGGGCTGGAGGAGACGGGGAATGGGAGCTTTCAGGTGACCATAACCTTCCAGTGACCCAATTCTCAACCACACCGACTTCTTTCTTCAGCTGCCAAATATTTAAACCCATTTGATTAACCGTAGCTACTCCTACACACCAAACACTTCTCTTTCTGTTCTGCTGATGTGAGACTGAAGGGTGGTCTGACCTGAGAGTACTTGGGGGCACCAGCAGCAGGAGACACAGCTGCATTTTCTCTGTTGCCCTGGCAGCTTCGGTGGCATCAGTCTTCTGTGCTTCAGCCTTCGAGACAGTGGGCTCTCCGGCGCAGTCCATGTCAAGGACGGGTCGTTTGATCTTCTCAGGGAATCAGGCTAAATGGCCAACCTCTGATATCATGTTTAAAGACATGTTTTCTACCCTACCTCCGCAAATATTCAGCATCCTTCTCATCAACCTTGAAGTCTTGGCTGTGTTCTTCCCGTTGCTTCCACCTCAACGAAACAGCCATGGTGGCAGATTTCCATACACAGGAAAGTATACAAACATCAGTGCTCTACACCAAATATTACCATTCTAAGCCAGAAAAAAATTATTTTGAAGTTCAGACTTCATAATAAAACATAGTTTATAATCATCATCTGATACATCATTTGGTACACAGAGAGATGCGTGAATTGTCTGCAATCATTTCACTTTAAAATGCAATCATCAGCTGTGTCTTCAATAATGTAACTATAGTCATTCAGAATTTCTAAGTAGCAGTTTTGGAGTTCAAATGATCTGTGAATTTTATTACATACTTTATATATCTATACATTTTATCAAACCTAAACATTCAACCACAGTTGTCTTCCCTTACTTTCTAGTGGGATTTTTTTTTGGTAGGTTATAAAACTATGATGCTGACAGAAATGATACAGAGTGGAGGACTGCACAAAGGAGAAAAGTGAGTTCTCCTGTGGATTTATTTTTTGATACAATAGGCTTACAAAATTTATTTAAAATAGTATATTACTTTGTGAAAAGTTGTTGCAGTAGTATAACATTTTAAAAGACATGGATTCAGGCACTTATTTATTTATTATATTTTGAAAACTATAACAACATTATATAATACCTTGCAGAGTATTTTTTGTATATGTACTTTGATTTACTTTAGAAATAGCCTCGACAGTAAATGTTTCTACTGCTTCCATTTTTCCCCCATAGGGAAATGGAGTTAGAGTGATAACAATTTAAGTTTCATTTGATAGCTTGTGCTTTCTCTGTAATCTGAACCACTAATTTGGCTTTATACAAACTGTCTTTCTGTGAGCCAGTGTATCTCTCTCTATTGCTGGAAGGACTTTGGTTCACTTAGTAAGGGCACCCCAGTAAGGATTGAAGATGTGGTGCAACATGAGTCTTGTGTGTGTGTGTGTGTGTGTGTGTGTGTATGTGTGTGTGTGTGTGTGTGTGTGTGTGTAAGCAGGTGTGTGCACCTCTGAGAGTGCATGAGTGTGGTAATTGTGTAAGCATGTGTGCATGCATGAGTGTGAGCATGTGATCATGTATGTTTGTGTGTGTGCTGAAGACTGATCTCTAAACATGTTAGGCAAACACGTGACCACTAAGTCATGTTTCACCTTTTGCAATATACTTTGAATGAAATCTTTTTGCAATAGTGTACTGGATGACTAAATGCCAATAACAAATATAAGAACATACAATGTACCACATTTATCCTATACACTCTGATGGCAGCACATGCTTCAAGTTGATTTCTAAATTCCATCCAAAGGATTTTTTTTTTCTCAATGGATCTGCAGAGGGCTTTGGGAATCTGTACTCCAAGCATCCCGGAGTTCTGCTCCTTAGCCAAAGGATGTGTTCTTTTATCATAGTATAAGGCCTGCTTGTTTGCTTACTTATTGTGAGGAAGTTAGGAGGGCTGCATGTGTGTGTGCTTGTCTGGGAGGCCAGAAGTTGACAGTGGGTTGTCTTCTTGCATTGCTTCTCCACTTGGTCTTTTGAGACAGGACTTCTCACTGAACCTGGAGCTCATTAATTGGCTAGACTAGCTGCCCCTTGAACCCCTGGAAACCTTCTGTTTCTGCCTCTGCTTTTTTGTGGGTGTCGGTAATCAACCTTGGGTCCCTGTGCTTGTGCAGCAGGTCCTGTACCCACTTAACTGGCTCCCCAGCCCCATATGGAAAGTTTTAATACACAAACTACAGGTAGAACTTGGTAGATGTTTGTTGCTCAAGCATCCGAAGGGCCCTGGATTCAGTCACCAGCACTGCTGGAAGGAGGGGGTCCCTGGTTATTTGTAAAATGCTGAAAACTTCTAAGAAAAGAATCTTGTTAACTCCATCCATCATATTTTCTATAAAATAGATGTAGTCTGGGCTACATCCAGAAGAGTTGTACAATTCTCAGGTTAGCAATTCTTTGTAAGTTTAGAAGTGTTCCCAAATTAATTGTAAGAAGTAGTCATTGAAAACATTATGAGTGATCAAAGAATCCTGTCATAGCGGACCACACATCACTCGATTCTGTTGGTAAAAAAATATCCCCAATAGACATTGTATATTGGGGAAAAGGCTACAGGCTACTCAGAGCTAAGGGACAAGAACTGGAGTTTTGCTGACTTGATAGTCGTGGTTACTGCGCAGCAGAATATACTAAAGCCCAGTGAACTGTATACTTGAAACAAGTGAACTTTGTTGTATTTTATCTCAGTAATGCAGTTACCTTCAAATATAGAAACCAGAGGCAATCTGGAAAAAAATAACAAACCCACAAATACTAAAGATCTGGTTTGGAGCTGAAAACCAGCTTGGCTGTGGCAGCACAGTCAGGATTTCTCGCCACCAGCCTGGTCCACCCCACCGGTGAGAGATCATCTGCCCACTCCCAGAGCATTTCATAGAAAAACATTCTGTCTATAAGCTTTTAGACCAACTGATAAAAATGCAAACGTCAGGGCTTACTGGAAACGAATTCACAGATACTTCTAAAAAAGGGGTTTGTATTTGTTTTTAGTTTGCCTAAAGCATTGGGCAAACTTATATTAAGAGTCTTAAATGAGATTTCTCCTCTCTTCCTGCAGCGAGGAAGCGCCTTGTTGGCGGCTCACGTTCATTTTCTCCGTTTTATTAAGAGCAAGTGGCAGCTAGGCTTCAGGAATTCCAAGGAGCTGAAACAATGGATAAGCTTACCTTCAGTCAATCAAGTTCAACACGATGTGGGTAACAGCCAGAATGGGAAGAAAATCTACTTAGCTTGTTCTCTTTGTCCCGATATGAATGGGCTGGCCAGTCCATTTTTATCAAACATCCCTTCCCTTCTTCACTCTGAGAGTTGAGAAATTTCAGAAGAACGTAGGTCAGTGTTCAAATTACTGGAGTGGCAGCTGAGACAGCCTGAAAAAAAATATTCCTGTAGTAGAAATTTTCATGGGTGGTGTATATTTTGTCTTCTCCCGACATGACTAATACCGACGTGTGGAAATCAGGTCTGAGGATTGTAGGGCACCTGCCTGACATGCTCACGGCTCTGGCGTGAGTTCTTAGCACCACAGAAATAAAAGAAATTATTGATAAAAGAAGTTTCTAAATAAAAGAAATTGCTAAAATTTTAGTTGGTTGCCATCTCCTTGTAAATCGAGGCACCACAGGTTCAGGGTTGGAGGCATTCCACCACACTGAGGTGCAGTGAATGTTTGCCAGCTGCCCATAAACACCTAACTCGTCCTTCCTTTCTCCAAAGGAAGAATTTTTCTAAAGTGAATTGTGCTAAATTTTCTGTTGGAAACATTTGTTAGAAAAGAAGATTAGACTCCCTGTAACACTAAGTGATAAGCCTTTCCACTCATTTTGAAATCTGGAAGTTGCTGTCCTTTTTCCCTCTCCATATCCAAGTAAGTAGTATGACAGAATCAGAATGAAGAGTTTTCACTCCTTTTGGTTCTTGTATGGACATCCATTTTGCAAAACTTGGACATTGTTACTTTGGTGGTGGGGGGGGATTAGCTATCCCTCCCTCCCTCTCAATTCTGTCTGTCTTTCAAGACAGGGTTTCTCTGTGTAGCCCTGGCTGTCCTGGAACATGCTCTGTAGATCAGGCTAACCTCCAACTCAGAGATTCATCTGCCTCAGCCTCCTGAGTGCTGGGACTAAACACATGCACCAACTGGATGGTTTACATTTTTCCACTTTAACTTATTTCTCTAAAATAATATGAAATGGATTCTCCACTTTCACAGGGCTGTAAAATCACTGCTGTAAACAGAAAACTATTATGAATGAAAACTAAAACTCAAAGAAAGAAAAACCTCATTTTATAGCTTTCAAACCAACAAACAGACCATCATAAAAATTTGGGCTGAAAGTAATTTTTGCATAATTGTATGTAAATATATGTGCAATTATTCCACTCTGTATTCCTTTTTCTGATTTTAGAAAGTTAATTAGTGGAAGATGGTTTAACAGTTCCTGTCTTCTATTCCGGTGTTATTTAAACTTTCAAAGAAATATTATATCTAGTTTCAGAAGACACTGCCTCATATTTTTTGATAACATATTTGAATCAGACAGATTGAGTGCTCACAAAACAAATATTTGTGGTATAATACCAGTTCATTAAACACAATGAGATATTCTTATATATAGCCCAATTTGAGTTTGGAATCATAGAATGTTCTAGAACTGCCAGATCATTGAACTTTACCTTGAGTGGGTTCTGAACTTTCAAGCAATTATTCATCTTATGAATTTATTTCGCAGTAGTAGTCAGTAGAAAGTATTCCCCCAAGATATCTAACAAAATGTGATATTTTATGAAATATTAATTCTATTTGAAATAAATATGATTTATACCAGTAAGAAAAAAAAAAAAGAATAAGAGCTTTAAATTTTCGACTGTTGTCAGTTTGGGCTGCTTTACTGAGTCAGATCAAACACAGGCTCCTTGCCCGGTTAAGTGGACATGCTAAGTTGGCTCCAGAGCTGAGTCGTTAAGCCCATTATGGACTTCACAAAGTGTTCAAGGTTGCTTTTCCATTCACTCAGCCAGAATCGATAAATCTCTCACCTGGCTTCTTTGCTGTACACGCCGTGCTGGTTAATCATGTATGTACAGGGCAGATCGCATTAGGCTTAGAGAGAGGTTTCTGATAGGAGCCAATTTTTAACTACCGCACCGCTGAAAACTGAAAACAAAGGAAAACCGCTTCTGCCTACTATTAAGGTATGTTACCAACTAAGAACCACAAATAATTCTGCTGGCCAATGTCCAGGGCCAGAAATAAAAAAAAAAAAAAAAAAAAAAAAAAAAAGGCTGAGGAGGAGGGGAGGAAGCCATCTTCTAAAGTTTGTTCTAAGGAATCGCAACATCTGGAAAATCTTTAATAGGGAGACACAAGTGCCCAACGAGAAATGGAAAAACAGCTCTGCAGGTACAGACAGAACTCTCTGCCTTGCAGCTGCACATTGAGATGCTCTCCAGAGACCCAGTGCTCAGCCTCACATCCTTGTGGAAAGTGGAAAAGAGCTGTCCTCAAGCAGGGTAACCCCTCCTGCACACTGGTTCGTTTTTCTTCTCTCTGGATCATGCTGTTTATAGTACAATCTGAAATTGGAGGCTTTCCTAATGGTGAGTCATACCATGTACTTGGGCTGTTTGGGGCATCAAAAATGGGTTCCCCGGCCTGCCCAGGTCTGTCTGAAACCTGTAGCTCAGTTGCTTGTAAGACTTTGGAATGACCCACTTGCTTCTTTCTCTATAAAGCAGAGTGTGCATATTATATGCCTTTTTTTCCTTCATTTTTTTTTTTTTTTGAGACACAGTTTTTCTGTGTAGTCCTGATGTCCTGGAAGACACTCCGTAGACCAGGCTGACCTTGAGTGATCCCAGAGATCCACACTCCTCTGCCCAGCTCTGCAGCTATTTTTAATTTAAGTTACAATTTCATGATGAGTCACTTTTCTTTTAAAATGATTTTAGACATTTTATTATTGTTATGAGTAGGGGTGTTTTGCCTGCCTGTATGTCTGTGCCCCATGTGAGCATGTGGTGCCTGCAGATGCCCTGGAGTTACTGATGGTTGTGAACCACCATGTGGGTACTAGGAATTGAACCTGGGTCTCTTGCTCTGCAAGAGCAGCAAGTGTTTTTAAACTACTGAGACATCTTTCCAGTCCCTATAACAGTTCTTGCTGATTTTTAATTCACATATTATACAATTCATTTTTAAGTATTCAGTCCAGTTTTTTTCCATTATACTCACGCATGTACATCTGTCAACCGCCATAAATGTGAAGATATTTCATCATTTGCCAAAGGAATTTATGTCACTCTTATTTACCCTAAACTTGACCCTAAGAAATGCTAAACTGACTTCTGTCCTCCAGTTTTGTCTATTTTCAACACTTCACATAAATGGGATTGTTATCATACCTGTTTTTTGTTTTTCTTTTGTGAAGGCATTCTTTCCATACAGTGTTTTTAAGGCTAATATGTGTTGTTAATATGGGCTGACACTTCATTTTTGTCAGTAGTTCAAGCAACCTTTTTTTTTTTTTTTGTATGAAAATAGTACATTTTATTTACCACTCATCAATGGGCACGCCATTCAGCAAACAGTCCAGTTGTCTCTATTTGGGGTTATTACAGATTATGTGACTATGGACTTTCAGTTTCAAGTTCCTTAGCGTAGAAACACTGGCCATACGATGACTGTGCAACCATCACGCAGCATCTAGACTGTTTTTCACAGCAGCTGTACCATTGTAAACGTGCCAGCCATACGTCTGTGTTCAGGTTTTCCGGATCTCTCGGTACTTACTGCTACTTGTTTTGTTTATGCCTGTTTTTGTTCCTTTTTTTTTGAGATGGGGTCTCTTGCATCGTTCTCACTGTCCTGGAACTCACTATGTAGACCAGGCTGGGCTCCAGTGCTGGGACTAAAGGCGTGCACCACCGCAGCCAGCTATCTAACATTTAAAGAGTAGGTTCAACAATGTTAAATGGCCTCCCACTGCTGAATAGATGTCCCAGATTCCCCAGCCTTCACTCACTGCCCGTATGTACACAAGATAAACAGTAAGAAACAAAAATCATGTGGTATCATGAGGGTCTTTCTCGTACTTGATAATTTTTCTATTTTCATCTTACAATTGAAATGTAGGCTGTCGCTGCACATAGACACTGACAGAAGCTGTAAGTCAGAAGAACTCTGTATTTATCATTATCATTACCAGCACCCAACTATAGTGGCTTTCATAAAGCATGAACGTGCATATAAAAAGAAAAGGAATTGTGAAAAAGCATTTGTGCTTCTGAGTAGCCAATAGGTGGCGCTAGCCATTTAGTGAGCATCACGGTTGTTTTTTACAGTGTCCTTATGATCATAATAATCCCCCACTAAAAAGACAATCGACCTTTAGAAAAGACACAGGTGAGCAGGGTAAAGTGGGCTCTTTCTCTCCTCCCAATACAGTTAGATTTCAACCGACGGTCTGTAAAGATAGTTTCTATGATACCAACAGGGACATGGTTAAAGATTTGCATTGTCCCACCATTCGAGAAAGAAGCCTTTGTCCCGTGCATGCTGTTGCCACAGATGCCACCACCTCCCCTTCTTGGATCTACTTTAAAAAAGTATCTGAGAAAGGTGAAGGATTTTAAAACATTTTTTTTTTAATTCTTGTACGAAAAAAAGATGGAATCACAGAAGGGAAGGATCTGCTGGCTCCAGGGAGGTTATTACTGAGAAAATATAAAGGATTGATAATGAGACAGATTTTCATAACCTGTGTGTATTTCCTGTGTAACTCTAACAGGTGTCCATCAGTCTCGATCCCTGGCTAATTAAATTATATAAACATGTGTGTGTGTCCATCCATAATTGGTTGTTATATTGAGAACTGGGATAATTCCAAAGTTGATCTGCTTTGCAACACACACACATTAGAGTGATAGCTTTTATTGGACACAATGGCTCTGCCTCGTTTTTATTTGTGGTGTCATACTACAGAATATTGTAGTTAGGCAAATAAACAGCATGCCATTATTTAGTGCAAGCAAAGAAATAGAAGTAAAATTTGGGAGACAAAATTAGAACTTGTAGTAGTATAATTTTTCTTGTTAGTTTGAACTGGAATGTTTTCATGCTATACGGAAATCCTTAATTGTCTGTGGTGCTGTGTACTTAAGATGGTGGGTGGTGAATGTTGACACGTACAATCAGAACTATCAGTGTGAATGAATGCTCTTTCTGAGTACTGGCAACATCTAGAAAACCCCATATTTAGTCTCCATGGAACGTTAAGCACTCACTCCTCAATGACATGATCTGTTGCAGAGCGACAGGGTTTTCTACAAGGATTTCATTAAGCATAGTTTAATTTTGTTGTCCTTCATGATGTTCTCAGGGTGAACAGTTAGGGGCTGTTAAAAAGCCATAAAGCAATGACTCTGTATTTTCCAACCCATCTCATGTGTGTCTTCAACTCTTTTCATAGTGTTGAATAAACTTAGAATCGTACAAAAAAAAATGTCCCAGAATACTCAGCCCAACACTGAACCTAAGGGATCTCTGAAGTCTTGCTTTATTCCTACACCCAGTTTTGTGAATGTGGTTTGTAAGAGTAAAACTTGCTGGTTTTTCTAAGCAGAGACAGATTTCTTCACCGGCCTTTCAGCACCCAGTGACGGAAAGATGCCGCTGTCCTCTCCCACCCACCTACGTGCAGTTTCCCCACAAGCACCATAGTCTCCCCAACTCTGAAACAACGTGAGGCAGACCGTGCTATGACGTAAAGCACATTAGCATCGAACGTCACTAAATTGGAAATGAGTGGATGTGATAAGCAGGATGTCTTACAAAAGCCCATAGAATACGAGAAAGAAATGATCTTCAGAAGTTTCTCCTCAATCAGCAAAAGATGGGTTTCACATTTTAGATCAACTCAATTCCAAGCGAACACACAAATTGGCCTTCTTTGAAATGTCACCTAAATTCACTGCCAGTCATCTGTAGCATTTAATTGATCATCCGCTAGATAGCAAGTATAGTCTGACCCTTACCCCACTGTGGTTAGACCTGTGGTTAGACAAAGTCCATCTGCTTGGAGAACTTAAGACACACGTACTGGCATTGTCCTGAGGCTCCTTTCAGATGTCACACGTAATGACAAAACTGCCTCACGGGTTACAAAGCAGAGTTCCTAGAACTTTGGAAAACTCAGATATGTTCTTGGAATATGTACTCAGTTTTATGTAATTTTACAGTTTGAGGTGTTGGTTAACACATCAGCATAGATATTGCCTTGGTAACAATATTGTTGGAATGGCCTTCTTGACTTTGTGTTTGCACACAATAGTCCCAGCTAAACCACTTAAACAGCTAAGAGATAAGGAAAAGAAACTGGAAGAGGGAGTTAGCAAGGCTTCTTCGCTATTATATTTTCAAATAAACCTTTGAAGACGTTTAGGATTTTCTTTTCTTTTTTCTTTTTTTTTAAGACAGGGTTTCTCTGTGTAGCCTTGGTGTCCTGGATTTCCTTTGTAGACCAGGCTGGCCTTGAACTCACAGAGATCCACCTGCCTCTGTCTTCTGGCGTGCTGGGACTACAGGCATTACACCCAGCTTTTACCCAGTGAGATGTTTAAGATTTTCAAATCTCCTTCCTTTCTTCATTCCTTTCTTTCTCTTTTTCTTTCTTTCTTTCTTTCTTTCTTTCTTTCTTTCTTTCTTTCTTTCTTTCTTTCTTTCTTTCTGGCATGGTCTTTCTACATAGCTCAGGTAACTCCAATTCTCCATCCCCTACCTGAATTCTTGCTCTGTGAGAGGGATTTTAGTCATGTACCATCATGCCTAACTAAATATTTTCATTTTAAAATACAGGCAGATTTAAAATAAAATTTAAAATCATTTCATAGTGAACATGCGGTATTTTAAAAACGTCTGTACAATGAAAATTATATTAATCTACGAAACAAAGGTGGTTAGCTAGCATTCCGGGTATCAGAAACTTTACTTTTGAAATGGCTAGAAAGTTCTGCATCGATCATATGTGCACCAGACGTCCTTAGTATTTAGAATAAAGTATGTTAAATAGCTGTGTACTTCTGGAATGAGTACCCAGGGCCTCACACATTAGGCAAGCGTCCACCACCGAGCTCCATCCCCATCCCTGAATACTTCTTTTGTTTATTTTTTGACACAGGGTCTCTTGTATCACAGGTGTGCCTTGAACTCAGCTGGCCAAGGATGACTTTGAACCGCTGATCCTCTTGCATCCTGAGTACATCCTGAGGGCTGCATATATCCCAGGGCTCGGCTTAGGGATGCTGAGAATTAAACTCAGGGCTTTGAGGATACCGCAGCACTCCAACAACTAAGCTACATCTCCAGCACCCAGGAACAATGCTTTTGTTGGTGTCCAGGTACTGATGAGTGTCCCCTGTCACCTGCTTCAACAAGCTACAAGAACTCTGCGTTGTTATCGCGTTGCTACTTTGAATCAAGGTCTTAGTGTGTAGCCCAGGCTGGCCTTCAAGCCTGGGATCCTCTTCAGACTTCAGAGTGCAGCCATACGCCAACGTAACTGGCCAATCACAAGATCCAAATTCGCACTTCGGAGCCTTTGGGACTATTACAGAAACAATCGCTCTCCGCCAGATCGCCGCCATCGTGGACTTGAGCCGCGTGCGGCCTATACAGTTGGCCCGGGTAACAAAAGCGCCGAGCAGGACCGGCTTGCAGGTACAGCGCGCGCAGCTACGTGTGGAATCTATGAATGACACCGGCCATTCTAGCACACGAAACATCAAAAGCCCCGCTCGAGAGGGTGATGTGGCTCACCTTCCTGGAGTCAGAAAGAGAAGCTAGGAGGTTGTGAGGATCTTGCTCCTGAGTCCTGGATATCCAACACTTAACCACAGGATGACCGGCAACTGTTAAATAAAGCATTTGTGTTATTAAAAACAAACAAACAAACAAACAAACAAACAATCAGCTGCACAGTCGTATCTTGGAGAGGTCTGGAACAGTCGTATCCCACAGGTAGATGTTGAAATGTGAGCCTCTCATCTTTAATGTGGTTATGCTCTCTAGTGAGATTTTCACTGCAAAAATAAGTGAAATTGAAAAGAGACCTTAACATTGACCCTCCTCCTACCCCCGTGTCTGATCTAGATTGTAAAATGGTGTGGATTTTTTTTTATTCAGTCTTGGACTTCTATGGTTTGTCTTAGAATTTTACTTGAGGGATCTTGGATCTACCAAAGGATGCTTTCAGTCCACTCGGTCCTGAGGTAGTCTGCCTGTTGTAGGCATGCTCTTTGGAGCGCAGAGAGAAAGACTTCCTAACAGGTTGGAATAGAAAGTGTGAGTCTTCACGTTCTTGCTGTGCGCTTATGCATTTAGCAGGACTTAGCCCAAGAGAATGAGCCTGCCTGAGGGGAAGGGCACAGCTCTCACCTACTGCCAGTCAAGAAATGCTATTCCTGCTCATGGACAGGAACACCCACCAGCAGGTGACCCTGGGGTGCAGGTCAATAGCTCAGGCAGATGGACGAAGTTCCAAGTCTGTTACTTGGGGTGGAGGGTGGGGATCATGGCACTGGAGGAGTCACATGGCATTGAGTTTTGCAAAAGACAATGTACAAAGTGGAGTAACCCATTTTGAGTAGCCACGAGTCCAGTTAGGCCGGGCTTTACCTGCAGTTTTAGAGCTGACTGGATTTCAGAACTGTAGTGAAGGAATAGTTCTACCACTCGTTAGTTATGTTTCAGAACAGTTGCTTCTTGGTCCCTCAGGATGTAGTCCTCTATGAAATGCAAAGTGATGTATCTTCATACAGGGCCTCGGCTTTTATTACCCTAAACTAGCATTCTTAGAGCGGCAGCTGAAGCAGTCAGCCCTGGCTAATTTACGTACAGATGGAATCGGTCAGGGCAGAGGAGCCGCCAAGAGAGGATAAGTATCATTACGTAGCTAATGATGACATAAGGTTTGACCCTAGAGTGTGCCATATATCTTGGCCCTGCTGCTTATTACAAGTGGCCCAGGGGAGATCACTCTGAGCCTCTCATCTTTAACGTGGTCGGGCTCTCTGGTGAGATCTCGGAAGACCAGCCCTGGACCTTCTGACGCACTTGTGCAAACATCACCATCTGACCCAACCCAGTGTATCTTCAAATCATTCCATCAGCCTCAGCCACCCTTTGGAGGGAGTGCCCAGCAGAGTAAGTAATGAGTAACTCCACCTGGGTTCCGCCCAGGCAGGGCTGCCACAGGTGCAGAGAAAGCCCAGGGAGGTCGACCCAGGACACACAAGTCTCACTTTCCTTCTTCCTTTGCTTCCTTGTACCTCCATTCTTTCAGTCTGTAACACCGAGCCTAGGCAAACTTCCTCAGGGAAGGCTCGTGGATTAAGAGAAGAATGGGAAGTGAATATAATTGTAATATGCATGTATGAAATTCTCAAAAGGTAAATAAAAATCTATTTAAAACAGTCTGTAAAAAGAAGTATGTTTCAAATACATTAGCAAGGGATTTTTTTTTTTTTATAGGATTCCCCATCAGGGACAGCAATAGGATGTGAGCACCCACCCCAATTTCCATCCCTAGGATGCATTCTCTACTGTGCTAGCTCTTTCCTTCTCATGCACACTCAGATCATTGCCAGCCTGACCTAGCCGAAGTTCTCTGCTGCTGGGTGATAAGATTTCTGAGACCAGACATCTCCCTTGAGACATGGAGCAATGGCTGAGTGGCCACAAGGTATAAAGGGCTTGCTCTGGCTAAGGCTGCAGCAACAAAAGAACAGAATTCATTGAAAGCCACAGAAGTATGACTGGCCCAAGAAGCAGGGAAGAAGACATGCAGTTAATCAGATGCTCACTGAGAGAAGATGCTGGTTGGAGAGTAGTTTTGCCTTTCCAAAGATAGGTTTCTGTTGAGATCACTTTCCCCTCTCTTGAAAGCACTGGGGAATCTGGAAAGCCAATGGGAGGAGAAATGTTGCTATCTAGTAAGATCAGGCTAAAGATGACAAGGTGCTAGAAGCCAGAGAGAGAGAGAGAGAGAGAGAGAGAGAAAGTAAACACTGAGTGCTGGGTGGGGCTATTGGCTCTGCTGAGATTCTCTAAAGCAGTCAAATGGGGACAACCCTGCATAAGATAGTTGCTCATGCCCCCAAATAAATCAGCAATCAGGAAACTGCTTCTTGAGGTGTGCTCAAAATTCTAGAACTTACAAGGTTATCAAGCACATCTCTTTTAGATACTCTGGAAATGCCTCCCCTGGCCCCTATTTTTGTGTTTTGTTTTCGTTTTACCCCTTTGAGGCAGGGTTTTTCTGGGTAGCCTTGGCTGTCCTGGAACTCACAGAGATCTGCCTGCCTCTGCCTCCAAGGGCCCAGATTAAAGGTGTGAGCCACCATCACCCGGGTCATGGCCCCTTTTTAATAACCTTTGGCTTGATCTGTGAGCACCACAAGCATCAGGGATCTATCCTGTCCTGTCCTGCTCTCCATAACATCAGTATTTATAATTAATGAGTGCATGAACTTGCCTCAGTTGACTCAAATATCCATTGAGATGGGACTATTCCACGTTCTCTTGGAGCATAGACCACAGCCTGTAAAGTTAGATCTTTGAATAACTAATAATTTGGATAGTTTGGTAGAGTAGTTTAAGAATTTGATTATAGTTAGAAGAAGACATTATGCTGGTTTTCAGTGAATGATGCAATACAATGAGCCCTATAATGAAAAGGGGGCATTTAGGACCCTGACGAAGCAAGGATGAAGAGATGTGGCATCAGAAAAATGTTCCCCCAGAAAGTTTGTTACATAGGCCATTTTATGTTTTAATGATACAGCCAAAGTTTTTTCTGTCTTGGAACTTATTTTTTTAGTTAAAAATTTATTTTTAATTTTTTTTGTGTGTGTAGGTATTTTGCCAGCATGTATGTCTATATACCACATGCAGTGTCTGTGAAGGCCATAAGAGGGTGTCAAATCTCCTGATATTGGGGTTGCAGATGATTGGGAGACATTATCTGTGTGCTGGGAATTGAGCCCTAGTCCTCTGGAAGAGCAGCCAGTGCTCTTAATTGTTGAGTCAACCTTTTAACCCCCTAGAATGATGACTTTGACAGAAAGAATGGCTTAAACCACAACTTAAATTCAGGCAATTAAATTTCATCTAGAGAGAAGTCAACATATTTTTAAATGATTTGGTAGGTGGATATATGAAATTATTTTAGTGAATACACCATCATTATTAACATAATTATTTTAATTATTTTTCAATGGGTCTAAGAATGTTTTTCTTTCACATGACTCATTGATAGAAGACATAAATCAATTGCTGACCACCAAGATGGCTTTTTAAAGCATGAAAATCATAAATGTCATGATTTCTCCTATATATAGGCTTAAAGGTAGCTACATATATTTAAAACTGGAAAGTTTTAGTCATTTTTTAAAGGGAGAAAAAAGACTCACTATGTTTGTATCTACTTCCTGTACAAATAATTCTTAGTTGTTTCTGGAGTTTATAAGTTTTAATCAAAATGTTTTGATTGGTTTCCACACAGGCACTGGCACATGCCATTTACACCACAAGGCTAGAATATGGAGACCTGTGTTATCTAGGGGAATTCCTTGGCACAGGGGACTCGGCATCTTGTAACCAACCAATCCCATGAGGAGGAAAGTCGATTCAGGCGGACACATCCTAATCCAGCATTGGACAACATCCAAAGGAAACAAGAAAGACTTCGGACACCAGAGAACACCTGTTGACTTCAGAGCATCCCTGTAGATGACAGCAAGCCACAGGGCAGCCATGGAGCTGGCTCTGCGGGAACAGAAGGAATGTCAACCACGGAAAAATCAAAAGGAAATACAGACAGACACCTCCAAATTCCTGTCCTTCTTTTTCTCCATGCTACTAATGAACCTAGATATTTTAACTGGCCTCAGAAACAATTCTAAAACTGAATTTTCAGTTTCCCATTTCCTTAAAAATGGATTTTAGATATTTAAAGCATACCAGTAATCATGATATGTCTCAAGCAATCCCAGACTCTTTTGCGAGTCCTTAGATCTTTGTTCAACAGCACATTAAATTCCTAAGTTTTATTATTTCAAAAACAGAATTAATACATCTTGAAACCTACCAATAATAGATGAGCTTAGAAAATTAGAGGATATAACATAGCTTTAAAAAAAATAGATTGTATTTCTCAATAAGAGCAATATACAATCCTGAAAAGAAATTACAATATTTCTATTATAATATCACAATATCACTGAACAGTTTCATGTCAACTTGACACAAACTAAAGTCATCTGAGAGGAGGGAACCTCAATTGTGAAAATGCCTCTAGCTGCCCCTGAGGACATGAGAGCAGGAGGCGTGTGCTATCCCTTGTGGACTGCAGCAGTGGGTAAGCTAGAGGGGGCAGTACTATAGAGCTGGTAGTGTGGGCAAAGCAGAGCTAGAGGGCCGACCAGCTCAGCTGCCTCCCAGGCCCAGATCGGGGCTTTGAGTCGGCCCATCCCGACATCTACCCATCTATGGCGCACACCAAAGGGCCATTCCTGCAGGTTCAAAGCTTCAGGATCTCCATGACACAGGGCAACAACAGAGCATCCGAGAGGAGCCCAGTTCAGAGGTCTGAGAGGATCCAGTATAGATACTGTCTCAGAAGTCAGAGGCCTGGAAACAGACCAATGACTCATTGCAGTGAACATTTGCAAATAAAGATGTGTGGCTCTTTGACCTCCCCACCCCCCAAGGGAGGAGCAGTCCTGTTAGGCCACAGAGGAGGGCTTCGCAGCCAGTCCTGAAGATACCTGATAAAACAGGATCGGATGAATGGGGAGGAGGTCCCCCCCCTATCAGTGGACTTGGCAAGGGGCACGGTGGAGATAAGGGAGGGAGGGTGGGATTGGGAGGGAATGAGGGAGCGGGACATGGCTGGGATACAGAGTTAATAAAATGTAACTGATAAGAAAAAAATAAAATTAAAAAAATAATAACAACAAAAAAAAAATAAAGATGTGTGGACAGAAGGGTATACTGTGTGAAACACTGTGATACAGTACAGCTTCCCCAACAAGATGTTTTGTTGTTTTTTTTTTTTTTTTTTCCAACAAAATGTTTTTACTTCCATTTCATTTTATGGGGGGGAGTATTTGCAAGGGCAGAGGGTGGACATGAAGGGGCAGGGAGATGAGTGAGACTGGGGTGCATGGTGTGAAATTCACAAAGAGTCAATAAAAAGTTGTGTGTGTGTGTTTTGTTTTTTTAAGAAAATGCCTCCATATAATGGGCTGTAGACAAGCCTGTAAGACATTTTTTTTTTTTAATTAGTGATTGATGGGAGCAAGCCCAGTCCACTGTCAGTGGTTTCATCCATGAGCTCTATGAGTTCTATGAGGCAGCAAGCGGAGCAAGCCATGAGGAGCAAGCCAGTGAGCAGCAGCGCTCTGCCATGGTCTCTGAGTCAAGCTCCTGCCTCTAGGTTCCTGTCCTGCTTGCATCCCTGCCCTCACTGCTTTTGATGATGAACTGTAATATGGAACAATGAATGAAATAAGACCTTTCATCCCCAAGTTTCTTTTGGTCGTGACATTTTATCTCAGCAATAATAATATTAACCAATGCACACAAAAATTAAATTGAGACAGTCATTTATCTTTTATTTCTGAGGCTTCAGTTGTTCCTTAATGTACAAGAGTGGGTAGATACAGATTCTTAAGTTGAAACATTGAAAAGTGTGATCCCAGTGTCAGAGAGATTACAGTCTTTAGGGAGTCACCAGAAAGTACACTGACAGCTAGTATGTAATGTATGTGGTATGAAGGGGTCAAGAGAAGTCAGGGTCCACTTTTCAAATGTGCTTCTTGAAAAATGAATCAAAGTTAGTCAAGCAAAGCAATAGGAAAGAATTCCAGAAAGCACATGGGGGGGGGGGCTACTTGCTGTAACATTCCCACCCAGAGATTAGGGAAGGCTACAGCCTTCAAAGGTCAGGGAGAGGCCTGATCACCCACAACCCTAAGCTGCCATAGCAATAAAGTCTCCAGTTTTAAAGGTTAAAAATAAACAGTCCTCAAATTGATTTGATTAGAGAACAAAGAGCTTGGGTTTTTTTTTTTTTTTTTTTTTTTAAAGACTAGAGGACAGCTGGTTGAAAAAAACCTGGATTCAAGTGGTCTGTGACCCCTCTGCCCATCCCAGGCCAACCAGGAGTTGGTTGTGGCCAGGTGGCCTCCAGTTCCTCCAAGTTTGGATTCCACCGGCTGGCAAGCCAGTAGACGGAGCTACATTGCTGGCCAGTTTTCCACATGACTGATATTTCACTGGGCGACTAGACCACAAGGCTCAGATAATCTCTGTGCAAGAGGGATTACATTTCCTCCTCTCCCAGTCATAGCCAAAGCAGAAGGATTCGAAAGGCTGCTACATCGAGAAGGCAGGCTGCCCCCCTGTGTGGCCAGCAAGATCATTAGGGGATTCCTGGGGTAATCAGAAGATGATGCCTCATAAAGACATTGATACTGGGCAGTAAGTGGCACCGAGAGAAAGGTCACTGATCTGGAAGTTCTTAGGCTAATCCAGGAAACATTATGATTGCTGACATTAGTATCAGAACAAATAAAGAATAATGGACAAATTTGAGTAATGGGAATGGCAGGATTTAGAAGCTGTGTGGGAAAGGGTACTCCTGTGAGGGGAGAGCTAAGGATCACCTCAGGTTTAAGGCTTTGGGCAACCTAATGAATAAAGACCTGTTTGCCAGGGTCCAGGGAGCATGAACAACTTTGGGACAATTATAATTTACATATTAAAGTCCTTTATCTGAACTGCTTGGAACCAGATGTGTTTCAGGTTACAGATTTTGAAATACCGGCATACATATACAGAAGGATGTATTTGATATAGGAACCAATTCTAAACACAAAATACATACATATACATATATATATATATATGCACCATATATACATGTAACTCGAAGGCAATTTTTTATCGTAACTGCAACATATTACATGATATCATATGTTGAATTTTGCACTTGTGGCCTCTTGAGTGCTCAGTGAGTTTTGGATTGTGGAATAGTTGGACTTGGGCTCTTTGGACTAAGGATGCCTGCACCTGTGTGACATTTGCTTGGTGCCTAGCTGGAACTCCTAGTTTGAAGCTTAAAATAAGACCAAAGTGTGTGTTCCTGTCACCGGGCACACATTCATTTCAGAAGGCACCCTGTTGAGTGGAGAGATGGGATGATGGAGAAGGCCTGTTGCCAGTCTCCTTAAGGGCTTATTATGAGCTCCAGGGGACATACTTTCATGATAGGCAGCAGCAGAGCAGAAGTGCAGATGCACGTGAGACCTCTCTACCTGGGCTACCCTGGAGTTATTTCAGGAAGGGGGCTTTGCTCAGGGCAAACTGCTTTGCAGAAGGAGATGGAATCAAACTGTGTTAGAAGATGATGAGAATAACAGAACTAGCTAAATCATAAAGGTATCTGGAAATCTATGCTCTTGTGAAATTTCCCCACCCAAGAGGTAAATATTATAGTGGATGCTTGTTCTGGGAACTGGGAACTAGGACCAACCAGGAAGTATTCTATCCCTACCGGGAGAGAGCAGATAGTATATAACGCCTGACAGTTCCTATCTCAGGAATGTCATGTGCCTATTACCGATTCACTTTGAGAGCCAGACACTGTTCTAAAGGACTTCTTCACAGGGTTATCTGAGCAGTACCCCAGAAGGGAGTCACTCCCAAAACATCCCTACGAAGAAAGCCTTGTTGTCTCCATGGACATAAACCCAAGAAACGGGGAAAAGGAGAAGCTGGTCCTGGGTTGGCGGCGATCCTGGGCAATCCTTCGCTAGGATGCTGCACAGACCCATTTGCAAAGGGACTTGTGAGGGAATCAAACAAGGCCAAGGCACACTGCACACTTCAGACTGTGTAGCAGATGCTCTCCTCGGACTGCTGACGGGCAACATGCCTTGTTTCTTTCTACACAAATGTACCAGCCTAGGAGAGAATCCTTAGGAGAGAAACTTAAAAAAAAAAAACAACTTTAGGACTGAAGACTGCCCAGAAAATATTGAGAAGGGTTAACAAGCACTACGAGGAAATGAAAAACAGGACGTGACATGTTTGTGTTGAGCGGATGGGAAGCGACTTTCTGTATTTCCAGAGAGGCAATTATAAGATCATTAAGGAAATATGAGAAAGCCATTACCATTGCACAGATACCTGCTAATCTGGGTTTTGGACGTCATTCAACTGAATTCAGCAGTTAATGTATGGCTTTGCAAACTATACAGGAATTATATTTAGTTTTACTGATTCCTTTTGAGTTTATTTGTGATTCCCTTAAACATTCCATTTCTAAATGACACTTAAGGTAACACATAGTAATACTTGCATTCTCAGTAATAGTGGCACTATACAGACCAAGCCCTTGTAATGAGCATTAAGTTTTGTCACTGTTTATTTGAATAGTCGACCAACTGCATAGAAAATATGCATTGCATGCCTACAAATAAGGAAACAGGGAAATGGAACATTTCCTTTCTTTGGTCAGTCTGTATGCTTATTCTCTGTGGGGACCCATTGGCTGCTGAGCAAATCACTCTGTTCTATGTACAGCCTTGTTGATTCGCATGCTTCTCTAAAAGGCACACACCCAGGGTTCATTAGGAGCAGCCAGCATTGGTAAACAACACATCCAATTGCCCTGAACGTTGCTTTGGGAGGCGAAGAGAACAGGAAGGTCTTTGGATAATTCTGAGACTTCTCCTTGTTGTTGCTTAACTAATTCAGATGTTGGACTTTTCTCAGATTCAGTTAATAGAGGCCAGAATACTGATGGGGATAGGGTAACTCCTCCCCCTTGTTTTCAGTCAGCAGAGGTGTCATAAATTGGAGTTACACGAGCTGACTCCCCGCAGTCCTAAAAAATATCATCATGATCATCATCATTATTGTTGTTGTTATTTTATTTATATTGAAAAAGAGTTTTATTTGTTCATGTCCTCTTAGAACTTCTGAAACTGCTTCTTGGTGACCCTGAAGCACACTGTCTTGCTCAGGGGCCTACACTCACCTACACTGACAAGGTAGCCAATCTGTACATCCCTGAAACAGGGGAACAGGTGCACAGACATTTTTGTGATGCTTCTCAAAGCGATTGTACTTTTGGACATGGTGGAAATGGTCCCAGCCGATGACAATGCAACTGCATCTTCATCTTGGTCATAACTAGACAGGATCTGACCTTGGATGGAGGCATTACCAGTGAAGGGCATTTATTGTCTATGTCGGTGCCCTCATTGGCCTTCCTGGGCATCATGAAGCCTAGACTGATCTTTTACCTAAGGAGCTTCCCTTTGCCCATTTCTTCTAGTAGAATCCCCTTCTTGTTTTGAAAGGTCACGGGCTGCTTTGGGGAAGCACACTTGGTCTGAATGTCTGCCATCTTCCTATCAGCCTGAGGAAAAAGGTGTTATTTTTAAATCTCAAGGATTTGGTTTCTTTATGGATTTCTTACAGTCCTGCTGAAACTACAATTTGATAGAGTCTGAGTGACCTGATTAGAATCTGAAAAGCAAGTGGCCTCTACAAAAGGCTCATGAGAAGACTATATGTATCTTTAAGGACCAGCAACTTCATCTGACATATCAGGAGCCACCAAATTGTGTAAGGATCTTTATGGAACAGTTAGCACATGTATCCTCCCCATGTGCCAAGTCCTAGCTAGGGTAAACGCTTAAGTTCACTTAATCATCCTAGAAATCCCATTTCAGAGACCAGAGAGGCCAAACCTCTACCCTAAGCCACACAGTTGTCTGACTCCTCAGTGGAAGAGGAAGTCAGGTTGCATGAGGCCCCATCCTCGATCTTCACTGTGACGTGGAATTGTGTCGGTGTGAGACTGTCTCACTTTTGCCCAGCTAGCTTCTCCCTTCATTACTTGTAAGTGCATGTTATATACAGAGTGTTGTCGAGTGGTTCCTCCTGTTATAGCAACTAACACCACTTTTCTTAAAGCATGTATGGTTTGGCCTAAAGCGCAAAGGAAGGGATGAGATGGATGAGACAGACAGGCTGGTGTCAGAAAACTGAGGTCCACCCGTGCCCCTCTCTGGGTGTGTGGAGGACAGCCCCCCAGTTTTCAGGGATCTTTGGCTGCATACAGGAGCCAGTTCGGACATCTTGTCTACCTTCAGGCTGGGTGACTCAATGATTCCATGGCACAAGATTTGAGAGATTTAGACAGATGTTAAAGAAAACAGGTGGCAGGGAAGAATGCTAACCTAAGCACTACATTGCCAGAAATGCTTCTGCCTCTGTTTTCTGCCCACAAACACATCTTCCTGATGATGAAGAGTTGTTGTACAGAGCTGACAAAATCTTATTTGGGCAATAGAAACTTCTTTCTTCGTTCCAAACGCTCAACAGATAGTTTGATATTTAAGGACAACTAGAACGCAAGAGAGAAAGTACCAACGCAGACTTGAGACTATCGAAATCAACAGGATTTTTCCTCCAGGCCTTCACAACAGATGAGAGAGAACACTGAATCACAGATTATTACAGTTTGTGTCTTTGCAAAACCGCACAGCTTTTCTGCATCCTTTTGACTCTAAAACGATGAGATGTGGGATATCTTCTAACAGTGGGTAGGTGTAGGGAGAGGTGCTGCGACAATGCATGCCTCACTTTTAGGTAGTATCATCTAATAGTCTTTTCAATTTTTGAGTCCATTTCATTCAATATTAAACTTCAATTTCTGGAAAAAGCTGTCACCAAAAAAAAAAAAAAAAAAAAAAAAAAGTGATGTTTATAAGTTGTGTTCTGCTGCAAATCTTCAAGAGTAATTCTTTTCACCATTAGTGTGCGTATGTGTGGTGGGGGAGGGCACACATTTGTGTGCCCGCCTGTGTGTAGAGGTCAGAGGTACTAGGGATTGAACTTAGGGCTTTGCAGCAACCACCTTTACTGGATGAATCATCTTGCTGCCCTCCACTGGAAAAAAAATGGATTGAATGCATAGCTCTGTCATTTTTACCTGGAAACTGAAGACTTGGTTTCTGTCTTTTCAGACAGGCTCTCACTATGTAGCTCAAGTTAGCCTCAAGCTCTGCATCACCCTCCTTCATTCCCCCAGTACTCAGGCACCAAAGACAAGCTACCACATCCATCAGATTTGGTTTTTCTTGCATGTTTTCTTTGAGAAAGAGTGCTTTCGGATACTTGGCATGAGTGAGAATTAGTATTTGTTAGTTATTAAGATCCGTGTAAGTATCTCAGGTGATGAAAACCAAATATTGTAGTGAGGTCTATGGCCATCTCATCAAAATTTGCAAACAAGCCCACCATTTCAGGAGCGGCTTCATCACATTGGGTTATCAGCTGCACATCTTCCTGAGATAGTTGCCTATATCCCGAAAGACGTTTTCCTCTTCCAATGTGGGGCTCAGGCCTTCTGACTCCAGGCTTTTTCCAGGAAGGGCATAAATGGACATGTGCTCTGGGCACGCACATTTTAGAGACAATGTCAGGGAGCCTGCCTGAACTTGAATTCTAAAAGAATTGGAAGCTGCATGATGCTGGAGTTTCCTCTTGCTCCTGTACTTCCTTTTCCCCAGAACTCCTAATTGGCAGCAAAGCCATTATTGTTTGGTCCTGTTTCTGTACATTTTCCCCATATCTTTGGCACCTTCTTTTTAGTTCTCTCATCTGATTTTTTTCTTTCTCCCCCGCTAATTGTTCATCCAGGATCTCCTTTTTCCCCTCTAAATCTCGGTTCACACAGTTAATATATGAAAGGAAGAAAATTATGGGAGCCTGAGGAACAAATCTTCTACTGTCTGTGAGAGGAAAACTTCATCTCCCCTGCATCCCTAGCATCTTTCTTTGATGCGCTTTGTACCCTGTGATAGAGCTATTATCCTTCATCTCTGAAATGGAGAGAGATGAGAGTCTGTGGCTGGCTCAGAGAGAAAGTGAAGGAAGCCCTACCTCCAACTAATCAAACTACATGCCTATCAGAGGGCGTGGCCGGAGGCAATCATCAAGGAGACAGTCCAATGCTCAGAGTCCAGAGGGGAATTAGACAAGCAAACAAGTACCCGAAGTACAGTGAGATACGATAAGGGCTGATGTGAACTGATTGTGAGGTTTGGGGGCAGGGAAAGCAAGCAAAGAGCATTGTGCTGAGAAGAGGGTGGAGGCCTCAGAAAGGAGCTGACCTTTAACAAGAGATTTGGAACAAATAAGATGCAGTAAAGATACACAGGGTGAAATCTTCGGACAGTAGCAGGAGAGACATTCAGAAACCACCTGGTGAAGGCAGAGTCAAAAGGCATGTCTGAGAAACAGCGAAATTAGGGATGGCAGGAGACACAGCCTGAAAGTCCAGCAAAGCAAAGGACCCCAAGTGATTCCAGCTGTTTAGAAGTGTGGGTGTTCTCCTGCAAGTCAGGAGGGGAACTGGAAGAGGTAGACATACCCAAGATACAATGACAAGTGTGCGGACTTGAAAGCAAACCCTAGTAGGCAATTAGGAGGAAAATGGGAGGTGAGCTGATCAGCAGTCTGGGAAAGGATGAAGTGGGCATGAATAAGAGAAGGAAAGGCCAAAAACAAACAATTAAACAAATTAATTAAACAAAATTAAGCCATGTCTGGAAGCTGCACTCCGTTCTAGAAGTCCATATTGGGAAGAGGGACACTGGAAAAGGAGGCTCCAAAGATAACTTCATGAGCTTATTTTCAAAAGCTATTGTCTGAAGTTTCCAAATAAATGCACAACAGCATCACTGCCCAAAGCATTTGTGTAAGCCGAAGAGTGAATTTAGGAAGAGAAAGTTCATGCGTTCAGTTGGGCCCTTTCCCTTTAGGATGCTTGCTGGGTGTCAAGCTGCATTGGGAAATGGTGGCACAAAGCCCATGGTGGGGGTGGGGAGCCAGTCTTGGAATTCATTGAGTATTGGTCATAGCTGCAGCCAAAGACTTGAAGGCCCCAGGGGACCTAAGGTGAACGAAAAGAAAACCTGGTTTGGAACCTTGTCAGGGCAAGGAGCAAACAGATGATTTGAAAGACATGAAAGTCGGAAGAGATAGGGAGAGGGTTGGTGTCATCACATCAAAGGGAGAAAGATTTTCAGGAAAGGAGAGGAAAACAATGTCAGAGGCTTAAGGGTGGCCGAGTAAGATAAGAAGTGCAAATGTAAGGAGGACTTTGAGATCTGGAATCTGTAGGTAATCATAGCATAACCTTCAGGTGGGAGGCAGCTGTGTTCCAGAAAGGGTGAGGTCCGTGTGACACTTAAGGTCTTCGGAAAATTAAGAACCACCGACTATTTTGCTTACGTGTGTCCACAACTATTCCTATTAACTACATTGGAAATTAAAACAGAATACACTTTAAAAATAGCTACTTACTTGTTCATTTAAAGGAACAAATCTGAGTATAAGCAGACGGCTCAGGAGTGAAGAGCACTTCCTGCTTTTGAAGGGTTTGTTTCCCAATTCCCATGTCCCAGGGTTCACAACGGCCTGTAACCCCAGTTCCTAGGGATCGTCCACTTCTGGGCTCCACTGGCACTTGTATACAAGCACACACTGCCACTACCACACACATTTACATATACATAACTAAACATTTTTAAAAAGCAGATCTGCATGTATTAAAGTTCTTGATTACATAAACACAAGGATCTCAGTTCAAATCTCCAATATCCACGGCGGGGGTAGGGGGGGGCTATGTGTGACGTCACACTTTTGTAAGCCCAGTGCTGTTGAGGGAGGGCTAAGAGCATTGCTGAGGCTTTCTGGCCAGGGTCAGCAAGAGACTTTGTTTTAAAGGAGTGAAACAGAGTGTCTGATAGAGAAGACACCCCACATCTCCTCTGTGGGGGCACATAAAGTCATACTTAAGTTTCTACAGTCCAGCTGGGGAGTGGTGGGCTCATGCCTTCAATCCCAGCACTTGGGAGGCAGATGCAGGCAGGTCTCTGTGAGTCTGAGGCCAGTTTGGTCTACAGAGTGAGGTACAGGGCAGCTCAGACCACACAGAGAGACCTTGACTCAACATAACAGAATAAAACAAACAAAACAAAATATTTCACGGTCCAGTTTATAACTCTGAAATTGACAACCTGTGGAAAGCATTCTATCTCCTGCCGTGAAAATTCAGAAATCCACTTGAGTTTCACAGTCGGTCTTCTGATAAAACACTTGAACTAAGCATCCGTCTTCTCAGCACACTTTAGCACCATACCTTGTGTGTAATTTATAATAGAAACTAGCTGCTAAGTAACAGGAGTCAGGGGATGTGTCTAATATTGTTGAACTAAGATAGTTCTCAATCTTATTAGCAGTGTATCAGTTACATCTTCTGACTACCGCATTAGGACTAAGATGAAAACTAAGGATGTTCATGTTCACCAACTCTCTGGTCTTATAGCTATCAGATCTCATGTAGGCTATTCTCGAACTCACTATGTAGCTGAGGATGACCTTGAGTTTCTACCTCAACCTCCCAAGAGTGTGAGGTTTACAAGATGAGCCAAGACTGACAGTTTATGAAGTCCTGGAGACTGAACTAGGGCACTGGGGATATAGACCAAAAGTCTATTAACCTAGATATATCTTGAGTCCAACATCAGACATATTCTTGAACTTTCTAAGTAGAATTAAAAAGGATACTTAAGTATAATGTTTAAAGTTCTGTCTCTGTAAGGAAAAAAGCTGAGACTCAGACATGACAGCAAATTTTATCTAGCCACTGGGGTATCAGCTAGACTGGAATTTGCGTATGAACAGTGCTTCTGCAGCTTTTTAACAAGATACTGCAGCATTTCTTTCTGATTTTCTAATGGTTGTTCACATTACCTTTCTCTTTCTTCCTAAACTCATTCTCTACTGGACAACAAAAACCAGACTGATCTGGTTTGGGGTCTTAAGGAAACACATCAGCATACACCAACTTGAATGGTTAAAATCAGACTGACAGTGCCAAGTGGCAAGGATATGGAGACACAAATCTTGATACATTCATTATGGCAATGTAAAATGCCATAGCCACTTTGGAAAACACTATCTTACTTTTTATTTTTATTTTATATGTGGGCCTTTTCCAGCATCTATGTATGTTCATCATGTGCATACAGTGCCTGATGAAATTTAAAGAGGTTGTGGGCTGCCTGAAATGGGAGTTATAGACAACCCATAAGTCGTGAGCTTACATGTCTGTGCTAGAAACTCAACACAGGTCTTCTGGAAGAGTGGGAAATGTTCCTATTCACTGAGTCATCTCTCTAGCCTCAGAGACACTTTTTTAAAGATATAAACACATTCATTTGTGTACAGACCAGGAATTCAGCCCAAGAGAAATGAGAAATACATCTACACAGATTTGCATACAAACATTCGTAGCATCGTTACTCATAGAAGCTCAAACGAAAACAAATTCAAAAGTTTGTTATTTAAAACCAATAAATGAAGTATGCATATTTTTTCAAAAATATTAGTTGAAAATAAAAAGGAAAGGTCAATACTTAAAATAACAGATGACTCTAAAAAAACATTACACTAAGTGAAAAAAGCTAGATGTAAAATACTAAACTGCATGGTAACATTTATATGAGCTTAACACACACACACATACAATGTGAGAGAATTTCCAATGAGGTGTTGGCTGGGGAGGCCCCAGAGGCCCTTCAAACACAATAAGCTATTGCCAGTGGTCTTGGTTGTCCACCAAAATAAGTTCTTAAGACCTTATTGCTGAAGATAACACATACTTGGGTTATAGAGCACTGAGACATGTGAGCTGGAAGTTACCTACCCGCTAGTTAGCTTTTGCAATGCCAGAAGGTATAATGTAGGATGCTGAAGGAGATGAGTCATCAAAGCTGTCCTCAAGCTGTGCACACCATGACTTACAATAATAACCTGCTTGGCAAGGTGTGCCCATCCATGCAACAATAGTACAACTGTTACCAAAGTAACCAAAACCTCTCTCTGTGGATTCCAACCTGGCCCTGGAGGAGGGAACTGAAGCCTTGCACTGTAAACCTAGTCAAGAAAAGGTGTCTGCGGAGGTCATAAGTCTTAGGTGAGAACTTAATACTATTACCCTGCTACGTGCACATGATGTCAAACTTCTTTCTAAATGCTTATCTTTATACCCATACCTTATTGCTACTCTCGGTCTCTGTCAGAGTTCTTTTTAGAGTGGGCAATAGAAAGTACGGCTGGCAACTGATCAAAATTCGAAGAGTAAGTTACAGTGGAGTGACCAACCCTAAACAGGATGCCTGGTTTATACATTTGCTCCTAAAGCTTAGGGAACATTGAGGGGAACATGGAGAAAAAACGTAAAAGTTGAACATCAGGGAACATTGCTGCGAGACAGTGTCTTCTGGTCATAACTGTCATTGCTCTCATGAACTCACTGAAGTTGTGGTCACCTACACATGATCCCAAAACAGCTTCTCTCACCTTTTCATCATGCACAGGGAAGGGGCTAATGAGTCCATCTCTCACTGAGAGTTTATGGGCGGGCAGTTAATGAGTACTAGAAAGCAGAAAATTGTTTTCTTTGTATAGCCGCTAATAAATTGCTCTTGTTCTAAGTAAACAATTCCCAAATCGTTCTCATACAAGCAGCTCCAATTAAATGCAGGGCTCACTAATGTTTCAGATGGGTGTAAATATCACTGAATGTTAGGGGACTTGCGATTTGGGTAGGAACATCCCTGGAGCTGCAGATAGGTTAGAAGATAGTCTCACCTTAACGCTGTTAAGTCTCCAAACTCATCAACAGCATCTTTTCATTTATTTAGAAATTTAAATTTTTCTTTCAACAATGTTGTATAGTTTTTATTATATACCTGGTTTTGTTGTTTTAATTGGACTCATTTTCTTGGGTTTCTATGTGAGCCTATGTTATTTTTAGCAGTGGCAAGCTCAGTGTCTGGGCTTGATTTCTAGCTTAAGAAGGAAAGAATAAATCTGAGTTCATTCTGGCTCTTATATCTGGCTGGAGAACAATGCTAAAGATTTTTTTCAAATTCTGTAAAGACCTCAGGTGGTAGACAAGTCTAGAACAGATTGGGGCATAGCATTTGGCCTGTTCTCATTGTACACAGTACTTGACTTCACGAAGACGTTTTCATGCGAATGTATAATACAGGTCATTCATGCCCCACCGTGGAGTCCCTCTACCATCTCCTCCCGTTCCCCGTTCCCCTCAGACACATATTTTTTAAGCTTCCAAATCTAATATTAGCAGAAGCAGAAATAGGAACACGCTAGCATGCTGGCAGCTTCCTGGAAGTGCTTATGGAACAGCTACAGAAGCCAGCAAGGTCACCAGGCCACAGGCAACATTGCAGCTAACACACTGCCCATAAGAATGGCCCAGCCATTCGGGCCAAAGGCTACCTCTCTGCATGCTTCCATTTGCTCATCTTCAAAATGAGGACAATAGGTATCTGTAAAGGAAATGCAGATTGGTGCCCACACTCCAACAGCAGACAATCTTCTGTCACACAAAAGAAAACACAAAAATGTCTGGGCTGAAGGCAGGGTCAGTGGTTGAGAACAAGCTTGATGTGCAAGTGGCCCTAATTCAATCTCCAGCATTGTCAGAACAAAAGAAAAAAATATATAAGAAATTAAGCTTGTATTTACTTATATCAATACACGCTACAATAATGTAGTAGCATATTTACAGACTATATATTAAATTAGCAATCACGATTTCTTGGTTTGTGTTCAGACAACTTATTTTATTATTGTTTTGCTTGTGTGTGCATGCATGTATCCAAGTAATTAGGAGGGTGATCACGTGCCATGGCACACATATGAAGGCTTTGATGTTTTCCCATACATTTAAATGATAATAGTGAAAGCACTACTCCAAGAGAGAGAAAAGCACCTTAATTTTCATGCCCTTAGCAAGCATTAAGCCATCTGAAAAGTGTGCACTGCTGAGCTCCATTTACCATGCGCAGAACCCATTTGGTTTCGGTCTGTCTTCTTTGTTGAATCCCGGGCCTTTGCGCATGCTAGGCTACCGGCTCTCCACTGAGGTCCACTCCAAACCTGCCGCCGGTTGTTAAGGCCCCACATGCTGAAGCACTGTGGGAACTCCTCCAATTACTTGGGTCCAGGATTCAGGCGCCTAATCTGGGCCTGGCCCTCGCCAGGTCAGCTTCCCTGCCATTCTTTGCAAGAACTGTGTGTACAGCACCGGACTTACTTTCCCAGAAGTGCTTCTGGGACCAGAGTCCACACAAAGGGGCCGTTAAATGTGCCTTCCTCCCTTTTGGCTCAGCTGGCTCCTGAGCCTCAGGTCACACACAGCCCACAGTTCCTATCAACTTTTCCCAAAGGATCCCTGGGCTCCTGCAGGAGCCAGCCCGTCCCTGGGGCAGGAAGTTCTGTTTACACTGTCTTGGAGCCAGGTGCTCATCCATAAAAGGGAAAAGAGTCCTTTAGGAAAAGGGCTGGGTGCTTGGAAACTCTTTAAAAGTGAAAGCCTCAAGGCTGCTGTCTGTTGTTCTGCGTTTTGACTTGATACAGTTTTTCTGTACATAAAAACATGGACTTTGTAGATTGGCTGAATAGTACATCTGAAAACCAAAGTCCAATAACCAGAAAATATGGTGAGAATATCATGGAACCCTCAACACTATACAAACGGGCCAAATTACAGTCAGCCAATTAGTTCTTAGTCTGTTTTTTTTTTTTTTGAAGATGTAGAGGTCACAGATTTTATATATATGTATGTGTATGTGTATGTATGTATGTATGTATGTATACCATGTATCTTTCCTCAATCACTGTCTGCCTTTTTACATTCATTTTTTTCCATTTACATTATTAGTGCATGGGTGTGAGACTGTACACACAGACACGGTGCCATGGTGGAGGTCAGAGGATAACTTCCAGGAGTCAATTCTCTCTTTCTACCGGGAGTTTTGGTGATCAAGCTTATTGGGCTTGATTAGCAAATGCCTTTACCAGCCAAGCCATCTCTCTAGCCTCAAACAGCTATTTCATTAGCCTTCGGGAGCACAATTCCAGAGGGTGACACTGGTATGTGAGCAACTCTCTCAGGTACTTCGCATAAGAAGGAAAGGTCATGTAGACTCTGGAATATTATGGCCTTCAGGTCTATGGATGGTTGTTTGCCTCCAAGTTTCCACGTGAGTGTCTAGCAAGGACTGATTTACAACACAAGCGTGTGGGACAGGCCAGGAAGGCAGTGTCAGTGGGGTGGGAGAAAGGGCTTTAGGAGTCACAACTCTTGGGAGATTCAGTCACAGCAGGCCAAGTTTTTTTTTAATTCTTATATAGATTATTAGAATTATTTAATAGTAATTGCACCATTATTGGGAATTGTTACCAGGCTTTTGGTTAGAAAGTTTTCATATCCAAATTCATTTTACCTTCATGATAGTTTTTTCAATTTGGCGTTATCAGAACGCTCAGTATACAGATGACAACAAAATGTTAAAGAACTTATTTAAAATCATGGAAAATAGTAACACTGATAGAAAGCCTAGGTAGTTAGCTACCAGTGCCCTGGACATTTCGTTTCCCTTCTGCTTGTACTCTGTGCCTTTTTACATCCTAAACATTTGAAATACATTCATATTTTAAATATAAACAACACAGACAATGTGACAGCTTAATGAACTAAAACAACCCCTGCGAGGCTGAGAAGATAGCTTAGTTGAGAATGTGCTGAGCACACAAGCATAAGGACCTCAGGTCAATCCCCAACATCCATGTGAAAAGCCAGGCATGGAGTGTAATCCCATCGCTAGAGGGGCACAAGCAGATCACCAGGGCTCGCTAGCCAAGCAGCCTAGGCTAATCTGTGACCGAAAATTCCAGAAAGAGACCCTGTCTTTACCTGCAGAACAATACCCAAGGTTTTCCTCTGGCCTCCCCATGTGTGTGCACATGAACACACACACACACACACACACACACACACACACACACACAGACTTGGTCCGTGTTCGTCTCATGATCTCTGCTGAGCAGAGGAAGCCACTCCTTTTTCCTCCCTGGGTGCTCTCCAAGGGGTCTTCTAACCCATATGCAATGCAATGTGAACTAGACTCATCTTACAGGCCAGAATGCCGGTCTCTGAGGAGAGGTGGGATTGTACTGCTGTGGCTTCTCATCCGTTGAAGACAGTCTCCAAGCACGCCACCTATCTGTTGAGCTAATTTGGCGATCTCCTTTGAGAAGCCACTTTCTCCATCGTGCAGCTGCCTCAGGGACAACATCCCGTAAAGCCACCGATGACCTTACTAAAACCATCTTGAAATAGTACATGAATGGTTTAGACCGTGAAGCAACTCATTTGCTACATTGTATTATCAGGGACAGCAACCAACAGTCCAGGAACCATAACATTAAAGATGGAAGGAAGGTTTTTATTATTATTATTATTATTATTATTATTATTATTATTATTATTATT
>NW_026587216.1:33298392-33334290 GCF_907164565.1 Psammomys obesus | reverse complement strand
TTATTATTATTATTATTATTATTATTATTATTATTATTATTATTATTATTGTCTAGCTATTGCTATAGTTAAGGTAATGGAGATCTTTGGCTATGTATGAGATGGAAGGAAAGGGAGGAAAGTCAGCAGAGATGAGTGAGGGAGTGATGGAGATTGTGGGAGTGACTCCCCTCGCAATCAGGTTTCTCAAATGTAGTCTGTGGATTGTTTCTTTCTTCATTATCTAAAGCTATCTCTCATCTCACTTCACTGTGGACTTTTTTTTTTAAAGATCACCAATGCCTTTTATATTGCTCAGCTCCCAAGGCTGCTTCTCACTCTGATAGGTACAAAGCCCTCATTTAGAGGAGGGACAGGAGTTTGGTGAAAGAAGAAAAGTAGAAGGGAGAAGCATTTGCTTGCACCAACTTGGAGAATTCTTGGCTGGTATTCTTCTTTCCATTTGTTTTGTTCATTTGTTTGTTTGATTTTGTTACAGGGTTTCCCTGACATCAATGTATCCCTGGATGTCCTGGAACTTTCTCTGTAGACCACACTGACCTCAAACTGTCAGAGGTTCTCCTGCCTCCGCCTCCTGAGTGCTGAGATCAAAGGCGTGTACCACCACTACCCAGAGGCATTTTTATTTTTTTATGAAATATGAAGACAGGCCAACAGGGGAAGGGAGGTAAGATATTTGAAGATGAATTACATAGATGTTTTAAAAGCTTTGACAAAGGTCAGGAGATATTGGAAGCATGGTGATATTGCTAAAAGTATGTGGCACCCTATGGGGCTGGTGTGAGAGCATTTGCAGTAATCCCAGTCTGGCTGGCTGGGCTGTCCCTCTACAGCCCTCAGCTGCCTGGTACATGACAAACTAGACACTATATTGTGATCATTTGGTGTTCAAGCTTTCCAGGTATAACAGGGGCATAGAGCTTGTAATGTGTGTAAGTTTTGCATCATAGGCCACAGAATCCAGCCTGCACATTGGGACATAGGGAAGGACCCATAAATGGGAACGAGTGATTGGGAGGGAGGAATAAAAATGACCTAGAGAGAGGAAGGGTGACTATGGCAGATCTGAGCAAGCTACAGGCTCTGTGTCAGTGAGGAGGATGTCTGAGTCTGAGGGTGGAGGTGGAGCCATTCAAGAGATAATGTGGTTCAGACTTCACAGCCTTCACCGTGAGAACAGGAAGCCAAGGCCAAGCAGAGAGTAAGATCATTAGGCCAAGGAGCTAAGAGGTCACAGGGTCGTGTGTGCCTAGAATAAAGGCAAATGTACAGACGAAGACAAATGAGATTCCAAAGTTTTCCAGGAGTGGTGGTAAGTGGCTGGTGGTGGGCTCAGCAGAGTGCTTCTTCAAGCTTCATTGATGAGGGAAGGGCAGGGAAGAGGATGAGCTTGAAATGTAACAGAGCTCAGTTTCCCAGTCCGAATGCATACACTTTCAAACCGTAAGATAAAAACACATTATCAGTCAGTGCCATGAAGAGTTGGAGAACACTAAAGTATACAGTCAGTGGCCTTTGAGTTACAACAATGTGTCACTGTAGATTCATCAGTTGTAACAGCAGGTATGCATGGGCTAGTTAGGCTGTGCTTATGTAAGCCTAACATTTCTCAATTTTTTTTCGAAGGGGATTAAGAATAATACAGAATAATACGAAAAAACAGAAAAGTTAAAAACAATTAAAGGGAGCAAATCATCAATTTCACAGTCTCAGTAGAAATCAATTTGATTTATTTTTTGTTGCTACAAGAAAATACAAGAGTAGGCAATTTACAAGGCAAAGCAATTTATTTCACTCAGGGCTCTAAATGCTAGAAGTCCAAGGTTTTACTTAAAGACTCCCTGGGTGAATTCTTCTATTGACAAGGGTGAAGATAATGTATTCTTTTTTTTTTTTTAATTTAGTTTTACTTTACTGTATGATTGTTTTCGCCTGCATGTATGTGTACTTCATGCATGCCAAGAGCCCAGAGGTATCTGAAGAAGATATTGGAGCCTCTAAAACTGCAGTTACAAGTAGTTGTAAGCCTCTTCTGGGTGCTGGGAGTTGAACCCAGGTCCTCTGGAAGAGTTGTAAGTGTCCTTAACCACCTAGCCATCTCTCTACGCTACAGATAATGTGGTCTTAACATCAGAGTGTATCTTTATGTCATTTAAGCAAAATTAAACTTTCCAAAGCCAACTTCTGATCTTGTCTTTTTGTGATCCTCAAGAGTTATGGAGCTGACTGAGGCTTTGGCATAGGTTAGGTGCTGACCTGATGCTTAGATGGGTCACATAACTAATCCATGTGGTACGGTGACATTGTGAGCTCCTGTTACTGTTATCCTTACCCTTACAAGTGGACCCTGAGGCACAGAAATTAGAGAGCTTTTCCAGGACCCTGGTCAGCAGGTATTAGAGGTAAGAGTCAATATCAAAGGCTTTATTTCCAGTCTTCCCCTATAAATGACACCAAGACCTCCCAGTGGAGAATCAGTCCTATCTTCTGTTCTTTTTCCTCTCCTCATTGCCCACAGTAGGCCCTAACCACAGTCTTGTGCACTCTCCGTGGGACAAAGCTCTTGGCTGTTGCTGGTATTGATACCTTCCTCCAGTCTCCCGCCCCTGCTGGTCTCAGTCCTCAGACGACTCCTCTCTAGAACAGGACATGCAAGGTTGACCCTCTGAACTTCACCCTCCTCCTCTGCCTCTCCCACCAACTCCCGACATCAGCTAGAACTGAAGTGTTTTATATCTCTCAAAGGCAGCTAGCACTGATCACACCTAGACCTTTTCCATCTTCCCTGACATACCAACTCCAGCCTTGTGTTACAACCTCAGGACCAGCGTAGTAAGCATTCTCTAATGTCCACATAACAGTCGTCACGCTAAAGTGTAGCTCTTAGTTTATGTGTCTGTTCCTGACGGTCAGCCCCGGTGGTGTCCTGTCATTGCCATGATCTGTCAGGACTCCTAACACATGCCAAACAAGTGCCTAATAATCTTGGTTGAAATACCCAGTAAAAAATAGACGCAATTGATTGATCCAAATAACCATCAAAATACATGAGACCCAGCAACCTCCCAAAGTGTGAGAAACCAAATGGCCCCCAATATAACTATATCTGGATTTATGTATCTGTATCTATATATTTATATACAAATAGAGATAAAGATACAGAACAGATGTAGATATATATATACAAACCTCACAAAGTATATATGACCCAAAATTCCTCCAAAGTATTTGAAACCCAGCTCCCACAAAGTGTATGAGACCCAGAGTGACCCCAAAAGACACGAAAACAAATAACTTCACAAAAAATATAAACCCATCCCCTGAAAGTATATAAGACCTAGTGACTCTCCCACATCTATGAAACCCAATGACCGCCAAAGTGAATGAAAACAAATAATCCTCTGAAGTGTATCAACCCCAATTGAATAAGGGTTTAGGGACTCAATGATTCCTGAAAGTGTATAAGAACCAGTGATGTTCCCAAAGTCTGTATGATATGCCAGAATGCATAAAATCTGTATGACCCAATGACACGTCAGAGTGTATAAAGCCAGCAACTCCCAAAGTTATGTGGGGACTAATTACCCTCCAAAATGCCATTTGTCTCCTCTTTAGGTGAGTGAAGAATTTATCAGCTGGTATTGAAAGTGGAGTGGAACCTGTCTTTGCTTACTCTTTCAGAGCCTCACATACTTCCTTTTAGGTTTTCACATCTTTTAAAAATTATTTTCTTTCCTTGACTCCCTCATGAGGGAAACAGAAACCTCTCATGAGAAGACAGTGATCAAAGCAATTTGGGTTCTTGACTTTTGACAGCTCCAGTTTTTGCTAGACCCTACCCTGTGCTCAAACTCCCACTGCCCCAAACATAGGCTCCCCAAGAGCAGAGTTTGCCTGTTTACAGTCAATCAGCAGGCAAGGAACACGGTACTTAAAATGTATGTACTCTGTAAAGCAACTAAGAAATAAATAGAAATGAGTAGAAGATATTTAATACTACAACTTCTGTATTAGTTATTTTTCTGCTGTTGTAATAAAGTGCCACAATCAAAGACAACCTAAGAAAAATAGTTTATTTTGGTTTAGGGTCCAGAAGGGTCCAGAGTCCATTAGAGTAGGGAGACATGGGAGCAAGCGGCAGCATGGCAGCAGGGTCAGGAAGCTGAGAACTCACATTTTCAGCGGAAAACACAAAGCGGAGACAGCAAACTGCAAGGAGAGTGAGGCTGTTTAATCACAAAGCTTAAGGTTGAACAACTTAAACAGCTTCCCCAAACAGCGCCACCAACTGGCAACCAAGTGTTCAAACATAGTTCCTAATAAGGACATTTCTCACCCAAACACCACAAGGTTTTTATTTCCCTAAGGTTTCTGTTAACCTCTCATGAGGGAATCAAGAAAATAATTTTTAAAAAATGTGAAAACGTGAGAGGAAGTATGTGAGGCTCTAAAACAGTAGGCAAAGATAGGTTCCACTCCAGCTTAGAACCCTGCCTTCTTTTTTTTTAATACTACTGTGAGACCCTGTGAAACATTTCTAGCCATGAGAATTGGTCCCTCAAATCTGAAAACAAATCACGTCTTAAATGTAAGCAGGTTAGATTTTTTTCTGTTTAAAGACAGAATATTCAGCACTTATAAACCAGATTGGCTAGAGAAAATCCGTTATCTCTGGGTGAGCTTGCAGAACGAGTGGGCCAGCTCCATGGTAGCCCAGCTCAGAACAGGGCCACTCTGCCCCAAGCTCACTGTGTCCAGGAGAAATTGGCTCAGGGGACAAAGGATCTGAGTTTCCCATCCAAGTTCAGAGAACATCAGAATTCAGTCAGTTGTGCTCGTGGTCCAACAAAAGAGGTTGAAGAAAAGTCTTCCACCTTTTTTTTTTTTTTTTTTTTTTCTTTAGAGTCATATGACTCCTAGACACATTTCTATATGATAAAATAGGTGTTTCCCTGATGTATTTTGTCAGGGGCTGGAGAGATAGCTCAGAGATTAAGAGCACTGCTTGCTCTTCTAGAGGTCCTGAGTTCAATTCCCAGCAACCACTTGGTGGCTCACAACCATCTATAATGAGATCTGGTGCCCTCTTCTGGCATGCAAACAGAACACTGTATACTGATGGATTTTGTCTGAATAAAGTTGCAATATCTTAGTAAAGATTACCTAGCTACGCTTTACCCTAACACATGGAGAGCATCTATTTTCAGCTTCAACTTCATGGCACTGAAACACAGTCATGTGCAGAAAATGATTTCACTAAGTCACCCAATGGGTCACTCGCAGGACCCAGTGGGACAATTAGATCTCTTCAAGGTCCTCCTAATACTTGCAGGCAAAGAAAAAAATTTACAATATCCTCTTGTCATCACAGCAGGGCAGTAGGTAAAGAATAGAAGGTACTGAGAGAAACATACAGGAAGAAAAAGGCCTGGCAACCATCAAAAGCACAGCAAATACTTCTGTGAAAATTTCATTATGAAGCCCATTATTTTTAATTCATATATGCAAATAAAACTCCATTTCAAAGGGAAATGCCTCCTTTCTCCATTTGTGTGAATTCTGTATCATTTCTTTTCTATCAAGAATCTGAAAAAGTAAAGGCTATGTCTGACAATCCCTAATATCCGTAAATATGTCAAGTGCAAATGAATCAGTGTCCAGCCAGCTTACTGTACTGTTTCTGCTGTCAGCTTAGTTTCCTAAGTGTATGTATGTATGTATGCATGTATGTATGTATATATTTGTGTGTGTGCCTGCATGCACATGAGAGCACAGTACCTATGGAGTTCAGAGGTACCAGATTCCCTGGAGCTAGAGTTACAGCTTTTTTTTTTTTTTTTTTAATCTGGGACTAGAAGTAAGATCATCTGCAGAAGGAGCAAGCTCTCTTAACTACTAGACCATCTCTCCTGTGCCCAGTTTGCGTGTTTAAAAGGAAACAACAACAACAACAAAAACTGGCTGAGCATAGTGATGTATGCCTTTAATCCTGGCATTTGGGAGGCAGAGGTGGTTGGGTCCTTGTGAGTTGTAGGACACCCAGAGCTACATTATGAGACCCTGTCTCAGAAAGAATGAAAGGGAGGGAGGGAGGGAAGGCGGAGGAAGGAAGGAAGAAGGAAGGAAGGAAGGAAGGAAGGAAAGAAGGAAGGTGTATGTTTCTTTCAAGCACTATTATATTTATGCATAACTCCCTGTACATGTACATAGGAGTACATATATGTATATTACTATTTGCCACTATTTTCTTTGACCTTTTGAATCAGGATCTCACTATGTAACCCTGGCTAGCTGTAAAGTAGCCCTGTATACCTGACTGATCTCAGACTCCTGCCTGATCTGGCAATCCTCCTGCCTCTTCCTCCTGAGTGCTGAGATTACAAGTATTCAATGTTAGATATTTATTTTTTCTTTCTTTCTTTCTTTCTTTCTTTCTTTCTTTCTTTCTTTCTTTCTTTTTTTAATGGAACTGGGAGGTCATTTGAATCTAGATCAAGAGATATGGTTTGGTTAGAAATATAGATTTTATAATTTCTCTCAATCTTCAAATAAGAAGATGAAGTGTGTACATCAACTCTTACGATGATCACACAAGACTTCTATTTGATCAAAAGTTGCCAAGAAGCTTGGTTAAAGAAACCCTTCCCATCGGGTGGATATTGGGACAAATCCTTTTATTTTCCAGTGTTCCAGAAAAAGAAATGAAGTGATTTATCCAAGGAAGAAGAGTTTTTGAATCAGAAAGTTCCAAAGCAAACTGGGTGCCTGGGAGGGGGGCAGTAATTTATTTATGCCCACTCAACAGGCACTTATAGAGGGTACTGTGTGGAACTGCCGAGTTATGCATATAATAAGCGGAAGGACCCAGGGATAACTGTCTGGCACCGATCCACAGTCCAGCACAATGTGTCCAGAATATGCGGCACACCTGGCATGAAGGTTCCAGGGAGACTTCTTAGGCCAGAGGCTACCTCGGCAAGTCACGAAAGCGGGAGCTTAGACTGAGGCATTTGCCTGGTAACCGAGGAGTATAACAGGTATGTTTCCCAAAACAATCAAAATGAATCGAATTTGAGCTGCATTTATGTGTCACACAGGCTGTTCATGTGCCCATACGCATGTTTTGAAACACAGGCAATGATTCAGCTCTGTAAGACAATCTGTTTCAGCTACACCTGAGTACAGCTCGCAGACCTGTACTCAGAGGTACAAAGACCTTCTTGGCCTTTGTTGAATTCAGTTTGGCCCTGCATTAGGAAAAACTACATTTGATCTGTGGGCTCTTCTTTGACAGCCAGGGAAAACCTAACATGAGAAACTCAGAACATACAGCTTCTTGTATTAGAAAGAAGAGAAGTAGAAACTCCAGCCTTCCCCATCCTCTTTGACTAAGGACGTGGCAGTCCACCTGGTCTTCCTAGCACAGTAGAAGCAAACCAAATTGCAGGCTCTAGAGGACTTCTGTGAAACTGCATTGTCAGGTTGCACATGCCACAGAGCGCATGGTGGAGGTCAGAAGGCAACTTGAAGGGGTGAGTTCTCTCCTACACCCAGGGACTCAGAGATTGGATCCAGGCCATTAGGCTTTGTGACAAGCTCCTTTACCTAGTGAGCCATCTTGCCTGATCCTGAAAAGTCAAGTTTCTTGATTGGGGCTCAAGTTACAAGATGTGATGAATTTGATAAAAATGCATCAAGCTGTACCTTGAAGACATTGTCCTAAGTGAAATAAGCCAAAGTGATGACTGGGGGGCTGGGGGAGTCAGTGGAATGAGGGCTCCAGAAGAAAGAGTGAGTGTTTAATGGAAACAGCTTCCATTTGGGAAGGAAAATCATTGTGAGAGAGCTGGGCAGCTGATTCAATATAACCATGAGAATGCACTTACCTCCGACTAAATGTGTACACAAGCGTGAGCAAAGGGCTGTGGTTTTGTCTGTTCCTCTCTGTTCCATGCAGGTCAGATGATGGCTGCTGTTTTTTCACCTTTCCAGAGCCAGACAAACTGTGTCCTTCTGCTTCCTTAGCATCTGAGGCCACCCCTGCTGCTCTGTAGCTTTCCCTCCTCCGACAAGCCTGGGCAGCAGAAGCTCCCCTGCCCCCCCCCACCATGCTGAGTGAGTGCCCTTGTCCTCACCTTTGCTCAAGTTAGATCACCCAGAGATGCACAGAGCACCTCCTTGATTACCAGGAAGCCTTCGCAGCAGAATGATTAAAACAAACAAACAAAAACAACACAACAACAACAAAAACTTTCTTGACAACAGAGGTAATCCTTTTGAAACAAATTATTTACATTGGGCAAGGCAGTGTTAAAAGATACTTATTTAAGATATTATTGATGATTCATTTATTCTGATTTACCTAAAGGAAAAAAAATAGCTAAGTCCCCTTCTAACTGGAAAAAAAAAAAAAAAAGACTTCTTGAAATACTGAATTTGAATAAGTATTCAAAATTCTTTGGTTTTGTTTCCATTCTGGTTTGGTTTTTGAGATAGGGTCTCACTATGTAGCTCTGTGTTCCGGACCAGGCTGGCATAGAACTCACAAAGACCCTCCTGTCTCTGCCCCGAAGTGCTGGTGTGTGTGTGTGTGCCATTACATGTAGCTAACCTTCATAATTTTTCCAAAATTCTTTGAGATACAAGTTCTCAGCCTGGATTTGAACTTGAGATTCCCTGCTTTGGCATTCCTGAGTGCTGGGATCACAGGAATGTACCCCCAAGCCCTATAAGCATTTATGAACATTTTGCAAAAGCTTCACTTGTGCTTGAACGAGGTGGGTGGATTAATTACTTTAACTATTTTTAGATTTCTTTACTTTTTGTATATGAGTGTTTTTCCTGCATGTATTTCTGTGCACTTCATGCATGCGTGGTGTTGCAGAGGTTAGGAGAAGTATTGGATTCCCTAGAACTGAAGTTGCAGATAGTTTTGAGCCAACGCGCAGGTGCTAGGTCTCCTCTGAGAGCAGTCACCGCCCTTTAACCACTGAGTCACTATTATTGCTATGACCGAATACCTGATAAGGCAGCTTAAGGGAGGATTTGTGTCTCTGTGCCAGTGTGAGTCTGTGTCAACTGTGGGTACCTGCCTCCCCTCTGGCTGTGGTTGACCTTGTGCCCATTAAGCAACTTCTATTTAACAGATGAGTAGAATGTAGCATTTGTATATCTGTGTCTCTCGCTTGTTTTGCTTAAGATTATGACTTCCATCTATGTTTGCCGCAAAAAAACCGTAGTACCTCTCTGAGGTACTCTGGGGCTGAAATTATTCCTTGGGTATATACTGCATTCTTAAAATCCATTAATAGATGCTATATCTTGGCCATACACCTGAGGTAGCCAGAGTGTGTATGTAGCATGCACAGGGCCCTGGGTTCAGGCCCAAGCACTACATAAAAAGGAAGGGACACACCTTTCTCTTATAAATAGTGTTTCATATAGCATATCACTCAGATTTCTGCTCTTGTTCATGTCTGTTCCAGACTAGATCTTTGATATGTTGACTTCATATCCTTTGAGAAAATGCTGTCACATTCCTCGATGGATCATATACTGAATCAAAGTTAGGGTTTTGTTTTTGTTTGAGTACTTTTTGTAGCATTTTCCTTTGTGACTACAGTAACTTACACCACTAACGTAGGACCTCTTTTCTGCATCCCCACCAGCAAATATTTCTTCTTCACTTTATAAATGATATCCATTCTAATACAGGTGAAATGGTCTCTATTATGAATTTTCCCTTGACGATTACAAAAAGACTGTGTATCTTCTTTTTGAGAAATGCATCTTCAGATCCTTTGCCTACTTTTATTCCTACTATGGTAATTATTATTACTCTTTTGCTGCTGAGTTCTTCAGTTCCTTTGTATTCTGGATATGAGTTCTTAGTTGAGGGATTTGGTTTTCAAATGCTTTTTTCCCATTCTGTAAGCTTGGTCTTTAAGGAGTTGGGTGGAAAATAAGAGAAAGTGTTGGAGAAACTGTGTTATTAGTACCTAGCCTAAGTAAAGGCCAGGGGCAGAGACGGGGAAACAGGGAACATATCCTGATGTCACAGGTCTCCAGGACCTAAAGACTTTGCAAGCAGGTTATAGTAACAAGTCAAGAGCAAACTGTAATAATAATAATAATAATAATAATAATAATAATAATTATTATTATTTTAAAATACCTGACAAAAATGCTACTGAGGATGTGGATAAATCCAAATGGCACTTGAAAATGAAGCTGTTTGTTTGGAACACAGTCTATCAAATTCTCAAAAGTTGAATAAAGAGTTACCATATAACCCATAGGTCACACCCCCGAATATATATGTAAATATATTGCATTCATATATAAGTATACATACATATACAAAAGAATTAAAATGTGTTCACATGAAAATTTAGACAAATAGCAGCCAGGCAGTGGTGATGCATGCCTTTTGTCCCAGCACTCGGGAGGCAGAGGCAGATGGATCTCTGAGTTGGGTTTGTTTGTTTGTTTGTTTGTTTGTTTGTTTGTGAGGGTTGGTTGGTTGGTTTTAACAGAACCTTGGTTTGGACCAGGCTGGATTTGAACCCACAGAGATCTGCCTGCCTCTGCCTCCTGAGTCTTGGGACCACCACACCTGGCCTCTGAGTTTATTTTTGAGGCTTGTCATTTTGCCCAGGAAGGCCTCAAACTCCTGTATTCCAACAATCCTCTCTGCATTGGCTGGGACTCTATGCGTGTTGCCATTTGGAGAAGCTTTCACCCTCGGGTCTATCTAGTACCAGGTTGTTCTGCACGGGGAGGAATTCCCAGAAGCACGAAGCAAGTATCTTACCAAAGAGAGTTGTGTTTCTCCCTCAAGCCAAGCTTCCCAAACCTCTTTCTGTGAACAACATCTTCGGCCAAGCCCTGGCTCCGGTGAACATCAGCTTGCCAATAATTTGCTGACCCAGAAGCAGAGGCTTGAGAGCATTTCTGGTAACTGTGGGATTAAACTCTTGACTTCTGAGAGCAGAGGGCCTCAAAGTTTCAAACTTTCTGGCACAGGCCAGTCCTATATGCATATAACCTAATTGAAATATGCCAACCCCGAGAATATCAAATAATTTTTAAAATTAAAAAGAAAAATAATAAAAAAAACAATTATACTTCGTCTCTTATCTTTTTGACACATTGCTGCTAAGTGGGTTGAATGGCTTTAAAAATGTTTACCGTTTAAGCAGGGATCTCTGAGTTTGAGGCCAGCCTGTTCTGCAGAGTGACTTCCAAGACAACCAGAGCTACACAGAAATCTTGTCAGGGGGTGGGGGCGAGGAGAGAAAATGTTTACAGTTTAATCCTTGGCTTTGCTTAAGAACACCTTAACTTTGAAAATAATTCAATCAAATAAGCTAAAAGTGGGTGGGCTAAGAAGGTCGTAACTGCTTGGTGATGGAGAGCTAGCAGGTGCAACGGCCTGGGATCCATCTCAAAAAACCCTGAGAGGTGATGGTTAGGCAAGAACAGTTAAGCATTTTGGGTCACAGTCGTCCACTTTTCCTGCAGAAGTAAGGTCAAGGCTAGAGGGTCGCACGTTCCAGACCAGTATAGGCAACACAGAAGGACCTTGCCTTAAACAAACTCTTAGGGTGAGAAAGAGAATGCAAGATGCTGGAGCTGCGGAAGGCTCCTTGGGTCAGCACTCCCCTCCTCCAGGCAGCTGCATCGAGCAAGCGGCACCCAGGCGGACCCTGCCAGCTGCTCTGAGAGCCAGGGCCCTCTGCATGCGCCTTGGACTGAGCCTCTTTCAGGGGTGGGGTGAGCACAATGGCCTGCGGCGCTGCAGCGTCTGCAGTTCCCAGGGAAAAAGTGCTACAGCCGTCTCTGCCCTGCGGGGCGGCGAGCGCCAGGCGGACAGTTTGTGCCGCGGGGCAAGGACAGGAAGAGCGCGTTTCTGCAGCCGCGGCTGGCCCGAGATAATGCCATTGTGTCCCGGAGCAGCGACCGCTCCCACCGCCGGGCCGCGCTGGCGTCGGGCTCCCTGGCCGCGGGCCAGGCAGCGCTGCAGCCTGCCGAGCGGCGCGCGTCCCCTCCCGTCCCCTCCGGTCCCCTCCCGGAGGCGCGGCCACGCCTCGGCCTCCGCAGGAAACCTGGCCACAGCACCAGACTTCGTGACTTCTCCTTTTCGAGCTGCGCCCACCCGGCCTGGCCGGGCTTTTGTTCTCAGCTCACAGGGAGCTGGCGCGGAATTTTAAAGCTGCAGCCTTGCCGGGGGCGATGACAGGATTATTGCAAAGATACAGTATCTTGCTGCGCCCTGCTGCCTGCACTGCAGCGCGGGGCGCTCTCATCACGTCTCCCAACACCTCTTCTGGTGCAGTCTTCCATCAAGCGTGAGCCCTCACCAAGGACTATTCTAGACATATTTAGCAGCAATATTGTTTGATTTCAACTAGACATTGTTCTAAACACACAAAAGAGTTCAAGGATGTGGCTTTGGGTTTTGTTCTCCCCTCCTCCTGGCTTCCCTATTCTTCAGGCTGTCAAGTTTCTCTGGGAAAAATGGGACCAAAATGCTTGGCGACGTTTCCACAATAAAACACTCACATATATACGAAATAAAACTTAACATATTCATTAAGATTTCCTTTCCAATCGTGTCCAGATTATAACTCAAATCTACAAAAGTCGGATTTATGTTGACAGTTTCCTCTTAAATCCTTCAACAGGTGGACAAGCAATCTAAGAATTCTGTTCCTAGTCAAACGTTCCCAGTGAGAAAGTTCCTCACAGTAAAAACAAAACAAAACAAAACAAAAAACAGTAGGTGTCCTTTCAGAAGCCAATAAATGATTTCATGGTATTGAAAGTAAAATAATCCTCATCGTCTCGGGCTTCTTTTGTTCTTCTTTTTTTTTTTTTTATAATTTATTTTCATTTTATGTGCATTGGTGTTTTGCCTCCATGTGTGTCTGTGTGAGGGTGTCTGCTCTTCTGGAGCTGGAGTTACAGACAGTTGTGAGCTGCCATGCGGGTGCTGGGAATTGAACCAGAGCCCTTTGGAAGAACAGCCAGTGCTTTTAACCTCTGAGCCATCTCTCCAGCTCCTTTATTTCTTGACTTAATTTTACAGATGGAAAAGAAAGGTACAAGCAAATGAAAAACGGTTTACTGTGTCTAAAAGCCTATTATCATTCATTCAAAATGCTGGAGATTGAACCGAAAGCCCATGAACAACACTATGCAAGCACTGAACCATGGAGCCTCATCCATGTAAGTCTGTTTTCTCATTTATAAAGGGCAGAGGGGGTACTGCCTACCTTTTGGGTTACTGGACATGTTTCTAAAAGCAGTTCCCCTACCAGCAGGAAAATATCCATTGGATGAAGGTGTTTACTCAAGGTTTACCAAGGAAAATAAATGCAGTTAGAATGAGTTTCCAAAATGCAGTTTCAACATACCTTAAGCATTAGCAGAAAGAACCTGTGAAAAGCATCTTAGGGATTGAGTCTAACAAGGAAGGTGGAAAAAAAAAATCAAAGATCTCAAAAATGATGCCTACAGAAAGACATGACAAATGCAGGGTATCACCAGGATGTCCAGGATCTGAACAACCCACCTGGCTGGCTCTAATAAATAAAGACAACATAAAAGAAACAGCATATAATCTCCATGTCATAATTTTTTCTAAAAGCTGGTATACTGTTCAGCAGATGCAAATGGCAACAGGGTAAAGATATGGGATTCTAGAAGCCTGGGAAAACTGCAGCCAGGGGAAGATACCCTAAGACAGTGTGCCCTGAGCCAGCTTCCCCAGGCGCTACTTCATAAACTGTGGTCTATAGGAAGAAATGATTTTGAGTGGCCTCAACACAAAGAAATGACAAATAGTATGCTTGCCAATCACCCTGACCATATCACTGAAGGTTATGTACAGATGTTAACACTGACCCCATTAATACACACAATCATTTTCAATGAAAGTGTATATTAAAAATAAAACAAAACCATAATGAAGTGGGATGGATTAATGCAAAACCTTTAACTGGGAAGACAGGAAAACAAGGCCCTGGAGTGCAGAGACTATGGCTTTTTCATGCCCACAACATGGCCAAATAGCCCAGGGAAATTAATTTACCTTTTTTTTCTCTGATGATGATGTAGCAAGAAAGTCTTAACCATTCACAAAGGCAAATACATTATCTCTCAAGTCAGAATAGAAATTTTGAAAGTCAGTTTTGGACAGTAAGTGGACAGATCAGTTTAATTTTCAGATTTGTATGGATATTATAGTTAAAAATCATCTATCAGCTCACAGCCAAGAAGACTGTGGGAAGAGGAAGCCACTCCAGACCAATTTCACTTCCATCTATGATAGACAGCGAGCTGTGTCATAAAGACAGAACAATGGGTGCGGAATGCGCTCCCAGGGCCAGGCACTAGGAACTTCCTTGTCCGTTTTCTCAGGGCAGGCCTTCTCCCTGCCCACCTGCCCGCCATGGCTGATGGTTCCCAAGCTTGCTGGCCTAATGGTGTCCATGTTTACATTTATTTCCTGAGCCACAAAAGTTACCTTCTGCGTCGGGAGTGTGAGCAGGAGCTGAGGTCAGGGCAATGGAAGATACCTCGCTGTATCATTTACTGACATGAGGGTCCTGACCCTTGCTGACGTTGATATCTCCTCTTGTCAAATAGGATCAAAATACCAACCTTTCAGGATTACTATAAGCACACATCTCCTATAGCCCTGAACTTTAACCAGCTCCTAGACCCTCATTGCAAGGGATGCTTTCACGTGCACACACACACACACACACACACACACACACACAATACCTGCTAATAATATATGCTGATTTTTATCTCTTCCTAGCCCCTTGTCATCTCCATGAACATGTGGACAACTCTTACCAAAGGCCCAGAAATGTCAGGTGCTCTCAGCCAGCACCCATTGTAGGAGCTTCTTCCCACTCTCGCTTTTCCTTTCTTCCTTCCTCCATTTCCATCATTTACTTCTCGCCCTTTTAGGCCTGTTGCTGGCAAGAAAGAAAATTCCAGAACTATAAACTCATTCATGAGATCAAGCTTGTTCCCTAGGCTGATTGCCTGGGTGGTTCAGGGGCATCAGACAATGATATTTCAGCATGCATTAGAATGAATTTGGAGTTTATCCCTACCCTCCTCTTTGCTATTGGTTGTCTTTTTGGTCTGACCCCAGAATGATTTAGTTGAATGTTGTCATTTGCCTTCCGAGTGTGCCGAGAGCTGTTGGATATTTGTCTGGGCAGAAGGGAGGCACATTTTGCATTCGGTGGGTAGACAAACAGTGCATCTCTTTAGATCAAGGGTGGAAAAACAGTAGTGGTGATGTGCAGCGATAATTCCGTGTATGTTAGGGTCACAGAAGGCGTTGCTGATGGCCATGACTGCCAGATTCTATCCTACAATTTTAGAAGTAACCCCATCAGAGCGAGCTCTAACTGCCCTGGGTTTCATCTTTGACTTCCTTGTACTGCCCTTTAATCCCTAGAGGAGCTTTATGGACTTCAGTTTTTCCAGAGGGCTTAAAATTAAACATATCCATTGCTGTCTCATGATTCTCAATGAGCTCTGTAAATCTTCTCCAAAAGCAAAGAGGGATGGGGCAGAAAAGATAGACGCTCAGATGAGTAGATCATGAAATGAAACGACACTCATGAGGCTGCTGAAAACCCCCCAAGTGTCCATGCAGTGTGTAAAAAAAATCTCTAAACTACGTGTGTGAACAGGATGACTTTGCTACTAAATAAAAGAAAAATCGTTTCCAGTAACCCTGTATGGCATCGTGGTTTAGCTCGCTCTGTCAGCTGGGTAAACAGCATCTCCACAAATCAATGTAACTAACACACAGGACTCTCAGAACATCTGAGCACCTCTCACATACTCCAGAACACCATATTAATTTGTAATAAACTGACATCTGATGAAAGGATGGAGCAAGTTAGCCTTACTGTGGTTCTACAGAAATCCACGACAGTGCACTGTCCAAATCACAGCGTTAGAATGTAGGACAGATGTGGCTGTTTCATAGCTATCAACTGCAAAGATGAACTCCCTTTGGCATCTGGATCTCAAGGAGGAAGAACTAAAAGATGTGAAAAAAACAGGAGTTGACTTGCCAAATGCTGACTCTGTTCCAATGGAGACCTTGTCCTAGGCACAATATGTGGCTGGCTTTAATGATTTATGAAGCAGTGTTTCTAATATTCAACCTGACATGTCTCAGAAAATGGCATGCCACACAGGAAGTGTTCAAAACAGTGACAGGGCCTGGCTCTGCCCCTCTACCACTTTCTAGCTGTGTGACTTTGTGAAAGTCTTTTTGTCTCCACATGTATAAAGTGGAGTGAGTAACTACCTCCCTCCCATAATAACCAACCCCTCAAATGTAGGACACCATATCAGGGCAGTTCCTGATCATAGCTCTTGTTACATACAAGATAGGAAAGGCCAATGTTTATGTTATCAAATGAAAGATATCTAAATTAAAATAATTTATAATGTAGAATTCTATATGTGTGTCAACTATGTTTATAGTCATTATCAATAGTATTCACTGTCATATCTCAAGCAATTCCAAGGTTTTGAGAAACAAAGAAGTGTGGAGATTATTTGTATTAAAAATATGAACAACATGTACTTCCAAAAAGTGAAATATAGAATTCTCATGTTACCTAGAAATGTCACTTCTGAGTATGTTTACAAGATGTTCTACTTTGATTTTCTGTTGCTAGGATGAACACCAGAGCCAAAAGCAACTTGGGGAAGAAGGGGTTTATTTGGCCTCCCATCATGATCACAGTCTATCACTGAGGAAAATCATGACAGGACCTCAAGCAGGAGCAGACACGGGAGCCGTGGGGAGATGCTGCTTCCTGGTTTGCTCCGCATTGTTTACTCAGCTTACTCTCTTATACAACCCAAGGTCAGCTTCCCAGGGGCACCACCACCCACATTGTGCTGGATCCTCCCATATTAATCATTAATCTCCCCAACACACACACACACACACACACACACACACACACACACACACTCCCATAGGCCAATCAGACAGAAGCAATTCCTCATTGGAGGGTCCTTCTTTGGTGACTCTAGTTTATATCAAGTTGACAGAAACTAATCACCACAAAAAAGAATGAGATCAGGGACTCAAAGAGGTATGTTTACATCTATATTCTCAGCAGCATTATCCATAATGACCAACAGTACAGAAACCACTCAAGCGTTTACTGGTGACCAACTTGAAGTCTAAGCATGATGTCATCAAGGCTCTTTCATGTCTCAGAGTGTATCATAATTTCAATTTTTCTAAAGGCAGTAAAATATTCCATTGTGTGGATATACTAGTTTTGTTCAGAATAACTTTTTAAACAAAAACAGCCAGCAGTATGATTTTTCTACTACTTATTTAGTATTCATTGAACCCTTAACACTGACATATGATTTTACAGCCAAAAGAAGCAAGATCCACAAAAGGCTGAACCCTGACTAACCAAGGCAGTCCAGACAGAGAGTCACATTTGGACAAATACCCTAGGATGACATTTGTTTGTGTGGTTCCAGGAATAGAAGTCAGGAACTGACACAGGCAAGGCCACTCCTAACTTCCAGAAGCTGTACTTTCAACATGAGGTCTATCAACTATCCTCACTACTCATCCCTTGCACGATGTTCCCTCGGTAAAATCTCCAACACATATACACACTCCAACTGTAGTACCCAAGCCCCATCTCATTCTTCCCCAGAACCCTGCTTTCTATGTTCTGTTACCCATGGTTCCCTCTGCTGAAATGCACTGAGTACCTGCCTCAGGTGCTCAAGCATGGCTATGGGCATACCACCAATTGACCACTCAATTTACCTTTTCTGGGCTGGTCCATCTCATAAGCAGGATTTTTTGCTATGGTAGCAACTACTGGAAGCCCCCTAATCCCCCCCCACAGTGATGCTACTACATCAGCAGAGTGTACCCTACCTATCCTAGCTCAGCTTGACTTTCAGCAGTAGGTAACGCCATCAGCACATTGGATGCATTGCATTGTGTAATCTATGTGCCTCTCTTTTTCTAGTCTATGGCCACATCTCCAGCACCAGAAGAGTACCTGCCTGCCAGTGGGATTGGTGACTATTGGTTAAAAAAAAATGTTCCAAAAAGACCAGGGTATAAATCCGTGGTAGAGTGACTGCCTTGTATGCATAAAGCCTTGGGTTTAGTTTCATCACTATGCAAAAGTAAAACCAATGGCTGCCTCTGCATCATTTGACATACTTACCTGTGCTGTCTAGCTATCCAGTTATTTAATTGGTAATCTCTTTGAAAAAGAGATGATCAATTTGAGTGTCCGGGAAAGGAAAGGTTTTTAATTGTATCTTATTTCCTGTCCCTGATAGATAGGAGTTCCTCAAATAGAATAAGCTTTATGAATTTGAATGTGTAGAGTACATGATTTCTTGATTCTGTGGCTCAAAATAATCAATAATGCTTTGAACTCCTCCTAATAATCAAAACCCTCAGCCTTGGAGGCTGCCTTCTGTTTTTAAATGCTATAGTCTATCATGGAGACTGTGAAATGTTCTTTTAACTGTAACATTTGCAGGTGACACTGATCCTCCTCTTGAGTTTCTTCTATAATAAAAACCCCACTACTCATTACATAGCCCTGCATTAATCAATCTAATTCATCTATTCAAAAATATTTCTTGAGTGTCTTCAGTAGATCTGAGCTCTATCCATGGTGGTGATAGGTCAAATACTGCCCCTGACATTAATGAGCATGCAGTCTAAGACAGCCCTGTCCTCATCAAGAAGAACTTTCTGAGGCAATGCAATAGTCTGCCAGCTGCACCGCACCCTCCAATACACAGCATGGGTGTCGGGCCACCTTGAAAGGCTGTGGTATTGCATAGCACTGCCTCCTGCAGTCTAGAGAAGCGTGACTAACAATGCTGCAGCCACTGCATTTCTGGCATATGCAGGGGGCTGGTCAAGGACGTGCCAGTGGAACTGGGAAGATGGTAAAGTACTTGATGCTCAAGCCTGAACACATGAGTTTATTCCGTTTACTCCCTAGAAGCCATGAAAAACCAGTTTTGGTAGGATGTGTTCATAGTGTGTTTCTGCAGTAAAAAGTGGGGACACAGAAGAATGCCCAAAAGGTTCAGGCCGGCTAGCCATGTATACAGAAAAATAAAGAGATCTTGCCTCCAACAAGATGGAAGGTGAGGGCTGACACTAGAGTCTGTCCTTTGACTGCCACATGTCTTGGTATATGGGCACCTGCACTCACACAAATATGCACATACGCATACAAGCATACACACTGTACACACACACACACACATTTCTTTTAAAAAAGGAAAAGAAGAACGAGGAAGAGGAAGAGAGGCCGTGGCAATAGTCACACGTTAGCAGCAGCCACTTCCCTGGAAGTTGAATCAGGAGTGGCTTTCTACATGGTGTGAGGGAAGGAGGAGGAAGAGTTGGGGGACGTCTTAGCCTGCTTGAGGTTGCTGGCAGCAGCAGATTCGGTAAGTAACAAAGAGGGGAGGAGTATTTTGATTCATGGTTCTGTTCTGAGGTCAAGAAGCTGCATGTGGCAATGACCTTCTTACTGGCAGAGGCCTGGGTGATGTGGGACATCACATGGAGGCAGAGAGAGAGCAAGGAGGAAAGTAGCTGAACTGACTTGTGGCTGATTCTCAAGATCCTTTAGCCCATTAACTGCATGAACACAGCAGTCCACTGCAGAGGGTGAGCTGCCAAACCCCTCTGAAGGGCCTTTCTCATAGCTCACTCTAAGGACCAAATTTCAGTGTGGCTTCAGCAAGAAGGAACAAACCCTAAGGAGCATGGAGCATGAAAGCCTGTGAGGTCGAGCCAGGAAGAAAAAGCACTTGAGCAAGGATTCACTTGCTTAGAGACAACAGAGATGCCTAACTCTCAGGCTGGTAGAGAGTGTGAAGGAGAAGAAAGATGGGAGGGAGGCAGAGGACGCTGATGGGTTTCCATGACTGGCCTTGGGCTAGTTTAGAGTTGTCAGAAAGGTTATTTCTTTTGTGTCAAAAATTTGATTTTCTGTATCTTTGGCCACCAGAGGTGATGTTCTTCCTTTTGACTCCTGAAGCAATCAAGAAAACGGCTTACTCCCTGCTGTGTGTGGGAGCTAGCTCCTCAAACAGAGTGGTGCTGGCTCAGTCCACCTGTCTTTCCTCCACCCTGGTCACCTCCAGCTTGTGTAACATGAAGGCATACAGACCTCTTTGTTTCTGGAACCACATGTGAAGCCATTAGAGTTGGTAGTTTGTAAAAGTTCTCCAGAGCTTACGCTTTATGAGTCAGTTAAAGTATCATAGGCTTTTTGAGAGGAAATTCAGAAATATGCAGAGGAATTCATCCATCCAAGTGAGGCCTTCCTGCTCTTTTTAATTAAAAAGACAGAATTTATTGCCTAAGTAGTTACATGGGCTGAAAGTTTATATAAATTCCAACTTTTTTTTTCTTATAATAGATAAATTGGTAGATGATAGGGCCATTCTAGGCGCTATCACAGGAAAGTAAGGATGCATGGTCGGACTCTCCCGAACACACCATATTTTATTAAAGAGAAACAGTCAAGGTGAAGCCACATGCTCAAGTCCCACTTTAACCAGAGCTGGGTCAGGATGGTCTGCTTTATGTGTTTGCTTTTCCTGTTAAATTTCACTTAAATAAAGTGTTGCATAGTGAGAAGGCAGTTACACATTCAAATGTCTAATGAATTACATCTTAGTCTACCCCACAGACAGAATCTGTTCTGGCCTCACAGCATACTGGAGGAAGGACCCTATTCCGAGTATCTAGACTAAAAGCTGTAACAGATTCCATGGTTTGCTTAGGTAACTACAAAACAGTATCTGCAGAATCAAGGCATTTAGTTCTGTCACATATGTTCTAATTACTCAGTCATTCTTAAGGATTTGTTTTATTTTAATTGTAAGTGTATATGTGTGTATGCCTTTGGAAGTCGGAGACACCCTACTCCTTGGCCTCACAGGTGATTGTGTGTTGACAAATGAGAATGTCAGGAACCAAACTAAGATTATCTTCGAGAGCAGTACATGCACTTAAATGCTGAGACATCTCTCCAATCCTAATAAACTGTAAGCATACGGTTATTGTGTAATACAAATGCTGATTGCTGTATCCTCCATACCTGGTTGTGAGCCTTGTTCCAAAAACCTCCTGTCTTAATGTTGTATAAACTCTGCTCCCCAGTGGTCCCCTAATCTGTCAATAAAGTAGCTTACAGCCAATTGCTGAGCTGCAGAGAAAATAGGGCCGGACATCCTGCCAGCCAGGAGAGGAGTTAGAAGAGGAAGTAGGGGACTCGCCAGGGGCTTCAGGTCGAGGAAAGATCAGGAGAGAGTTGCTGGAGCAAGTCACCTACAAAGTGCAAGTATTACTGGGATGTAAGATGAGAGGAATCCTAATCATTTTAAAGGATTAAGAATAGAGTAATATCTGCCCAGTTCTTGCTCTGTGAACCTTATTATAAGCAAACAGAAAGACTCTCAATTATTTATATTCTACCCAGGTTAAGAATGACACTCAGAGAAACCAACACAATTATAAAAAATAACAGTAACAATAAACTTTTGAATAAAGGGATTAACTAGAACTTCAGCAAGAGTAGAAGAACATTTCAGAAAGTCCTGAACTCCTTATTATAAGATAGTCAGTTAGGGAATGAACACCCACAATACAGGAAAAGAAGATAAAAAATGCAAGATAAGTTGTGGCTTAGTATCTGAAATGGCTTCTGAGATTATTATTGTTGTTTTTCTGTGTGTGAGGCGTCTGTGCTCTTAGATGAGCATATGTAGGCTGGAGCTTGACATGGATGTCTTTCCTTATTGGTCGCCACCTCTGCCTCCTGAGGGCTGGAATTAAAGGAGTGTACCACTAAGCCTGGCTCTACTTTTTTTCTGAGATTTTTTTTTTAAGTTTATGGCTATTATGCCTGCATGTGTGTGAGCATCATGGGTGTGTAGTGGTCAATTGGCCAAATGAGGGAATTAGATTCCCTGGAACTGGAGTTGAAAATGGGTTTTTAATCTGCCATGGAGTTGCTGGGAATTAAACCTGGGTTCTCTGTAAAAGCAATCAAGACTCCCACTGGTCACAGATTCAATAATATTGGTATTAAAATAAAGGAATAAAGGAATAGATTATAATCCATTGGTGAAAAAAAGCCATGAGTTTGCTTCTGTGCAAAAAAAAAAAATATGTAGTTATGAATTGAACAAAGAAAGTAAGTCTTAAATGACATTTAAGAAAATGATCAATGGATCTGGAGAGATGGCTCAGTGGTTAAGATCATTCGCTGCTTTTTCGGAGAACACAAGTTCAGTTTCTAGCACCTACATGGTGGCTCACAACCATTTGTTTCTGGATATCCAACACCTAATTCTGGCCACCGTGATTGCCTGTGCTAGTATGCACATACCCACACATACACAGACATAGACACACACACACCTACACTTAATTAAAAACAATGAATGAAAATCTTTAGAGAGAAAATAATTACTAATTAATGGAGAAAACTTTACCAAAAGCAAACAGTACCTTACTTGATTGTTGCTCAAAGCAATATCACCAGTATAGGCAAATGAATGGACAGCAGGTGTCCTCAGTCAGGAAGTGATGTGTGCTTGCAGGCTCCCAGCCAAAGCACCTGGCCTGACACTAGCCATGAAAAGCACCAGAGAAATCAAGCAGAGACCCACTCTACAACTGGCCTAATCTTCAGAGCTATTGATGAGAAAAGACAGGGGAAGTTCTGCATCTTACAGGACTCGGGTATGGCAGCTTGTGTGGCAGTGATCCTAGGCCAGATTCCTCCAGAAGAAGATTCCTGCCACAAAGAAAAAAAAAAAACAAAACAAAAACGCAGGAATAACAGAAGTTGTGGAGGTGGAGAACCAACTTTAAATTCTCTAAATTTAAGTAAGCTATCCATGGCTAATCTGTATGTGGAACATAAGGTAGATATTAGATAAGTAGTCCATAAAAATATTTATGAATACATAAATTCAGACATACACAGAGATAGTACACATAGGGAATAAAAAGTAAATGTGTCAAAATAGTGAACAATGGCAAATTTAGACTAAGTATCTATCCAAGGGTTCCTTGAACCAACTTACAAATTTATGGCACTTTGACATTTGCAATAAAAAGTTTAAACAACAACAACAAAAGCTATGTGTTTCAAAACTCACTCCTAGTCTCTCAGCATCAAAGACGTCCAATCACTCTGGGAGAGGGGACCACTGATAGATTCCACAGACAGCTAAGTGGAGCACAGGGAGACAATGTGAGAGTGTTTTGTAACACTCTCTGGGCACTCCTCCACTCAGCCCATGTTGAGCTCCACTGGAAGCTTAGGGCCTCCCAGGTCCCAAGGGTGTGGTCACTAAGGGAAGAGGCTTTTCGCACAAGACACATAGCAAGTGGGAGAGACAAACCTAAGGCTGCAAGATCCATGTCAGCATGCTCTGAGAGTGTGTCTGGGGCCAGGCACCATTGAAAATGAAGAAGATGGAAATGATGATTTCTACAAGGATGAGGCCTTTGCAAGGTGTCCCAGTTTGCATTCTATTGCTGTTATAAAGCATTCCAACTGAAAGCAACTTGGGGAGGAAAGGCTTGCACTTCATTGTCACTACACCACTGAGGGACGTCAGGATACTTGAACCTGCAGGCAGAAACTGAAGCAGAACCACAGAAGGGAGCTGCTTACCGGCTTGCTCTCAGATTCTTTTTTAACACAACCCAGGACTCCCTGACAAGGAGTGGCATGGGTCACGGTGGATTGGGTCCTCCCACATCAATCATTATTCAAGAACATAGTTCCCCCCTCCCTACTTGCCAACAAGCCAATCTGATGGAGGAATCAAATTTCTCTCTTCCAAGACAACACTAGCTTGCGTCAAATTAACAAAAATTAATTATTTTTTTTAAAAAGTTCACCAGCACCAAATGCATTCAAGATGTACCACCATGGGACCTGAAAAAGTCCTTTTGGTTAAAAAAAAAAAAAATCACCTGTGAGGAGTGCCTAGCCAAGATGTGGTAAATGCAGTACCAGGCCAAACCAGCATACAGGTTTGGGGACCAGCCAACACTGCAACTGACTTCTGACCACATTGATTAGTTACCAAAAGAGACCTAAGGAAAATATTTCGTGTTCAGTAATATCTGTGATTCAATAATGAGGTAAATTGGGCTGCAGATGTAGCTCAGTAGCAGAGCATTTGCCTAGCATGCCAATGGCCTCAGTCTTTTCCTCTCGCTCCAAGAAAATAAATAAAGGAATTAATTAAATAGAAGAATAGACAGGACCAGTGAGTCTTAGTGACTCATCTAGGCACCTGTGTGGTGAAGGGGAACGGGAGAGGAAGTTCTATGAAGATGCAGCATGATCTTCCTACAATGTCTTCCAACTTTTATCCATTTATTTTGTTTGTTTGTTTGTTTGTATCCCCAAGGACACGGGGGCTCCCACTCCTTGGCAAAGCTGCCCCAAAGTCATCTGTAGTGGAGATCAAACAAGAAAAACAAGCAAGGAGTAACACGAGTTAAGTACTGACTTACCGTAACCATGTTAATTCTGAAGCTGACCTTTACTGGCTGGTGGCATGCTCTAATGAAGTGAGTTTAACTTCAGCGAATGCCCATGGGGCAAGGAGCGTTTGCATGCACAGGCATGGTGAATTAGTGATCTTAGAGTGTGTGACAACGCGGAAGAGCCCACCTTCGGAAGGATGCGAGCATGTGGGTACAAAATGACAGCCTCTTGACTGACATTGTCTTCCAAGCTCTCTTAATCCTCCTATCCTCAGGAACTGTTTTATGATCCCAGTTGGGTCAACCGCTGAGTCGGGTGTTAATAGTAAATATTCTAAAGCAACCATCGCTTACATTCCTTGGTTATCATGACAAACACAGCATTTGCAGATTACCCTCTGAAAACCCCAATTTCTCGAATGAAATTGATGCTGAGGAGCAGAGAAAAATTTCCATGATATGCGAGGCTATATTAGTTTGTTACCGTGTACAAAATGGAAAGAGCTTTCACCTTAGACTCTACGGCCAGTCTTACCCCATGTGCATTCAGCCTAGATGATCATGAACCAATAAAAGGGTAATGAAAATGTGCTGCACAGACACAAAGAAAGTTTGCTCCGTTGTAAAAAAATAAAAATAAAATAATAATAATAATAATAATAATAATAATAATAATAACAACAACAACATTGGGAAATTTGCAAGTAAATGGAATGGTTAAGAAAAAAGAAGTGAAATAACCCAGGCATAGAAATACACAAGCCATGTGTTCTCTTTCATATGTCAATCCTAGTTTTGAATTTTTGGATTTGCATTCTTTAACTTTGAGCATCTGTAGGCACCAAGAAACTAAACTGGGACTACTGGGGTGGAGAATGACCTAAGTGAGGGGGAAAGAGCAGAACACAGATTATATGACAGCAGAGAGGGAATACTGGAGAGTACAAAGGTTAGAGTAAAAACCGGGGTGGAAATAAGGGAGACAAAGAGTTAGGGGACTAATCAAAATGGAGAGTCCCACCAGCAGTGGGGGAATGTTCCCCTTGCCCCACATTCTCCTCAGCTTGAGCTGTTTTTGTTCTTTGCCACTCTGACAGGTTAAGATGGAATCTCAAATTTGTTTTGATTTGCATTTGCCTGATGCCAAGGATGTTGAATATTTCTTTAAGTGTTTTTCAGCTATTTGAGATTTCTCTGTTGACAATTCTTTGTTTAGATCTATCTCCATTTTTTAATTGGATTATTTCTTTTGTTGATGTCTCATTTGAGTTCTTTAGATATTAGCCCTCTCTCAGATGTAGAGTTAGTGAAAATTTTATACCATTCTGAGGGTTGCAGTTTTGTCTTATTGACAGTGTCCTTTGCCTTACAGAAGCGTTTCAGTTTCATGGGGTCTCATTTATTAATTGTTGGTCTTAGTGCATGTGCTATTGGTATTCTGTTCAGAAAATCTCCTCTGCCAATGAATTCAAAGTTATTCCTCACTTTCTCTTCTATCATGTTCAATGTGTCTGATTTTATATTAAGGCCTTTAATCCACTTGAGGTTGATATTTATGCAGGAGATAGATATGGTTCTATTTGTATTCTTCTATTTGCAAACATCCAGTTTGATCAGCACCACGTTGAAGAAGATTTTTCCCAAGAGTATTTCTGGCTTCCTTATCAAAACTCAGTTTCCCATAGGTATGTAAATTTACACCTGGGTCTTCAAGTCAATTCCGTTGATCAACAAGTCTGTTTTTATGCCAAAAACTATGTGGGTTGTGTTACTATTGGTTTATAGTACAACTTGAAATCAGGGATGGAGATAACTCCAGAAGTTCTTCTATTTTACAGGATTGTTTTAGCTATTCTGGGTTTTTGTTTTTCCATATGAAGTTGAATATTGTTCTTTCAAAGTCTGTAAAGAATTGTGTTGGTATTATGATGGGAACTGAATCTGTAGATTGCTTTTGGTAAGATGGCCAGTTTTACTATGTTTATCCTATTGATCCACAGCATGGGAGATCTTTCCATCTTCTGAGAACTTCAGTTTTCTTCTTCAAAGACTTGAAGTTTTTATCATACAGGTCTTCTTTCACTTGTTAGAGTTATACCAAGATATTTCATATTGTTTGTGACGATTGTGAAGGGTGTAGTTTCCTTAATTTCTTTCTTGGTCTGTTTGTTATTTGTATATAGGAGAGCAACTGATTTTTGTTTTAGTAGATCTTGTATCCAGCCACTAGGTTTGGTGGAGTCCTCAGGCAATGGAGGTGCGGTGGGAGGAGAAGCCAACTCGTGCAGAGCTGGGAGTGAGACTCAAGAGATTGTAATGGAGGACACAAAAGAGAGTGAAAATTCAGGTCTGAGATTGTAATGGAGGACACAAAAGAGAGTGAAGTTCAGGTCTGGTGTGTCCACTGGGGGTCCCAGGGAGACAGTGATTCTAGGTTCAGCAGCTGACACAAAGAAATGGGAGTGGGCTGGAAGGGAGGATGGGCCTGAGAGGGTTCACAGGGATGGGGAAAGCTAGGTTCGCAGCAAAGTTCAGCAGAGTCCCCTGAGAATGGAGGTAAGATGGAAGAGGAGTCACCTTCAAGAGGCCACTACAGGTCAGAGGATGAGACTAGAAAGACTGTGATGGATGACAGGAAGGACAGTTAAATTTGCCTACCACAGGCCAAGCTCAGTGTGGCCACTCTGTTTCTACTTTTGAAAAAATAGAAGAAAAGTTAGGTGTATAAGTGAAAGCCTCAGGGGGCTAGATAAAATATGCGTTTGCATCTAAGCAGAGCAGAGGCATCAGTTTCTCACAGGGCCATGTGATTACCACCCCAGCCTGGCTAATCATGCCTGAGCCCACCGCCAAGGTGCCTTGGCTGAACTTCATTGTTCTCAGCTGGCTGTAGAAATAATTTCCAGTTAAGTTTCCCTCACATGGGTCTTAGTGTTCCTCCGCTGGCCTGATGCAGGTGAGAATACAAGCACATCTCCTTAGCAGCATCCACATTGGAGCCTGTATGTCAGGGATGGAAACCCCCACAATTAGGAAACACACAGGCCAGGGTTTGGGGGGGCAATTTTGCAGGTTCTAGAAAAGGGAGGAGTCTGGAAACTTCTACACCATGATGGGAGAAGCCTGATTGTTTCTTTTCCTTCTCAGAAGAATGGACAGCGGAGAGGAGAGAGAAGGAACATGGGAAGAAATAGGATGACCTTAGCCTAAATACCACAGTGGAGCACCTGCAGCTCCACTGTGAATACATGAAGGGTCACTTTTATGATTGGGCCATGAACTATATTACATTATTCCTTCCTTCTCCGCAACTCCTCTGGACATACTCCCAGTACTAAAACAGGGGAGAGGGGAACGACTCCGCATGCCCTAAAACACAAGCCACTTCCTCCTTTGTTTCTTAGTTCCCTTGTGTCTGAAGCAGGGCATTCTAGTTGATCCTGACGTTTTTTTTTTCACTTTTGATTGTGTTTTCACGAGGGATCCTTTCCTTGGGTACCAGTTCCCATCAAAAACTTAAAATAAATGAACACAGAATGCAAACGAGAGCGCTCCCATTATTCTTTGAAACAGTATAATTTAGTATTCAAGAATTAATCTAACTAGTTTTGTTTATTTATTTTTGGCCTTTTGAGACAGGATTTTTGTGTGTAGCGCTGGCTGTCCTGGAACTCACCCTGTCGATTAGGCTGTCCTCAAACTCAGAGACCCATCTGCCTCCTGAGTGCTGAGATTTAAGGTGGGTGCTACTACATCTGGCTCTCTTCTATCTAACTACTACCTACCAGCTACTAATTACCAGATGAGTATCTTGTACATGCAATTAGTCTATCCCTTGGTTTCCTCATCTACATGCCGATGTGTCAAAAAGTACACCAGTATTTGTATACATGTGAGCAACCTCAAAAGTAATTCCTTAGGCATGTCTACATTATTATTATTATTATTATTATTATTATTATTATTATTATTATTATTTGCTTCCTTGATTTTGAGACTCATTCTCACTGGACCAGAATTCACCAATAGGCTAGCTGGCTGCCAGCAAGCCCTATGAATTTGCCTGTGTCCACTTCTCCAATGCTGGCATTATAAGCATGCACTATTATGCCTGGCTTTTAATGTGGCTCTTAAGACAAAGCACATTTCCATCTCCCCAGTCATCCATTATTGTTAGACTGGGTGATGGCATCTATCTTTCATTAATTTGTGCTTTCTGCTCATGCCCATTTCCCACCACCTGGATGCAAAAGCCATCTCTGGTCTTGGGGACCTTGATGTCCATAGCAGAGAATGGCAAGTGTAAGCATTTAAACAGCATGGCTGCCACACACTGAAAACAATGTGGTCAGTGCAAGACAGGGACTCCGTTAGTGCTGCTCAGTTCCACTTGTAGGCCCTGAAGCTCAGATAACTTAGGGGGTTAGAGGATCTGAAGAGGAATATCTATTAGATGCTGGAGTTGGGAAATGTACGTGAAAAACGGCATCCTCAAACTCCAGCTACACCAGTCATAGCAAATCTGCACTCACATGAGAAGAGTAGTGGCTAGAGCTTGGTGACAGTGATGCAACCATTGTGTGCATGGAAACCAGAGTGAAGGCCGTTGGGACCATGCCAGGGACTTGGGTATACAAATTTTCTAAAGGTATTAGAGATCCCTTAGAAGATTTTCTTGAGGGATCATTGCTAAGGCCAAGGAGCCCAAAATAAATGACAATTCAGATGGTACCAAAAAGGTATGAAATATTAACAGAAGATACCAGGCTTTCATGCCATGACCTTGTCTTTAAAGTTAGTCATTGAGTTAGATAGAAGGGCTTGGGTTAAGCTAAGGCCAATTGACTTCTCTAATTTGTATGGAAGTGGATAAGAAATCACCCTTTTCTCCAGGGTTCTTTCTCTTAGTTTCATGAACCGCCCTGACCCTCTGTGCTCTGGTTCAACAATGAAATCAATGGCATCATCAGATCTTAAAGGAGTCCCATTTCTTTTCTCAGAGAAAATTGATTTGGGTGCTTTTCAGTCAATGGCTAACAGCACTGCACTTTTCAGGTGAGGCCCTGGCCATGTCCACAACAAATGAAGAGCCCAGGAAGCTTGAGCTTTTCCCCTAAAAAGGCAACCTGCTGCAATCACAAACAATCCATCCCTCCCTGTGAGCACCTGAGGAAGACACGGGTTCTGCCTCACCTATAGCAGGCATGCTGCTGGGAGTAAAAGTTTTCCATCTTACAAGGACAAGTGTAAACAGAAGCTCAGGTGCTTCCTGGGAGGCTGACTACAAAGAAGAGCTAATCAAAGGCCTTTCATCTCTGACCTTTTACCTCTCCATCTATTCTGGGGCACGGAGGTAACAGGGCTGTTGTCCTTTGCACCCAAAGAAGTGGCAGGCAGCTTGTTGATCAATAGCCCCTGTTGCTAATGTCTTCAGAATGGAAAAGAGAAGCCAGGAAATGAGGCATAATCAATAGTCACTTCTGTAAGAGAGGCCATCATTATATTCCTTTCACCAATCACCTTTGTGCTTTCTAAGGAAGCTCAGCTCTGAGCCTCAGGTTTCAGTGGTACCCACACTGAGAAGCTGAGGCCCTCTGAGCTGGCACATGCTCTCTGCTCAGTCACCAGGCTGCATCACTTGACTTACTCCCAAGCATCCCTGGTTGGACAATAACCTGCGGTAGAAGAACATGAAAGGGAGAATTTAGACAACAAACCCGAGGCTTTAGGAATGAGCAGCTGAGCAGATAAGTGGGGACGTTTGGGTGAAACCAACAAAGCAGGTCAGAGAATGGCTGCTTGAGTTATGGGAAGCGCTCCTTTGATGTTTAGCTTGTCTAATCAATGATTTTGTTTTTCCTTTTGGACAAGCATTTGGGGGAAGGAGATGAGTAAAAGATTAAGATTGGTAACCTTAAGTAGGCCTGAAATAATTTTATAGGAGAGCAGAAACTGCCCTTTACATTGGCCAAAAAAGTTAAGTCAGACTAAGAAATTAATTCAGAGAATTTCTGCCATGACCAGTCCACTCCTATTTTGCTTCTTACACTGAATATACACTCAGTAGTTCCTTGTTAGTTTAAAATAGAAAATGAATAAAATTTAACTTCCTAACAGGAGGATTTTGAAGTATACAAAACAATGTCTTTAAGAAACAATAACAAACCTCACCCCATGAGTATTTAAAATTACATCAGCACATAGGTTGTATCAGAATGATGAAAGGATTCCATTTATCTTTTCCATCTCTGTCTGTAAATCAAGATAAAACTGATGTGTAAAATACAATTTTTAAAGGAAAATATTCCTAAAATTGTTAACATTTTCATTAATTCTTTGAGAATTTCTTACACTGTATTCTAATCATGCTTACCCACACATCTCCCCTTAACTCTTCCCAGATTCACTCTTACCTGTTCCCAACTTCCTGCCACTGAATCCAAATTGTGCTGACCCTGAGTGTGCTACCATTCCCTGGAGCATGGGCAATCTACAAGGAGCCACATTTTCAAACCAACAAACAAACCAACAAAACATCTGACACTTTCTCCCCCAGAGTCCATCACTTGTTAGTAGCTCCTCAGTTAGAGATTGAAACTCATGAGGCCCTCCTTCCTTCATGTTTGATTGCTGATTGTCTTGATCTTGTACAGGTATTAGGAAGGCAACCGCAGCTGTTGAGTTCTGAAGACACTGTTTCGCTCTAGTCCTCTCCAACCTCTGGTGCTCAGAACCTTTCCACTCCCCGTGATCCCTAAGCTGTGGGGGTGGGAGTGACAGGTAGAGGTCCCATCTATGGCTGAGCTCTCCACTAACACTTCCTTCCTGTACTTTGACCAACTGTAAATTTCTGCATTAGCCACCATCCATTACATGATGAAACTCCTTTTATGAGGTCTAAGAACTGCACTAATCCAAGGGAACTGAGGTGAAACTGTAGTTTGATACCATATCCATTTATCATAATGTCAGTAATAAACTCACCCATGGGGTCTACTGGGTCCCACAAGCAGGGGCTCTTGGCCAGATTTACAGTACTAATTATGCCTTTCCTCCCATGGAGTGGATCTTAAATCCAAGCTGAGAGTGGTTGGTTATATCGTAACACTTTAGCACTACTGCACCCATGGACATATTTTGCCACATGAGCCATTACTGTAGTTCATGAGGTTCACAGTTAGGCAAGACTAGATAACTTTCTCCCCAGCAGCCTACAAAGCACATTCTGGTACTATACCAAGGGAGCAAGGAAAAAAAAAGATTTCTGGTCAATACCAACTTGATTTCTCCATGTTCTGTGATCAAAGTGTGCGGTATCCTCAGCAATAGTGTCTTACCATCAAGCTTTAAAGGGCAACCAAGAAGAACAGCATCTACATCCTTTTAGAAGTCCCCAGGACACCCATGACCAACTCAAGTGAAGGCATCTCTCACCTGGCACTGGGGTTTTTATTTGTTAGTCTGTTCTCTGTGTAGAGTAACTACAATTAAACTTTTTTGTGTGTTTTAATAATCTTTTATATTGCTTTCTCACACATTCTTGCTGTTAGTTATCCCTAGCTCTTCTTTCTTCTGTGTCCTATCCTCCCACCCCTCTTCCCAGCTAAGCCTCCTTTCCTATTATTATTCCCTTCTCCCTTCATATCCCCTTTGTGCTAGTGCCCCTCATTCCTTAAGATCTTTCTTTCTCTTCCCCACCACCAGTCCCTTTTAGTTTCTGGATTCAGTAGGTACTCCAAATTAAACACAGATCTAAAGATTGGACATGGGATCCACACATGAGATATGCCTATTTGTCTTGCTGGGCCTTGGTTACTTCTCTTAAGATGAGATATTAACTCCAACTCCATTTACTGCGAAGTTCATAATTTCATGTTTTTTACAACTGAATAACATTGCGTTGTGTGTGCCATGTTTTTCGTTATAGTTGGCGACATCTAAGCTGTTGCCCTGTCCTAGATTTTGTGGAAGAGCACTTATGAATATGGATGAGTATGTGTCTCTGTAATAGGAAATAGAGTCCTTTAGGCAGGAGTGAGGTAACTGGTCATATGCTAGGTCCATTTCAAAGGTGCTTTTGGAACCCGAGAAATTTGCCATGCTTATTTCCACAGTGGCTATACTGGTTTGCTCTCCCACCCACAGTGACGTTGCTCAGGAGGTGTCCCTGTGGCAATGGGTGCCCTGAAGCCTTCCTGGTTTTCTACAATGCCTAAAAAAATGCAGGTTCATAGACAGAAACAGACTGGCTGGCTGGAGCTCAGTAGTGGAACATTTGCCTATTCTGCTCTAGGTTCTAAGTTCCAGCCACAGCATCACAGAAAGAGGAAATAACAGAAACAGCATGGCGAAGAAGAATGTGTTCGGGAGGGAGGAATGGGAACCTGGTGTTTAATGCCACAGAGCTTTCATTTTGCTGTATGAAGAGGTTCTGGCAGCACACGCTGCAGACAACATGATGTGCTTATTGCCATTAAACGTTTAAACACAGCCATCCCAGTTAACTCTAAGGTATGCACTATCTTCCTATTTATATGATTTTCTATCATATAAATAACTGTTAGCTAGGAGGCAGGAAAGTAAAGGGTGGAAGATTGCTCTCAATTTTGGATTTGCATAAATTCAGGATTGTGGGATAGAGAGATCAAGAGGTGGCTCACAGGCTGTCATGGGAGAATAGGACAGAGACAGAGGTAGTTCTTGGGCCACTTAGTTTTAATGTGCCTGAAAACATTCTAACTAAATGACTGAATGGCTTCAGGAGTCTTCAGGTGAGGAGCGTACCCTAAGCCAGGCTGATGGGATAACAGACTCAGCAAGAATCACAAGAACAGCACTTAATTCACCTATTAATAGCTTGCCTGGTCTATGGGAAGCAAAGGCTGTGTGTCGACCTTTGGGAATGTATCTCTGAGCGTATTTGATGGAAAGTATACAAAGAAAACCATTTACCAGTGCTGAGCACTATTCCCACTGCTTCTCTGTGGACGATTATACAGCCAAGTCCTTCAGCCTAAGGTCTGTGGACTGGGCACCCAGACTGCACATCCCCCCTCACTCACTCCAGCCTGCCCTTCGCTTAAGTACCACAGGGCCAAAGGGGTGTGGCCATGCAGTCATCCTGGGAAACCCTGATAAAGCAGGCAGTTGGTGCCTCACCCTTCTTCAGGCTCACAGTGATTTCCAGATGCCTTATCTAGACCCTGGAATCAGCAATGCAGGTCTGACTCACCCCACATTGCCCAGAGGAGGCCACAATGTGAGGAAATAAGCAATACACAATCAGGGAGGTCTTTTGTGTGGCAACCGAGCTTCACTTTTCCTAAATAGCAGCCTCGCTGTGGTAACACCAAGTGCAAGGTCACATCTATTTTCAGCTCTCTAGTGCAAAGACTTTAAAATTAAGCTCAGTGATGAGGGATCTCTCTCTTTCTCTCCCTCTCTCTCTCTCTCTCTGTGTGTGTGTGTGGGTGTGTGTGTGTGTGTGTGTGTGTATGCGCCCGTGCTTGCAAGTATGCATGCAGGTGTTCGAGGCGGGTTGCCCATGCATATGTGGAAGGATGTTTCCGCTGTCATCCTTAGAGATGCCATCCATCTCCTTTGAGACAGGATCTCTCACTGGTGAGGGCTTGTCAATTAGGCTAGACTGGCTGGCCTAGTGAGCCCCAAACATCTTCCAGTCCTGCTGCCCCCCGCTCAGGGAAGGCAACTGTAGGCCGCCATAGCCAGTATTTTCCTGTCAAGCACTCTACTGGCTGAGCTACCCACCAGCATGGCTGTTTCTTCCATTTCATATTATGCATTCTTCTCCATAATTGATAACACTTGCAAACCCTTCAAGAATCTCGAAAGACTATCTCGCCACCTTGACATTGCAAAACTTTCCATTGAAATTCATACGGTTGCAAAGGATGTGATTGCCAGTATATCGAAATTTTTAAATACTGAAATTGATAAATAAAATTCTTCATTTCATTTTCAAATACATTATGTGGGATCTAAATCCTGTAGACATTTGATATCATTTATAAACTGGAACCAGCTAGGCTATCAGGTCAGAAATTTTAAATAATCTATTCTTTTCAGATGCTCCATTCCAGGGTTGGGGAGCAGCTCAGTGGTAGAATATGTGCAAGAATTTTGGTTCAAGCTGAGACAAACAAACAAACAAAAAACAAAAAAGAGAGATGGATTCTCTCTTTTTTAAGATTTTATCATAAAATAAATAATTTAAATATGTGAGAGTTTATCTTATGTCTCTGGGAAATCTACAAAAATCAAAATTTAATTTTTACAGGGCTGAAGACTGAACCCTGAGCCGTTAGCAGATAAGCACTGTGTTATCTGCTAAGCCATCTCCCAACCCCAAACATGACACTTTAAATATTCTTATGACCAGACTGGCTTTCAATGTTAAAATACACACACACACACACACATATATATATATATATATTCTGGATGTCATAAGTATAAGTTCAGTGAATATATATACTTGAGAAAAACAATACATTTACCAACTTTTAAAATTATATTTGCTAAATATGATGATAGATTTTATTGGAAGTATATTCCAACATGAGATGTAGAGGTGGAGATATTAATTTAGTTTAAAAAAACAGACACTATTTCTAAAGGCTTTATTTATTTATTTATTTTTATTGATGGTAGGAGGTTTTCCCATCTCAAAGTCACATGTGGAAATGAATGACCTTCCTGGATCAGTTAGGCTGGAATTCTGAGAAAGTAGAGGTGGGGAAGATGCTGAGTAATTGCAGGCTAATTGGTGAAAGCTTCAGGGTGGCAGCCTATGTACAAAGAGAGCAGAAAAGTTCCCTGTCAGTCTTCACACACCTCAGAGGAGAGGATGTACCCTACTGTAAAGACTTCACTGTAAAGTCAAGTGAAAGGACTAGAGATACACAGAACCTCAGAAGGCACATTCCATGATTTCTGACTGTAGGCTCAAACCACTGCAACTAGAAAACAATTCAATGTGCTACGGGACGGTTATCAGGTCAGATTTTGCAAACAACTTATTCTGGCTAGTTTGTGTCAACTTGACACAAGCTAGAGTCATCAGAGAGGAAGGAGTCTCAGTTGAGGAAAGGCCTCCATCATATCCAGCTGTAAGGCATTTTCTCAATTAGTGTTCAGCGGGGAAGGACCCAGCCCATGGTAGGTGGTGCACCACTGGGCTGACATTACTGGGTTATAGATGGATAGATGGATGGATGGATAGATAGATAGATAGATAGATAGATAGATAGATAGATAGATAGATAGAT
>NW_026587216.1:33298132-33298382 GCF_907164565.1 Psammomys obesus | reverse complement strand
GATAGATAGATAGATAGATAGATAGATAGATAGATAGATAGATAGATGTACATAGGTAGGTAGATAGAAAGAAAGATATAGATAGATGATAGATAGATAGATAGATAGATAGATAGATAGATAGATAGATAGAGATAGATGTACATAGGTAGGTAGAAAGAAAGAAAGAAAGAAAGAAAGAAAGAAAGAAAGAAAGATGTAGGTAGATAGATAGATAGATAGATAGATAGATAGATAGATAGATAGATAG
>NW_026587216.1:33276036-33298122 GCF_907164565.1 Psammomys obesus | reverse complement strand
TAGATAGATAGATAGATAGATAGATAGATAGATAGATAGATAGATAGCAGGCTGAGAAAACCATCTGAAGCAAACCAGTAAGGAGAACCCCTCCATGTCCTCTGCATCAGCTCCTGCCTCCAGATTTCTGCCCTGCTTGAGCTCCTGTCCTGACTTTCTCCAATGATGGACTATGATCTGAAAGTATAAGCTGAATAAATCCTTTCCTCCCCAATTTGCTTTTTGGCCATGGTGGTTTCATCAAAGCAATAGAAACCATAACTAATGTTGTTTTCTAATTCAGTTAACTGACAGTCAGCATTTGTCCTGTTATCCACTCACAAGCTTGTGTCTGAATCAAGAGGAGCACAGAGGACTGCCAGTAGAACACAGATAGTGGGATAATGAGATAATGAAGAATGATGGGCACAACGTGTAGACAATAGCGTCCAGAATTCATCCCGAGACCCCTGAAAAGAATGAGAGAAAGCAAACTGGAGGGCTGGCAGTGAGTTCATTGTAGATGTCTGGATATAGGCACTTGGATCTTTATGAGATATATGGTGAATTACAGTTCATTATTTAAAAACACTTGAATCACAAAGTACATTTATTGGTGTGTGTTTTATACCACATGCTGAGCCCGCTTGATGGACTTCCAAGATGAGAGATGTGATCGCAATGTCCTGAAGGTCATACGTTAGTGAACAGAACAGGTCTGCAGAAGGAAAAGAGATTTTATTTTGTTCCTTATTCCAGGCCCACACCTGGACCCACCTAACTTCGTAGAATCAGGCAGCTTGATGAAGCAGGAGAGTTCACCTAGCTCAACCCTTCTGTTCTACAGACAAACCTGATGGTGCCTCCCAGCACTGACATGAAGGCTCAGCTGACACAAGGACACTTCCTGTTGCATGAACTACACAATCTTTCACCAGAACACTAAGTCACCAAGAAACTGGGGACACTGCAGAGACCCAACACCTGAGAAGGGGAGGCCATCTAACCCCAGGTACAGAGCTGTGTGAGGACCAGTTGCCCTCACAACAAATTTTGTTCCTGGTGCTTACATGGTAGCTTACAAATGTGCATTACTCTGATTTCAGAGGCTCTGACACTACTTCTGCTTTCCATGGGCACTTAACACGCACACAGTACTCGACATATACGTTGTCAAAACACTCAGACATATATCTTTATTTTTTTTTAAAATCTCTAATTGTGGTGGGGATGTAAAACAGTGCAGCTACTGTGCCAAATAATATGGCAGTTCTCAAAAGATTATGTGATGCAGCAATTCTAGCAAAGTCGCAGATATCATAACCCAAGTTCATGATAGCATTATTCATAACAGAGAGAAGCAACCTACGTGCCCATCAGCGTGTGTGTGTATGAACAATGTGAGGTGCACTTGCAGAGAGAAAGTATGGAACTTTACAAAGGAAGGAAAGTCTGATGAAAGGTACATCCTGCATCAGCCTTGAAGAGACTGTGTTAAGCGAAATAAGCCAGCAAAAAGACAAGCACTGCTGGCCCCACTTTCATGGCATGGTTACATTTACACACACAGGGCTTGAAGCAGAAAAGAAAGGGACGTTTTTTAGGAAGTGTAGAATGTTCATTGTTTTTAGGTGAAAAGACATGAAGATTAAGAGTAGAATGGTGGTCTCCAGAGGCCAAGGCAGAAAGGTAGAAAGGCCAGATAGGAATAGGTTCATCCATGGACCTAAAACTGCAGCTACATAGGAGAGATTCTCAGGTAAACACCTTAGAGTGTATTGACTACAGATAAAAGTAATCTTTGCATATTTTGGAAAAATCTAGAACAAAGAACTTTGAATGTGTTTGCCAAAAAGAAATGATGACTGTTAGAGGATATGGATATGAGTGAACTGATTTAAATATTACATAGTGCATGATCATATTGAAGTAGCACATTTCTCCATTCTTACATATAAATTTTATTTTATGTATCAGTTAAAATAGTTTTTTGAGGGTAGTTTTCCAAAAACAGGCTGGTTACTTGGCTCAGTGAGTAAAGGTGCTTGCTACAAAACCTAACAATCAGAGTGCTATTCCTGGGATCCATGTAGTAGAAACAGAACCAGCTCCTCCGAGTTGTCCTCTATACACACACACACTCAAACAAACCAACAAATAATAAATAAATATATATAAATAAATAACAATTTTAAAAGAACATGGAAATTTCTAGAGATTAGTTACACTACAGTTTGAATTCAATTTGTACACTACACTATGTTTAAAAATGATTAAGGTGTTAAATATTGTTATATATTTTTGTACATTTCATTCTTTATATTTTTAATTCCTAAGCCAGTTTTTACGGTTTATTTATTTGTTTGTTTGGTTGGTTGGTTTGGTTTGGCTTTTTGAGACAGGGTTTCTCTGTGTGTAGCCTTGGCTGTCCTGGACTTTGTAGACCAGGCTAGCCTCGAACTCAAAAAGATCTGTCTGCCTCTGCCTCCCAAGCACTGAGATTAAAGGCATGCACCACCACTGCCGAGCTTAAGATTTATTTTTATTTTAAAAATTTCTAAATTTTGTTTTCTGTGTATGTTTTGCCTGTGTATGTGTGTGTGTGTGTGTGTGTGTGTGTGTGTGTATCACATATATAAGGAGTGCATATGGAGCAGTGTTTCTAGGTCATTGCCAGTTCCAGACCCAGTTCCTGGGTCTCCCGCAGTTTCCAGGTCTACCTAACACTACATCCTAGGGCAAGAATGAGTTTAGCTGAAATGAGGGTGATATTTATTTAAAGACAGAAATAGATAATGAGCTGAAAAAGCAGTTGTTTAAGGAGAAGTTTTTCTAATCTAATTTACAATGCAGCAACATTCAAATTTTGACTGGACGATCCTAGAAAAGCTTTGACCCCACTGGCCATCATGCATGCTTCATGTGGGTGTTTTGTCTTCTGTGGGATCTCTCAAAAAAAAAAAAAAGAAAGAAAGAAAAGAAAAGAATGAAAAATAGCTCAACTCAGGTTGAAATTCAATCCCTGTAATGGGAGTTGGTGATTAGGGTAGCACACCCCTGAAAGGACTGAACTCATCTGTGTATTTAAGGGGCTAATGGCTTATGCTGAGAGTGGGTCAGCTTTAGAAGGCAGCTGGCTAGACTGTTTGTGCCTCTTGCCACATGATGAACTGTCTCAGGACTGTCACCAAGACTGTCATTAACCAATAGATCCTTTACCTTGGACCCAAACCTGAGGCATGAGAAACTTCTTTCCTTTACAATTTCCCCAAAGTGTGGTTCTCACACTAGTATGAGAAAATGAACTAAGCCATATGTGGCATCCAGGAGCTATAAGAAAGGTTTTGTTGTTTTGTTTGTTTAATGAGATACCTACATGAAAGACAGAACTTGCAGGTAAATAAAATTCTTACCCCTCATCAAAGAAGTTCCTTTTTGCAGCAGATGGAGACCATTATAGAAAGACACCGCTGGTCAATGCAGAGTGCCCAACACTAATTGAAATATCAGCAACACAACCACTACACCAAAAGTTTAAGGAACACCTTGAAAGAGGGAGTGGAAAGCGTTGTTCAACCCTGATCCGAGAAGCTGGCTATAGCAGATGGCAGTTGACACCGAAACCCACAATTGCTAAACACCCTGAGAATAAGAGACATTGGGCTTTTCAGCCTGAAACGGGTTGTTTTTATGCCACCCCTCCCTTCAAGGCACAGGCATCTTTGAGTAAGAGGGGTTGGAAAGATTGCAAGAGCCAGAAGTGGTGGACAGCTTTAAGGGAACAGTGTTTTCCAGACACAGCACGGCACACGCACTTATGAACTCACAGAGACTAGGGCAGCACACACAAGACCTTCATAAGCTCGAGCCAGACAAAATCCCAGAATGGAGGAGGGGAGGCAGACAAAGCCTCACCCTTAGCTGAGGAGCTGTTGACATTTGATTGCTTCTGGGAGATGAAAAGTCAGTGTTTCTTAGTGGAACAATACTGGTATCTTACCCACAGGCAAGCCCCATGCCCAGAAGTTGTCGACCAACAGAAGCTGGACTTGATTTGTTTTTTACAGAGATGGAGAGGGAAGAAAGGAGTGAGGGAGGGAGGGAGGAACCCAGAGAGAAAGAAAGAGAGAGAAATATGATGCTTGGGTAGGGAGGTGTGAAGGAAGGAATATGATAAAGATTATTGTATGTCTCTCCAGCCAAGGGAGGAGGTCAGTGCCTTGCTCAGGCATCATCAGAGAAGCTTCCTTCTTCAGCAGATGGGAACAAATACAGAGACCCACAGCCAGACTTCATACAGAGAGTGAGAGACCTTGGAACACTCAGCCCTGAACAAGATGTCTCCATTAAATCCTTCCTCTAAGGACGTAGTAGAAGAAGAGGCAGAAAAAAAAAAATGTAAAAGCCAGAGGAGATGGAGGGCACCAAGAAAACAAGGCCCTTTATACTGACAGGATCTTGTGAACCTGCAGAGACTTGTGAACCCGCAGAGACTGAAGCAGCATGCACAGGGCCTGCACAGGTCTGCACCTGGAGAGGTCCTAGAGCTGAGAGAAGTAGATACAGGGCCCCATCCCTAACCCAGAAGCTATCTCCAAATTAAAACTACTTGCAAATGAAAATCTCACTGGGGAAACAAACTACTCTTAAGGGTGTGCCACACGCCCAGCAGCAGAAGGCCAACAGAAAACAAGTTCAAGAAAGTTCCTTCTCTTATAATGTCATGTCAGGGCATAATTTAATTTATATAGTTTTCTCTTTGCTTCTCTGCCTCTCTCTGTCTCTCATTGTCTCTTTCTCTGTCTCTCTGTCTCTATCTGTCTCTCTGTCGCTTTTTCTCTCTCTCTTTCTCCCTTACAGCTTTTTTGTGTACATGTGTCTTTATGGGATTCCTGAATGTACAAACAAGTGTGTCTCTGTGTCTGTATCTACTTCTTGTGCCTTTTCTTGGACTCTTTTCCTCCTCTTTGCATTGTCCTATTACTGTGTGTTAGTTTTTTGTTTTATCTCATGATACTATATTTTATTATCATCCATTAGAAGCCTGTTTGTTTCTAATGAGAGACAGAAAGGGGTGGATCTATATGGAAAGTGATGTGGGAAGGAACTGGGAGGAGTAAAGGCAAAGGAAACTATAATCAGGATATATAAGGAAGAAATTTGTTTCCAGTGAAAGGGGGGAAAAGGTATATGAAATTCTCAAAGCTTAAATGAAACCATTTTTAAGTGTACATAGTGGAGCTTCCATGGGGGCTGGGGGAGCAAGAATCCTTCCAGGGAGGTTGTGGAGAAAGGGGGAATGTAAACTTGTACAACCACTTTGGAAATCAATCTGGCGCTTTCTCAGACAATTAGGAATAGTGCTTCCTCAAGATCCAGCTATACCACTCCTAGGCATATATCCAAAAGATGCTCAAGTATACAACAAGGACAACAAGGACATTTGCTCAACCATGTTTGTAGCAGCCTTATTTGTAATAGCCAGAACCGGGAAACAACCCAGATGTCTCTCAACAGAGGAATGGATACAGAAATTGTGGTACATTTACACAATGGAATACTACTCAGCAATTAAAAACAAGGAAGTCATGAAATTTGCAGGCAAATGGTGGGATCTAGAAAAGATCATTCTGAGTGAGGTATCCCAGAAGGAGAAAGACATATATGGTATATACTCACTTATATATACCTATAAGATATGATAAACATACTGAAATCTATACACCTAAAGAAGATAAACAAGAAAGAGGACCCGAGGAAAGATGATCAATCCTCACTTAGAAAGAACAAATGGGATGGATATTGGATGTAGGAGAAAACAAGTAACAGGACAGGAACCTACTGCAGAGGGCCTCTGAAAGACTCTACCTATCAGTGTATCAAAGCAGATACTGAGACTCACAACCAAACCTTCAGCAGAGTGCAGGGAATCATATGAAAGAAGGGGGAGTTAATATGACCTGGAGAGGACAGGAACTCCATAAGAACCAAATGTATCTGGGCACAGGGGTCTTTTATGAGACTGTTTCTCCAACCAAGGACCATGTATGGATATAACCTAGAACTTCTGCTCAGATGTAGCCCATGGTAGCTCAGTATCCAAGTGGGTTCCCTAGTAAAGGGAACAGGGACTATTTCTGACATGAACTCAATGGTTGGCTCTTTGACACCCCCCCCCCCGAGGGAGGAGCAGCCCTGCTAGGCCACAGAGGAGGACTTTGCAGCCAGTCCTGAAGATACCTGATAAACCAAGGTCAGATGAAAGGGAAGGAGGACCTCCCCTGTCATTGGACTTGAAAAGGGGCAGGGAGGAGATGAGGGAGGGATGATGGGATTGGGAAGGAATGAGGGAGTGGGATACAGCTGGGATACAAAGTTAACAAACTGTAACTAATATTAAAAAAAAATTAAAAATTAAAAAAAAAAGAATCCTTCCAGGATCATCAGACACTTACACTTCAAGTAAGGCCATGGCTAAATGTTGCAACACTATAAATTATATTGAAAAAGAAGTCACCTGCCAATGTAAACATTACAGATAGAAGCAGGAGAAAGAGTTAGCAATGGCAAAGCCCAAAGTGAGCCCCTGACCTCTCACATGCTTCACTAGCTGCTCTGTGGCCTTCAGAAATTTCACTCAGAATTATGGCCCGGAAACCAACAAAATCCATGGCTGCTCAACAAAAGAAGTAAGAGGTTGTCATTTCCTATCAGGTCACAGAGACCTTACCTGACTGTAGGTGAGCTTCATGCCTTCTGGAGCTAGGTGCCACGCTGTCTAACTAAATCCGGAGATTTTATGCTGATTGCCCATTAACCTTTAGAGCTGAGAATCCAGTGTTGAGGACAGAAACAAAGATGCTTCAGGTCTGGTAAACAAATTCGAGCCTTTACACTTCTTCCTCTTTGCGAGGCCCTTCTTCAGCTTTCTCAAAGAAGCTTAAAATATCCGTACATTTACTGTATCAAGCAGAGAAAACTGGATTCTTTGAAACATTTCCAAAATTCAAGATGAAAAACAGACATCTTAAATATTTTTATGCATTACTTGTTAGCTTCTAAAAGTCCACAGAAAGAGCACCGTACACTCTCACTCGCATAAATATGTGCAGAGGCATGGCTGTGTTTGGCTGTGTGAGCAGTGCGTACAGCTAGAAGAGTTTTTACTTCCTATTAGCAACTTTGACCGTTTTCCTCAATATTATCTAAGAAGTGAAATTTGTATTTACTCATGTACAGTAGTCACCTGCATTGCGTGAAGTGCCTAATCCAGTCTTTCCATTGATACAATGTGAGCTGCAAGCTATAAAGAAATAAATAGAGCCCTTTTCTCTCCTCTAAGGTGTTTGGCAGTGGTGTTTAATCATAGCAACAGAATGGAGCAAGGAGAGGATGACTGCAAAACGCATGAACACCCTGTTACTGACCTGTTTAAATGTGATTAAAACAGTGAGTTTGTTTTCTTACATCTAAAAGGAGAAGACTTGTCCAGACCCCATCAAACTGCCCCAGAGGGCTAACTGTCACTGTCCCTGCTGTCACACTTTTGTGCTTTGGGGGCCATTGAGGATGGGGAGTTGATAATCACAGACTGTCAGCTTGTGGCCTGGACTCTGTTTTGTCATTATGATCTGCTTTGTACTGAGCCACTGAACTAACAGGTCCTCCGCTGAGAGCTTCTTTGTGAGCTATTGTAATGCCCCTGTCCTCATCTTGAACAGCCCATGGTTCGCCCCCTCTCACAGGCACTGGCTAGGGCAGGCCATGTGGCGGCTCCGCTGCTGTGCACTCGGCACTCACTAGTCTCTTCAGCCCTCACACTAGTGTCTGGAGCCACTTTCTTTTTTTTTTTTTTAATTTTTTATTTTTGTATTCTATTTTTTTCTTATCAGTTACATTTTATTAACTCTGTATCCCAGCCGTGTCCCGATCCCTCATTCCCTCCCAGTCCCTCCCTCCCTCCCTCATCTCCACCCTGCCCCTTGCCAAGTCCACTGATAGGGGGGACCTCCTCCCCATTCATCTGATCCTGTTTTATCAGGTATCTTCAGGACTGGCTGCAAAGCTCTCCTCTGTGGCCTAACAGACTGCTCCTCCCTTGGGGGTGGGGAGGCCAAAGAGCCAGTCATTGAGTTCCTGTTAGAAATAGTCCTTGTTCCCCTCACTATGGGAAACCAATTGGTTACTGAGCTACCACAGGCTACATCTGGGCAGAGGTTCTAGGTTACATTCATACATGGTCCTTGGTTGCATGTCAGTCTCAGAAAAGACCCTGTGCCCAGATATGTTTGGTCCTTGTGGAGCTCCTATCCTTTCCTCATCAGACTAACTCCCCTTCTTTCTTATGATTCCCTGTACTCTGCCAAAGGTTTGGTCATGAGTCTTTGCTTTGAAAACACTGCTAGTTAGAGTCTTTCCAATGCGCTCAGTAGACTCCTGTCAATGTTAAATGCGTATCCCATCTGTCTTTCAAAACGAGGATTGAAAATCTTACCCCATGTCTGCTCTCTTGATTATCTTTTTTAGGTGTATAGATTTCATTATGTTTATTATATCTTATAGGTCTATATAAGTGAGTATATACCGTGTTTGTCTTTCTCGTTCTGGGATATTTCACTCAGGATGATCTTTTCTAGATCCCACCATTTGCCTGCAAATTTCATGATTTCCTCCTTTTTGATTGCTGAGTAGTATTCCATTGTGTAAAAATACCACAATTTCTGTACCCATTCCTCCGTTGATGGACATCTGGGTTGTTTCCAGGTTCTCTGGAGCCACTTTCTATGCTGCCCTGTGTCTTCATACTCCAGGAGCTCCTTTGAAAGTTTGGGGAGGTGACCTGAGTCTACAGGAACAGACTGTCGGAACTGAAGAAGATTCAGCGGTGAGGTGAAGTCTAAATTGTGAGGAAAGTTCTCCAGCGTTGGGGACTGAATCCAGAGAGCCAGGACCCTTCCCACAGAGATGCCACACTCCCACCGGAAGAAGATACAGTTTCAGCTTCAGAGACAATGGGATAGAGTCCTAATTCCAATTTCAGAATCCAAAGCCTTTGGTTTATGATCTTGGATTAGTTACTTTTTTTTTTTTTTTTCGTCTATCTGGCCGCCCTTCCAGAGGACTCAGCATCAATTCCCCGCTCGCACACGGCAGCTTACAACCATCTGTAACTCCAGCCCCAGAGCCTCCAAGGGCACCAGGGACAAGATGCACTCGCATACAAAGCATCCATACACATAAAGTAAGTACATGGTTTTTTTAAAGAAGTGAACTTCTTTTTTTTTTTTTTTTTAAAGAAGTTCCAAAAACAAATTGATGGGATTTGAAGTTAAAAAAAGAAAAAAGAACTGCCGTGTGAAAGAGAGAGAGCGGCAGCTTGTGAATTATACTTTTTAAGAAAGTGCTCATTAAGGGATGGGATACTAGTGTGCAAAGGCATGTTCAGTTCCAGATACTTAATATTCCATACAAAATTGAAAAAAATAAAAATTTATAGCGATTTGTTCATGCCCTACCACAGTCCATCTGTGTGGGTGTCAGAGGACAACGCTGATGAATGGGCTCTCTCATTTCACCCTGCGGGCTCTAGGGACTGGATTCAGGTCGTGAGGCTTGGCAAGCGCTCTTACTGATCGTATGCACGGAGCCGCCTTGCCAGCCCCCTAGACGATAGTCTTAAAAAGATTGAAATGACAGTTTCCTGAGCTGTGTCCATTTTACCAGTATAGAAAAAGAAGGAAGCATGCCTGTTCCGCATGCAAAAGAACCGGGCTCAGCCTAAGCGGACAGCCCCTTACTCCCTGGAAGGTGGGGTAGGAGGTTGGATGCATCTAGTATCTATTAGGCATTTTAAGTGGAGCTGTTAGTTGTTAACTTTGTTTTAAAATAATGTGCTCCCAAGAAACAGAAGAAGAAGGAGGAGGGGAGGAGGAGGAGGAGGGGAGGAGGAGGAGGAGGAGGAGGAGGACACGCTGAGGCCTCACCCTGGGTATGCCCTCAGGCAGGCAGACCGCCCTCCCCAGTGGCTGGCAGCTTCGAGACCACAAGTAAACATGCGTCTGTGACAGATGCTAGCGCGCACTAACAAAGCAGGGAAGTGGAGACCCCGGTTTATCCTACAAGTCTACGTGCTGGAGATAAGCCATTCTTGAGAGGGGTGATGTGCACCGGCCTGCCAAACACAGATGCCCCCTTCCTCCCTCGTCTGAGAGAATCTCCAAGCTGAGGCAGTGAGGGGGCTGAAGGCAGAGCACGGGCAAGGAGGCGTTCCCGCTGAGTCCCACGGGCTGATACGCCAGAAGTCCGGCAGCCACGCTGCCCGGCACCAAGTCCGAGCATTTTCTCGGTATGCACCTGCTAGAACACAATTAGCCACAGGTGCGGAGGATCCTGCTGGCCCAGGCTGACCAAGGAAAGCCCCAGGAAGCTTCCTGCCAGGAGCGAACTCTGTTGGTATGCCTGTCTACCAGAGAAACCCTGTGTCTCTGGATTGGGCCTCGGTAACCTTTCGACCCCAAACAGCACTGAGTTCTCGAAAAGTGTTCAACTAGTTTGTCTGTGGAAAATAAGCCAGGAAGCCGAGAAGTGACTCTCAGTGTCTCTAGGAGCAGAATAAATGGCTGAATTTAGTACGTCATGTTCTTTTTGTATCGTTAATAGCATCACCAAAGACGCCTGGATCTTAACTCTCGCCAGGACCTAGGTGATGCCTCTCCAAGAAAAACAAGTCTGAGCTGGAGAGCAGCACCCTCATTTCTTCCCTAAGCACCCTTCCTCCTCCACTCTACGGCTTCAGGGAGCCACTGCTGCAAATCAAGCCTAAATGGACTGGAATTTCACTACATAATTCTCCCCTCCCTTCCCTGTATTCTGCAATGTTTTTGTACTCTTTCCCACTCCTCTGCTTGTTTTCTTCTTTTCTTTTTCTTTCTACTATCTTTCTTCCCTTTCTACCCCCTCTTGGTTCGGTGAAACCATTCTGTACTGCATCAGGACTCAGTGACTTTAGACTTTCACCGCCCCTCCCCGCCCCCCACTAGCCTGGCCTTTGTTGGATTTTCTGTGGACTCTGCTTCAAACTTCAGAACCCTCCTCTCTCAGGAAAGCCACAGCCTTGTGTTCATTTTACTACAAGTTTTGGGTTTTGTTTGTTTGTTTTGTTTTGTTTGACTTTTTTCCCCCTCTTTCTTTTCTTTCCCTCTTTCTTTCCATACTGTCTCTCTAGGTATGCTGGACTAGTCTCAGATTCAAATTTCCCGGGCCTTAGTCTCCCAAGTGCTGTGATGTTTAGGTGTCAGTACTATATCTGGCTCTATTGCTTACATTACAAATTTCAGTACATATTTCTTGAATTGAATTCTATGAATTTTGGTCATATCTACCTACTCTACTCCTCCTTCTTCTCCTGTCCTGTATTTCCACGTCCCCAAGAGCCCCCTTCCCCCATCATTACGCCTTTTATTCACCCCCATACTTTCCATACTTTCTTTTCGAGACTGACTTACTTCACTTAACTTGCTCATCTCCAGCTCCATTCATTTTCCTGCAAATGACATGATTTTGTTTTTATGGCTGACCGAGATTCTGTCACGTAGGCCCCGAACATTTTATTTATGTGTCGATGGTCACAGGGCTGATGTCATAAGTTAGCTGTTGTGACAAGTGCAGCAAAAGAAACATGAGCATGCAGGTGTGTCTACGCTGAAGCTGACTTTTGTTCTTTGGATGTAAGCTGAGAAGTGACTGCTGAGTCACATGAGTTCTATTTTTGGCTTTTGGAAGATGTTCACATTGTGGCCATTAGTTTACAACCAACACTCTTCCTGCCTCTGAATTCTCATCAGTATTTGGGGGTTTTGTTTGTTTTTTGTTTGTTTTCCTGATGATAGCGAGTCTAACCAGGATTTTGCAGACTCGGATAGAGTTTTTATTCACAACTCTCTGATAACTACAAATATTAAATATTTTATTAGTGTGTGAGAGGAAGATGGCAAACAGGATTTTAGAGGCCCATGCTGACCTTGAACTCCCTCCCTATTCTTCTGCCTCTACTTCTCAAATGCTAAGATTATGCCTGGTTGAAGTTGAATAATTCTTCTTCTTCTTCTTCTTCTTCTTCTTCTTCTTCTTCTTCTTCTTCTTCTTCTTCTTCTTCTCCTTCTCTTTCTTCTTCTTTAATGTATTTGTTAACCATTTTAGGCTCTTCACTTGAAAAGTATCTATTCAGTTCATCATTCCATTTGTGATCACATCATTTGCTCTTTGGTGTTTGTGAACTCTTTATGTATTCTAAATACCAGTCCCCTGTCAGGTGAATACCTCCCAAAGATTTCGTTCTGCTCTGTGGGCTCTCGAACTCTGTTGATTGGTTCTTTTCCTGTGCCAAAGCTTTTTGATTTTCTGAAATCTCATTTGTGAGTTCTTGTTATTATTTCCTGAATCTTAATGAGAAATTCTTTGCCTCTACGTATATCTTGACTTATTCCACTGTGTTTTCTCTAGTGCTTTCAAAGCTTCCTAACTTACCTTAAAGGGGCAGCTGACTTTCAATATGTGTTCTCTTCCTGGCACTTATGCAAGACTAGCAGCTGATTTTCCTCACAAAATTAGTGTTGAGAACTAAAGAAAAGTCAGTAAGAGACAAACATTACATATAATTGTACATTTTTATCACCAAATGTTTATTTTCCTCTGTCCTTCCATTACCGTGGTTGCCCAATGCGCCCAAGTCCTAATACAAAGTGGTGACAAAAGCCTAAGAATCCAGAGTAACCTTTGCTAAGCGCAGATTCTGTGACACCCCACTGTAAGCGCTTTACAGATAGTCAATCCAAGCCTGGGTTCAATGAGCTGTGACTGACCTGAAGCAACAAGATTAGTAGGGGGTGTCAGTCCAATAGGCTCCTCCTTGACCTGTCTGTCACTTGCAGGAGAAGTAAGAAGAAAGGATTAACTCTATCAATGCCGAACCCCCCCTTTTATGGAGAGCTCGGTGTGTAGCCTGCCTGATTCCACACTTTCCAAAGCGACAGCGGTTATGCAGTTTGGTGCTTAACTGTCCCTCTTCATCCCCAAGATGATCATAATTCACGGCCGTATTTGTACTCAATGCACATGAGCCCATTTGGCAAAAATTGAGCCAAATGTCCCAAAGGGCAACAACTCATTCCTAAGAAGGTTATCCGTAAGCCAAATGCCCAGCCATCAACCAGAAATTCCCAGAAGTGGCACGAGGGAAGCGTGCACAGATGTGGGGCTGCTGTTCAATTTCCCGTTTTTGAAGTGGGATGCTTTTGAGCCCCTTCTCCTGCCAAGATATACTGAAAAGGGAAGCTGTTTGGAGAAAAGAATGTGCTCTCTCAGGCAGAGAATATTTTCCCTTCCTATCCCATGTCTAGTCCATGCCAAACCTGAACCTCACAGCAAGAAGAACCTCCACTCTAGATAGAACCACGTGGAATGAGAGGAGACGTAGTCTCTGCATTCAGGTTTCCACCCAGGGAGCTGCGGACCAGACAGTCTAGGGTGTCTCAATTAGAGCACAGAATAAGAGATCCTTTTTGCAGATGGAATTGTAATCAATACTGGGCAGGAAGGCAAGGTCTATCTACACTATGACCTATACCAAAGAACTTTGAAATTCCACACGCAGATACTTTAAATTAAAGAAGGTTTTTGTAATTTGGAGTTTTAACTGTGGTTACAAAGTTTTATGTAGATTTTTCTTTTTGGCAGTAGCTATGAAAATCTGCCTGTTTGGAAGGTTCCTCATGAAGTTACTGACAAAATCATATCAATTATTAGGCAGTATCTTCAACCCTCATGTGAACTTGTCAGTAATTTCTCTCTTTAAATTGGTAAGGGTGTGCAAAATTGTGTTTAGCATTCTCTAGATAGTCACAGGTTCCAAAAAAGGGGTCTATTTGTTGATAATTGTTCTCCATATTTCTAATGTTTTGCTTCTATCCTGCTAATGAGCCCACAGTGAGGTTTGTCCCTTGGCAGCTAAACACCAGTTGGAAACTTTAAACTCACTTTGCTTAGTGTGGAGAATATATGTTTAATAAATGCAAGATGAAGAGAAGACAGGTACAGGTAACAGAAAGGAGGGAACAACAGAAAGGAGAAAATTTATCATTGTAGTTTCTGAATCATAAATCAAAAATTGTCAATCTGTTTACCAGATATATTGATCAGAGAATATCTTTTAAGGAAGTTAGTTTTTGATTATTTATGAAATAACAGACTCTTTTGACTATGAAAAAAAACTCTAAACATATTCTTAAATTCAAGGCTGCTAAAAAATAAACATGAAACCCACATATTATGACTAAGGCATAAAACATAATCAGTACAGTTATCAGATATGATCAAAATGAGGTTTCATAAACATGAAAAACAGAATAAGATATTGCAGTTCTGAGATGTTAAAAACTGTAAAATCATTTTTGTGAAGTTCATTCAAAGTTACAGTGTTAGAAACGTAAGATTGTTTTTTACATTTCAAAATATATTCTGGGCACTTTTCTATGAGTGTGCTTGGTTTCTGGAATTCTATGAAAGTGAGACCAGAGTAATAAGAAGTCCCAGAAAGCCAGAGCACATTCCTCTTGAGCACTGTATCTCTGCTACTTTTTTAGTGGCATGCCGCTCCAAATGGCTGGGGATTACATGGCCACTCACGTATTTCCCCTCGCTGTTTATCTTGGAAAGATGGCAAGTTATTTTGAAAGAAAGGAAGAAAAAACAGGCTGCAGAGGAAACAGAATGGCCCTGCATCTCACAGGGCAATAGATTACTAAATTTACCCAACTTCACGGAAGAGAACAGACCTCATTTGCACATTTTTCTTAAGATTCAAGTGAGCTATGCCAAGGCCACATGTTATTACATTGAGGGAGAAATGAAGAGCAGACACTAATGATAATTAACATCCTCAAATTGGGTTATTTTTCCCTAGGACACAGAAATGGTCATGGTAAAGGTCACATTTTCCCTGAGCTTTAGCATCAGATAGAGTCTTGCTCCAAAACCTCTCCAGAAAAATTCAGAGCCATGGCTGATTATAGTGCTGATGAATCACATATTTCATAGCAGTGCAAAAACGTAGGATGATAATTCTAAGTCTGTTCTTAAGTTTTAATTAATGCTCATAATGTTTATTTGCAGCATTCATTCAGTCAGTAGGAATTTACAAAATACTTAGTGTGGGTCTCTGTTGAGAAGTCAGGTGTGATTCTGATGTCTGCCTTTATATGTTACTTGACCTTTTCCCTTGCAGCTTTTAATATTTTTCTTTGCTTTGTACATTTAGTATTTTGATTATTATGTGGCAGGAGGAATTTCTTTTTTGGTCTAACCTGTTTGGCGTTCTCTAAGCCAGGGAGTCTTGTGGAAGAGTTGGGAGGAAAGGATAGAAGGAAGCAGAGGGGACAGGAACTCTACAAGAAGACCAACAGAGCCAGCTAACCAAGGCCCAGAGGGGCCTGTGAAGACTGAAGAACCAACCAAGGATCAGGCATGGATTGGATCTAGGCCCCTACAGTGATGTAGCCAATGGGCAACTTGGTCCTCATATGAGTTCCCTAGTAAGGGGAATGGGGGCTGGCTCTGACATGGACTCAGTTACCTGCTTTTCAATCACTTTCCCTTGGCAGGGCTAACTCACCAGGCCACAGAGGAAGAGAATTCACTCAGTCCTGATACGACTTGATATGATGGGGTCGGGGGGGGGGGGGATGTTCCCCTTCTGTGATGAGACATCAGGGGGAAGGCAGGACGGACTTATAGGGGAAACAGGGAGGGAGGGTATGACCAGGAGGAGATGAGGGAAAGTGGAACTGGGAGGAGAGGAGGAAGACAGACTGGGATGTAAAATGAATAAATTTAAATTAAAAATTAAAAAATAAATAAAAATACTTACTGTGTGCTACAAATGCAGGATGAGTGGCAGATTCTCTGCCCAGGATGCTCATAGTCTTCCTACCCATGAGGCTTCAGATGAGCCAGGGGGCACCTGGGACTGATGAGTGTGTTAAAACATCAACCCCCATTCTATTTGTTGAGTGGAATTCTAAAAATAACAGTTTTCTTTTCTTTCCCAAAATCAGAGAATTTTTACATTCAGAGTACTTCCTCAACAATGAAAAATTTCTACTGTACGACATCATTTTAATTGTGTCTTTGCAGGAAGGAACAAGTCCAGAGTGATGGAGACCGTTGTAATCCGTGACCTCTTCCAAGACACCCTGAACTTTCCTTTGTTGTCCAGACCTTGTGTGAACACACTGGGAGTCGGGCACTTCTGGCTCACGCCCATTTTAAACATGGCTCAATCTCATGATGCGACAATTCGTTATCAGATGACCCGTGCTCACACACAAACACAGCCACTATCAGCCATAGACAGGCCATAATCTGGCAAAAATCTGTACAGAACAGAAATAAACACAATGTGTGGTCGTATTAATAAACTCGGGCATCTGGCGCACACTGCCATCACAAAGGCCCTGGGAGGAGAAAGTGCTGTGAGGCTCATTTTCCTTGTATGATCCTTTCCATGTACACAAACAAGGACAGGGATAAAGGAAAGAGGTAAATCCCTGGGGTAGAGCATCTCCTCAGCCCTAAAACATAGTTACTCACTCTCAAAGGTGAGTAATTTCCATGGTGTCATCTTTTTAGAGGAAAGGACTGAGGTCGCCCCTCCCCTCTTCTGCAGAAGAGCCTGGTGAGTGGCGTGCCTGAGAGGTAAGACAGAACAGTTTCTCTAACCAGAATCTGCAGCCTCGTCACAGCCCCAAGCCAAAGGTTTTTATTATTGTTATTATTATTGATTTGAGACGTCTTTTTTAAAAAGATATGAGAACAATTTTCTGAAAAGCTCATTTTAGATACACACACACACACACACACACATACATATGAACACATATGACACAAACTTCAAAACACATAAAAGGATACCCAGTCAAAAGCCAGTCTTATCCCACCCAGTTGGCAAGCATCTATTATTACTGCCTTAACATGAACCCATTCATATATACCTAGGAACAGCATCATCTGACCATATAATCTCTGCAATTTTCTTCACTTTACCTTTCCGTTTTTGTTCGTTCTTGCAGTGCTGGAACTAAACCCAGGACCTTGCCATATTAGATTCATGCTTTACCACACCCAAAGGGAAAATCTTTTTTTTTTTTTAATTCCTTCACCTACTGTATCATGCAGATCTTTATTAGTTGGTGGAGATGTCTTGCTGCCTCAGACAAAATCTATTAACACTGATTTGTATTTTTATGTTGTTTCCTTGAGCCAATGTTGTTGCTAATAAGTGGGCTTTTGTCTAAAAAATGTTCTTAATTAGCAAAATTAGAAACTGGCCACCCTGTCTCTGAAAGCTGAAAATAGAGCCTATTTTCCCAACTTATTTCAATTGGCAGACATAGTTTTTATTTTTTTAATTTTCCTAAAAATCTAAGGACTGATAATAGGGCAGAAGAGTTGATTGTTTAGTAATCAAAACAGGACTTGAGAGCTGTATGCTATATTAATTTAACCACATTGCCATTAATTTTAGCTTTGAAAATATACAGTATCTTTAAGTTTAAGCAGTAACGTACTCACATAGAAGTTGATATTTCAATCCAAGAATAGACAGATCCTGCTAGGTGTAATCCATGTTATTTAAGGCAGATCCATTAGATGTATTTACAAATTCTGAATAAGCAGTAAGAAGGGTTAGTAATTACTTAGGTTTGGGGGATTGTTTCATCATAAGCACCCAAACTAAGAGGTGCTACAAACACCAGTAAAGACATCTAATTTTTATTTAAAAATAAAAGCTAACAAAGTTGAAGGTGGGAAGTAGGAAGGCTAAAGTTAATTCGAAAATAGAAATACAAAAACAAACAAACAAAAAAGTCGAAGGCCTGTTGGAAACAGCTGAAAGAGCATGGGTAAGGATGGGTCGGGTCAAGTTGAAACATAAGGAGAAAATAACTTTTGTGGTTTCGGAGGCTTTAGTAACCTTGCATCTTTTTACTTGTGACTAGTGTTCTACAAATCAGAAACTTCATTTATGTACACTCAAAAAAGCACCTATATCTGAAGCACTTATCAAAGATCAATATTAGATAAAACTTAATCTGCTTCAGATCTTTCCCTAGCCTGAAACAGCAACTAAAGACTATTCTCCCTAAGTGTCACCTGAGGGTGAAGTTTAACCTTCTGTTTCTAAAGCAGGTCATCACAGCTAACTTGCACGGGGCCTTTCCCACCGCCCCAATTTCTGGCATAGAGCTCAGCTTGTTATGGACACTGTGACCCCTTGTAGGTATGTTCTTGGCTGCTATGTTCTTGGGAGGCTCCTCTGCCTGACACTAGCTCTTACGGACGGAGGCTGGGGGACAGTGCCACCTCACAATGGTCTTCCATTCATCCATGCAATACCTTCCTCATGGGTAGTGCACCCATCCATGATTTGATACAGCCTTCCACCTCCACACAAGTGACCACTCAAGAGTATTCTCATTCCAGAACCTTCCATAAACCCCTCAGGTTTTAACCACCCAATGATCGCTAGTGTCTTTAAACATTATTTACTTTAAAGACGGCTTCTTCTAGCTGGGTGTAGTGGCACATGCCTTTGCTACCAGCTCTGCACTTGAGATGTAGAAAGCAGCAGGCCTTTGTGAGTTCAAGGTCAGCCTGGTTTACATAATGAGCTCCAGGACAGCCAGAGATACATAGTGAGACCCCGTTTTAAAAAAAAAATGAATGAAAGAAAGAAAGAAAGAAAGAAAGAAAGAAAGAAAGAAAGAAAGAAAAGAAGAACAACAACGAGAAGGAAAAGAAAAAGGAGGAGAAGACTCCAACCACTGACAAAGCCCCAGGTACCACCTAAGTGTCCACTACCACTATATCCAGGCCTCAATTACCCTTCGCTCAATGAGTTAAGAACCCAGGCTCTGTGTGGGGACTGCTGTGGGAAGGTGGGTAGAAAAGGCAGCAGAACGTCTTTGCTTCGCATCCAGAAAAGTCCTCTTAAAGTATGGAGAGACCTTCTGGGAGCAATAACTAACGAACTTCACTGTGCTTCTTAGGTGTGTATCTCACATATACATCATCACACTGTGTTCTCTGGAGATGGCAGCCTTTCTCCAAAAGAGAAACATTTACTTAGAAGTTACTGCAACTATCATTAGAGATAGCTGGCTCTCATTAAGCAGAGCCTAATTGCTTGTGCTGTTGACTCTAACCCTCTCCCCCCCAACATCCAGAGACACCAGCGTCATGTTTGGTTTTTCTCTTTTGCACATAATAATATCAATGTCAGAGATGAAAGAAAGGGCTAAGAGCCCACTGCTGGCCAGTGGGTTTAACCCTGTTTCTGTCTAATTGCACAATCTGCATTCTTATGATGACTGACACCATCATTCTTCTTGCTTGGGTTATTCACCCTATGTCTTCACATGCCTCCTGTTCTACAAAAGACTCTTTCCCTTGCATTTCCCCCATCAAACATGCAGAAAGGTCATTTTTAAGAGAAAAGGAGCTACATTCTCTTGGTAAAATCATGCAATAACTCCAAACAATAATTCTGAACTTCATATTATAGCCAGTAAGTCATCTATCATTAAAGTTAGCAAGGTTGTGACACAGCTGAAACTGTGTGCATTACTATAAGAATGTAAAATGGTTTAGAAGCTGTAGAATCAGTGTGGTGGTTCCTCAGAAAATTAACCAGAGTTATTATATGTTTTAGTCAATATTCTGTTGCTGTGAAGAGACACCATGACCACGGCTTACAGCTTCAGAGGTTTAGTTCATTGTCATCACAATGGGGAACATGCTGGCACACAGACAGACATAGTGCTGGAAAGGTAGCTGAGTGTTCTACATCTGGATTTGTAGGTGGCAGAAAGAGAGGAACCCTGGGTTTGGCTTGGGTTTTTGAAACCTCAAAGCCCACTACCAGTGACACACTTCCTCCAACAAGGCCACACCTCCTAATCTCTTTCAAGTAGCACAGAGCGATTAGATGTATCAACCTATGGGGGCCATTTTTATTCAAATCATCACATTCTACTGCCTGGCTCCCATAGGCTTATAGCTATATCATAATGCAAAAAATGCATTCAGTCCAACTTTAAAAGTCACCATACTCAATCACAGTCTCTCCTCTGTTTAGAAGTCCAAAGTTCAGAGTCTCTTCTGAGACTCATAGCAACCTCTAAGCTATAACCTCCTGTAAAATCAGAAAGCAGATCACATACTTCCAACATATAATGGCACAGGATATACATTACTAGTCCAAATGGGAGAAAAGGAAGAATGGTTAGGAAATACTGGACCAGCGCAAGACTGAAAACCAGCTGGGTAAACTCAAAACACTGCATCTCCATGTCTGATATCAAAGAACTCTTCAGATCTCCAACTCCTTTCAGCTTTGTTGACTGCAACACACTTCTCTCTCTTCAGCTGGTTCTACTACCTGTTAGCAGCTCTCCTCAGTGGGTATCTCACAGCTCTGCCATCTCCAACATGAGGTCTCCAAGGCACTCGAGGGTTCGCCTTCACAGCTTCATGCAAAGGCCTCTCTGGGCTTCCATGCAGGGACACCCCTGCCAAATGGCTGGTCACAGAAGCTTTCCTCAGCTATGAAGGGATATTCCACAACCTTTTCTTGTATCCTTTGCTCTAAAATCAGAACCATGTGGTTGAAGGTGCCATGTTTTCCTGTTTGCTAGGCCTAGAATATTTCCCCCTCATTCAAATACATTTTCACCAGCTTTCCATTTTCAATAGCTTCCTTCACTACCTAGGATTTTCTTTAATTTCTTTTAACAAGTTGGAAGCTTAGCTGGGTGGGTCTTGACTTCATTTTACCATTCCCTTTATTCCATGTATCATCAAGGTTTTCATTAAACTTTTTAAACTCCTTGAGCACTAGATTTAGCTCCTTTGTACTTCCCGGTGATCCTTTTCTCCTGCTTCTTTGATTATAGATTGGCATTAGAGTGGCCACTAAAAATCACACGGCACAGTCAATACTAGGCTGTCCAGAAATCTCCTTGGCCAACATTGTCAACCCAAAAGTCTTCAAGTTAGCCTTTCTGGGGAGCAAGGACAGAAATCAGCCACATTCTTTACTAAAATGGTATAAGAATTATATCTAGCCACATACTAATATTCTCCTTCTCTGAAACCTCTTGATTGGGGCCATGATAACATCATCATCTACACTGACTGCTCTCAGCACCATGGTCTCACAGTCGCACGTGTTCCAATTAGTATAACCCCATTAAGTTCCTCTTAAAGAGTTAAACTGTTTTCCTAATCCAAAGTCCCACAATCCACATTCTGCCAACAAGCATCATGGTCAGGCCTGTCACAGGAATACCCAGATCGCTGGTGCCAACTTTGGTGTTAGTCAGTGTTCTATTGCTGTAAATAGACATTATGATCATGGCAAGTCTTATAAAAGAATTCATGACATTGGGGCTGGCTTGCAGTTTTCGAGGGTTAGTCCATTCTTATCATGGTGGGACGCATGGTGGCACACAGGCAGACATGGTGCTAGAGAGGTAGCTGAGGGTTCTGCATCTGGATCTGCCAGAAAAAGAGAGACTCTGAGCCTGGCTCAGGCTTCTGAAACTTCAAAGCCCACCCCCAAGGACACACTTTCTCCAACAAGGCCACACCTTCTAATCCTTTCAAACAGTGACACTTCCTGGTGGCCAAGTATTCAAATCTATGAGCCTCTTGAAGCCATTCTTATTCAAACCATTATACTACATGATCCAGAAATTCCCCTTCTGATTGTAGACTCTAAAGAAATGAGAGAAACATTCAAACAAACAGTTACATATCAGTGTTCATACAGATTGATTCATGATAGTCAAAATGTGGAAACAACCCAAATACCAACAAATCGATGGAACAGATGAACAAAACATAACATGGACCTAGAACGGAATGGAATATCATTTGAGTTTTAAAAGGATGAAATTCTCCAGCATGGATGAAGCCCTAAGACATTGTGCCAAGTGGTCACAAAAAGAAGAAGAAGAAGAAGAAGAAGAAGAAGAAGAAGAAGAAGAAGAA
>NW_026587216.1:33270074-33276026 GCF_907164565.1 Psammomys obesus | reverse complement strand
AAGAAGAAGAAGAAGAAGAAGAAGAAGAAGAAGAAGAAGAAGAAGAAGAAGAAGAAGAAGAAGAAGAAGAAGAAGACAAAACAAAAATGAATGCACTTCATGTGAGTTACAGTTCTCTGAGTCCATGTATGAGATACCTAGAATTCATGGAAGCAGGAAGTTGCATGGTGGTTGTTGGGCACTAAGGGAGAGGATGTTCAGAAATATTGTTTGATGGGAATGGGATTTCAGTTTGGGAAGACTAAAATCAAGGTCTGGATATGACTGGTGAAAATCATTCAACAATGCAGTGTACTTGATGTACACTGAGATCTGTTCTTAAAAATAATTAAAATGGTAACTCTTGTCTTACGTACATTTGTATATGTGCCACAATAAAAGCCTATATCCCAAACTCTTACTATGGTCTATGAGGTCATTCAGGACTTAGGCCTTGCCTTCCTCCCAGACTTCCCCTCCCTCATTTCCTTTCTGGCCTCACTCCCTGTGATCTGCTTTTTGGTTAACACACCAGCTCTTTGCTCTGTCCAGCCTTGGACTTCTCTTCCATTGAGGCTCCTTCTTCAGCTTCAGCTTCAGAAGCTTCCTTCATAGCTCCATCTCAGACACACCACTCCTTCATACAATGTCACATTACACTTTGTAGCTTCACTAAAGCTCTCTGCTACCTTGTTCTTAAAGGGTCAGTAAGGGCCTAAGAACCATCACCTCAGGGCCCACAAGTTCTTTTTCTCGTGATTGAAGTCACAGAAAAAAAAAAAAAAAACAACATCAAACAAACAAACGACAACAAAAACCTTCAAACTGTTGTATGCCTCCAGTAAGAATTTTTGAGTGCTCATCACTTGCTTAATTTACTCATCCTAGGAGAGAGAGAGAAAGACTTCAAAATCTTTTCCCTGACTGTCTTTAGTAGTTTCCACAGGCAGAGGAAAAAATTCTCGTCAACTTTCAGACTGAAAAATAAATATATTTCAAAAGGCTTCCTCCTCCTCCTCTGTCTTCCATCGTGGGAGTTGTTCTTCAAGGGGGAATTCCTCTGAAATAAAAAACGGGAATGGCGCCAAGGCAGTTCATGTCTCTAATACTAAGTCTCTTGACTTCAGAGGATGTGGCCCCGCCCACTCTTTAATCATATCTGAGGAAATTCCCCTGGCCTGGGTAAAAGATCATAATATCTTAAAGAAGGATGATGAGCTCATGAAAAGCAGTTGGATTTAGAAAGCCAAGACACTTCCAGAAACCTCTTAAAGCTGCTGTTGCCTTTTGCTAACCGCTTGAATTTTCCAGATGAGTACCATATGAAAGTTAACATTATCTTCAAAACTGCTTGTATTGAATACACTGCACCGCCAGGAGCAGCTTTTACTTTGGTTTTCCAGGAACTATCCCAGCTGCACTTTGGTAAAACACATAGGTAAGCAAGCTTTAAAGTTCCCCACCTGACTCTTAAAGATCTCAGTGTAAGGATTAGCTAGCATTCACTCTCAAATTTTCCTAATTGAAAGTGGGGATAAGAAAGAAAACCACCTTAACACTCACACTTGCACTTGTACTAAGGAGTCTGGTCATGTAGCATTTTTGACCGCTCTCCTCTTTTAAGACAGATGTGTGATAAGATGACGGAAATGAAATACAGCTTAATCCACATGTAGAGGAAGCGATTTCCCAAGCTGCTGGGCACACCACACTTCTGACGCAGGCCTGTTTGTTATTTATTTTCTTGGCTCCTAAAACAGAAAACTTCAGGAGAAAAGAAGGGCTGGGGGGGGGGGATGGGCATTCATCTGACTCCTGCTCTGTTAGCATAAAGGGCAAGTCTGGGACTAAAGTGGGCATCTGGTCTAAGACAGTCGTTTTAAAGGCAGAAAGCAAGAGATTGCCATTTATGGACAGTAAGTGCGCTCAAGTACAGTGTCGAGTTTTGTGAGGTGATAAGGCCAGAGCAGGAAACCCGAGAGGCCAGGAAGGAAGTGCTCTCAAGCTTGGAGCAGCAGGGTTGAACTGTGAGCTGGGCAGGCTCAGGGCTGCAGCTGGGCAGAAACTGCCCTATTTTTGAAAGATAAACAGCCTGGATTACCCAGAACACTCACAGTGGTCATTTCATGTGCATCAAAATGAAATAAGGAATTCACTCTTCACTTTGGCTGGGTACCGTCAGTCTCCCTGAACTCCTGGCTTCTGAAGACTGAATTAGGCCTTCTTCTCCCGTAGTCACTGCTGGCTTCGAGCACTTCTCATTATGCTAGAGGACTTCGAGGTGTCCTGTTTCTGTCGCCCAACCTTAAATGACTACCAACATTGCCATACCATGAAAGAAATTCTAATACGAATTAGGAGAGGAAAATATCCTCACCTCATTAATGAGTTCATGCACATCTCCAAAATGTAATGTGTGGGTCAACACCTGATGATGTTGGTATGTTGCTGGGAGCTCATGTGCAGATAAGGGCTGTTATCAGGTGCTACGCTTAGCATCATGGAGGGCATAAGGCTCAGAACTCATCGGCAGCCCTGGCTGCCTTCAGTACACAACACTAAGTGTCATGCTTACTCTTTTTATGAAACACTATAAACCAGGCATAGTGGCGCACTCCTTTAATCCCAGCACTCCGAAAGGACAGGCAGAAGGATCTCTGTGAGTTTGAAGACAGCCTGAGTTCCAGGATGACCAGGACTACGTAGGCAGACACTGTGCCAAAAGCAAACAAACACTATGAAAAGAAAGCAAAATGCTAGTGCTTTAAATGTACATACCGTGGTCAGGCAGTGATGAGAGTATATAATGGGGCCATCAGGAAGACTGGTGAGATGGATTAGTCAAGTTCAGGTGGAGCGGGGAACAACAGAGACTTGAGGCTAAGTGGGCACTGGATAAAAGAGTGGTGAGAAGAGGAGAGCTAGCCCTGACCCTCACTAGCTGCAGCGTTCAGGCCCTGAGCCTCATCTAACAGCATAGCAGAGCTGACACTTGTGTTGGGGGTGCAGATGAGCCAGCTGTGAGACTAAAATCTCATGAGCTGGCCGCACCACTCATCTGCCATGAGATGGCAGGAGTGAGGGGTGGGGAGAGGGTGTGCCCTCCTCCCCTCACTACCTCAGGCAGTCGGGAGAGCTGGCCCTGGGGTGAGCTGGCCCTGTCCCTCACCAGCTGCAGCACTGAAGAGAATGAGCCCTGCACCTCTCCTGAGCAGCACAGTAGTGCTGTCTCTGGTGGAAGGGGGGTGCACCCATCTGCGATGAGGTGGTGTGTGTGTGTGTGTGTGTGTGTGTGTGTGTGTGTGTGTGTTGACCTTCCCCCACCCCTCACCAACTGCAGTAATCAGGAGAGGTGGTCTCAAGGGCATAAGAGGTAGAAAGCTAGACCTGCTCCCTCACTGGTTGTAGCGGTTGGGAGAATGGGCCTGCCTGTCACCTGGGCAGCACAGCAGGACTAGCCCTGAAGGTAAAGGCATGAGCGAGTGAGCCCTGAGGGTAAGAGTGGGAGAGTTGGCTTAGCCCTTTGAAGGCTGCAGCACTTGGGAGACTGAGTCAGGTACCTCGACTGGACAGCACAGTGGAGCTTGCTCTGGAGATTTGGTTGCAGGTGAGACCAACTCTGTTACCACCCAGGCCCATATCTAGAGATTTGAGTTGGCCTACCCCAAACCTACTCCATCTCTGCATTGCTGGGGTGCATGAAAGGGCCAGTCCTGCAGATCTAAAGCTGCAGGACCTCCATGACACAGGGCAATAACCTGGAGGAGACCAGTGAGAATCCAGTTTTGATGGTGCCACAGAAGCCAGAGGTCTTGAACCACACCACTGAGTCCTTGCAATGAACGTTTGCAAATGAAGATGTATAGACAGATATACACACTGAGACATACTTCAGCTTCCATGATGAGATGTTTTCTAATACTCTTTTTGTTTGTGTGTTTATTATTTTGGGGGATAGGTTCCAAAGGTGAAGGGTGGATAGGAGCAGATAGGGAGACAAATGGGTCTGGGACACATGATGCGAAACTCACAAAGAAACCAATAAAAAGTTTAAAACAAAAAGGCATGTGCTGCCACACCTGGCTCTCTTAATAATGTTTTTGACAAAAGAAATTAAAGGTATTTTATCACATCAATCAATTTTTTTTTCTAAACAAAGCTGTGCTGCTAGCAAGTTTTCCTGTGACTTGGTTTCTGTACTATAATCCTAGGCTGTGCGCAGCAGATGGTGTAGCCTCAAACTAGACCATACTTGGCTTCTAAGGGTAGTTCTAGGCTCCTGTGTGTATAAGAGGTGGGTCCAGGATCCTGGATGCTCCATTTCAAAGCTTGGGGCCAGAGACTATTCACAGCGGTGCTGAAATGTCTTATGGCCTCTTCCATACCGACTGCTGGAATTGGGGGCTTTAGTTCTCACCTTGAGGCAGAAGCAGGAGGACCTTTGTGAGTTCATGGCCAGCCGGATCTACATGGTGAGTTCCAAGAGCTAGACGAAGAAACCTTATCTCCAAAAACAAAAACAAAACCAAAAATCACGAAGTATCATTAAGAAGATGAACTGGCTCTGGTGAATCAAGAAAACAAGGCAAAATGGACAAAGACTTCCCAGGCTCTTCATAAAAGAGGAACGCCAAAAAGCCAGTCCACACGTTCATTAGTGATTCAAGGAACATAGCCTAAAACCAACATAAAAACTTGGATTTATTTTCAAGATTTTTGTTTGTTTGCTTGATACAGGGTTTCATTGTGTAGCTCTGGCTGTCCTGAAACTCATAATGGAATTCATAGAGATCTTCCTGCCTTTGCCTCCCCAATGCTAGGATAAAGGGTATGCCACCAAGCTTGGCCCTCAAGACTGTTTTTAAAAAGGTCTAGTCTTTTCCAGTGATGAGCCCTCCAATTGGTTTTCCAATCTCAAATGGTCAGCCTTAAAGTCATGTACATATACTCACCAGTAAATAGATCTAGTAAGTTGCAATTACATATTTATGTGGAACAAAATACACACATACATATGTATATGTGTGTGTGTGTCTTAAATTTGTGGCATAGGACAATAATTTTTAAAAAGAAAAATAGGCCACAAATTTGAGAGAAGGTCAAGGGGAAAGTGGAGGAGAGGGGTAAAGGGAAGAAAAGGAAGGAATGTGATTATATTTTAATTAAGAAAATTATTAAGGAAAAAAAGGTTGATTTACAGCAAAATTGAGTAGAAGGTAAAAACATTCCTATATGATCCCAATCCCTACTCTGGCAAAGCCTCTTGCACTGTTAACATTACCTCACATAGAACATGGAGAAGGACATTTACCTGTCACCTTGTTCATAATAAACAGAACTCAGAAACAAGCTAAATACTTGTTTATCCACTGGAGAATAAAAGGACAAGGTAGAGAGGTTCTCTCTCAGGCTCTGAGAGGGACTGGTTGCAGAGAGCCTCCACAGGTACAGAACCCTAAGAAGGGCAGGGCATGTGACTCGTGCTTTCCTGGCACGCTGAAGACCTTGGTTCAGTTTCCACCATGAAAAAAAAAAAAAGAAACTCCAAAGATGCAGGAGTCTCCCAAATCAGGCCCCTGTATCCACATATCCACAAATGTTACACACAGTTGCAGAAGACCAACTGAAGACAGTAAGCAATACAAAGAACAGCGTAGCTGCTCAAATCCTTCTAACCAGTAAGCACGAGCCAGCCAGTGCATGCAAAGTCATTTTATTCAAATTTCAACAGTGGGCCAATCAAACTGAGATATTATTTGTCGAATTATCTGTAAATGTTTGTGTTTAATATTTATGTTCAATTTTACAATTAAAATATTTTATGGCAGCACTGTTTTAGTTTTTGTTTGCTTGCTTGCTTTGTGTGTGTGTGTTTAGTATATGTGTGTGGTATATGCATACATGAGGTGGTTGTACACGAGCCAACGTGTGTGTGTGTGTGTGTGTGTGTGTGTGTGTGTGTGTGTGTGTGTG
>NW_026587216.1:33254627-33270064 GCF_907164565.1 Psammomys obesus | reverse complement strand
GTGTGTGTGTGTGTGTGTGTGTGTGTGTGTGTGTGTGTGTGTGTGTGTGTAGAAGCTAGAGGAGAATATTAGGTGCTTTGTTCTATCACTTTCTGCCTTATTCTCTTGAGATAAGTTCTCTTACTGGACCTGGAGCTGAGCTGATGGCCGGCCAGTCTCAGCAATCCTCCCATCCACTCCCAACCGCACTGGGGTTATAGATATAATATATGTACAGCCAAACTCAAATTTTATGTGGTTGCTGGGTGCTCAGTCTTCCTGCTTACACATCAACTGCTCTATTCACCCTCTAGTCCTTAGGGTTGTATATGCTTCCATTGTTTTGAGTTTTAGATGGGGAGTCTGATGGTGACAGGGTAGTGATGGTGGCATTTTTTTTTTTTGAGAGGGGGGGGTTAGTTTTTTGATACAGTGTTTCTCCGTGTAGTCCTGGAACTTGCTCTGTAGACCAGGCTGGCCTCAAACTCACAGGTCTGCTGACTCTGCCTCCCAAGTGCTGGGATTAAAATTGTGTGCTGATACTTCCGGCATGAGTTTTTGTTGGTTTTGTTTTGTTCTTAGCAGTTACTTCTGAGATAAAAGTCCAAGCAAGAGGTCATTGGGAAATTATCTGGGTGTGTGTCCTTGAAAGAAAAAAAAGAAAAAAGAGCCTGGTCAGTTGAGATCTGTTCTCTTTTTGTGAAGTAATTTACTTTTTTTTTTTTTTTTTTTAACTGTTTGAAGTCAACTTTTCCACATCCAAAATCCTCCTGGTGATCTTTTTGCCCAGGAGATGCAAACAGCTGTAGAAATGCTTCTTTCACTTCTTTCACTTGTGTTTTTCTTTTAATTCTATGGCAAAGAAATCTGAGGGGAGAGGAAGTGTGAGCAACCAGAGAGGTAGGAAAATACCTCCACCCAGTATGTCTTTCGGAAGGAAGGGGCAAGACATTAGAGTCTGAGCAATAATAGTCACTTCTCTTGTGCAGCAATGAGACTATCACTACAGTATGTACCTAGTTAGCGTTCAGGCAGAGGTCTTGGCTCCACGGTATCGAGCATGACTGCAGGTTTTGCTCAGGGAACCTACAGAAAATATAAGCATAAGCACTTCTTGTGTAACTTCCCATAATCTGGCTGAGGCTCTTGCCTTTCTGTGTTGATGGCTGTCTTATTGGACACACTCCATTCTGGCCAGAAACATCAGCCTAGAGACAAAACAGGGTGAGCATCAAGAACAGCCTAGAAATACAAACTCCAGTCATCTCTCTCTGATGGGGATTTGTCTGTCACGCACCCCATCACCACTTTCCAGGATACTTTGTTCCCTGAGGCCCATCTCAGAGCATGCAACTCTCACTCTTTGTTTTATCTAACTAATTTTTGAGAGCCTGCTCTCCGTTACAAGGGATAATGTTCTTTGGATGGTCAGAGAAAGTACCTGTACCCTCATTAAACATTAAACATTAAACATTAAAGAGCAGGTCTAATGGCACTGCCAAGATTGCAGGGAGATGTCAGGAAAACAGTCTCTGCTACATAAGGAAAGTGAGCAGATACTCTGAGGTTGAGTCTTTCACAGAACAAGCATAGACCTGTTTATTATATCTGAATACAGCCTTGTTCTGAAAAACAAGCAGAAAATAGCAAAGTCACAAGGGTATGGGAAGAAAAGCATTTTATTTTAAGAACGACTCTGACAATAAGACAACTGAAGGGGATAAATGGAATACAAACTGGAAAAGAGAAATCAAAGTATCTCTACTTGCAGATAATATGATAGTATACATAAGCGATCAGAAAAACTCTACTGGGAAACACCTATAGCTGATAAACACTTTGAGAAAAGTAGCTGATAACAAAAATCAACTCACAAAAAAATCAATAGTCTTTCTATGTAAAAATGACAAATGGACTACGAAAGAACTCAGGGAAACAATACCTTTCACAATAACCTCAAATAGTATAAAATATGAAGCAAGTGAAAGACTTGCATAATAAAATCTTCAAGTCCTGGAAGAAAGAAATCAAAGAAGAAAACAGAGGATGGAAAGATCTCCCACATTCATAGCATTAACCTAGTAAAAATGGCCATCCTACCAAAAGCAATCTATAGATTCAATGCAATCTCACTCAAAATTCCAACACAATTCTTTACCAATCTTGAAAGGAGAATTTTTAGCTTCACATGGAAAAACAAAAGCACAGGAGAGGTTAAAACAATACTGAACGATAAAAGAACTGCTGGAGGTCTTACTATAGCTCTGGAGTCCATGGTATTAGTGTAAAAACAGACACATTCATTGATGGAATCAAATTGAAGACGCAGACATAAATTCACACACTTACAGACACCTGATTTTTTTATAAAGAAGCTGAAAATACACACTTGAAAAAAGGCAACATCTTCAACAAATAGTGCTGGTCACCCTGGATGGCTGCGTGTAGAAGTATAGATCTATACTTATCATCATGTACAAAACTCAACTCCAAATGGATCAAAAATCTCAAAATAAAACCAGATACAGTGACTATGATAAAAGAGAAAGAAGAGAACAGCCTTGAATTCTTTGGCACAGGAGAAATTTTTCTGAATAGAACATTGTTAGTGTAGTGTAGGGATAAAGATAGAGCAGAGATTGAGGGAATGGTCAACCAATGACTGGCCCAACTTGAGACCCACCTCATGACAGGGAGTCAACCTTTGACACTATTAATGAAACTCTGTCATGCTTACAGACAGGAGTTTAGCATAACTGTCTTCTAAGAGGCTTTGCTCAGCAGCTGATGGAAACAGGTGCAGAGACCCACAGCCAAACAATGGGCTGAGCTCAGGGAGTCATATGGAAGAGTTGGAAGAAGGATTCAGGGGTCCTGAAGGGCCAAAGACACCACAAAAAACCTACAGAGTCAAGTAACCAGGACCCATGGTGGCTCACAGAGACTGAGCCACCAACCAAAGACCAGGCATGGGCTGGACCTAGACCCCCATATGTAGCAGATGTGCAGCTTGGTCTTCATGTGGGTTCCTTAACCCACTCGAATGGGGACTGTTTCTAACTCTGTTGCCTGCCTTTGCATCCCTTTCCCCTAGTTGGGCTGCCTTGTCTGGCCTCAGTGGGAGGGGACGCACCTAGTCCTGTTGCAACTTGATGTACCTGGGTGGCTTGGTACCCATGGGTGTCCTCCCCTTCTATGACGATAAGGAGTGGAAGGAGATGAGGAAGGCGGTGTGACGGTGGAACTTGGAGGAGAGGAGGAAGGGGGCTGTGATCAGGCTGTGAAGTGAATAAAATTAATCAATTAATTAAAAATTAATAAATGGGACCTTATGAAACTCAAGAGCTTCTGTAAGGCAAAAGACACTGTGATTTGGACAAACTGACAGTCTACAGAACATGAAGAAATTTCTACCAACTCCACATCTGATAGAGTACTAATATCCAAAATATATAAAGAACTCAAATTAATCCAATTAAAAATGGGGTACAAATCTAAACAGAGAATTCTCAGGAAATGGCTGAGAAACACTTTAAAAAATTTCAATATCCTTAGCCATCAAAATCAAAACTACTCTTAGATTTCATCTTACAACTGTCAGGATGACGAAGACAAATAGAACAAGTGACACTTCATGCTGGTGAGGATATGGGATAAGGGCAACACAACTCCATTCCTGGTGGAAGGGCAAATTTGTACATCCATTATGGAAATCAATAGGCAGTTCCTCAGAAAATTGGGAATCCATCTGCCTTAAGACCCAGCTATCCCACTCTTGGGCATATACCCAAAGAACTCTCCATGCTACCACAAAGACACTTACTCAACTATGTTCATTACAGCTTTATTCATAATAGTCAGAAACTGAAAACAACCTAGATGTCCCTCAACTAAAAAACAGATAAAGAAAATAGGGTACATTTACACAATAGAATGTTATTCAGCTTTTTAAAAAATTACATCATGAAATTTTCAGGCAAACGAATGAAACTAGAAAAAAAATATCTTGAGGTAACCCAGATCTAGAAAGACAAATATGGTATGTATTCACTTAGAAGTGGATATTAGCTGTTAATTAAATGATAACCAAACTACAATCTGTGGACCCAAAGAGGTTAGGTGAAGATGGGGCACTAGGGATGGAAGGACATGTGGATCTCCCTAGGAGGGAAAAATAAAATAGATTCTATGGGAAAACTAAGGGCAAGAGATGGAAATAGGACGATGAGGGGGGAGGGGAAAGGAAGAAGTCATTGAGGGAGAGAAATGGGAAGAGACAGGTAAAATTGAAGGGCATGGTTGGGGTATTATGGTAACCTAATGAAGTGGAAACTTCCTAAAACATAGGATGGCCTACAGTTTAGGATGGAACAAAGCCATCTTAATGAAGTCTCCAAATAATGGGAGAGGCAGAGTCCCAACTGGCTATATCTTCTCAACAAATGAAGCTTCTAGTACTGAGACTGGGCTACATCCAATTGACTTGTTGTCCAAAGGGGTCCCATGAAATTCCCTAAACAACCCAGGCTTTTGAAGACAACAGGTTTCTCCACAAACTGACAACAAGGCTCCATTGCAGAAGACAACACCCACACAACTCACTGAACATGATGAGGTATATAGCTGTGCCTACATAGCATCTTTATTCCTATGTTCTAGTATCTTTGGTATAAGAAGGTACTCTTCAGGCTACCAAAAGAAAAATATAAACACTAACCTAGCCATAAAACCTTTGTACTACAATCTGTTCTGCCTGGAAAATACGGGCAATAGTGGCACAAAGCTTGTGGGAGTAACTCACCAGTGTCTGATTTGACTGAAGCCTAGTTTACAACATATAATCCAAACCTAACCAAGAACCAGAGACTAGATAGCTCAGTCTTAAGGTAAAACAAAAATATTATTGTTCTTTTAAAAAAAAAAGTGATAAAATGACTCCTAATGATATTCTGCTATGCTCATCATAGATCAGTGTCTTATTCAGCCATCTGGTAGAAGATGGAAACAAATATAGAGACCCACAGCTAGACATTGCACTGAGACAGAGGGAGGGAGAGAGAGATGTTGAAACATGCAGTTTTAAATAAAACATCTCCATCAAATCCCTCCCTCCAGACCTCAGGGAATCCCTTTGGAAGAGGATGAAAAAGAAGTTTAAGATCCAGAGAGGAGGATTCCAAGATGGCAGCAACCAGAGCACATTGTTTCTGAAGGGCAGAGGATGCAAACTCCCAAACTGGTGAGTTGATGGGTATCGACTTTGAGGCTTCCCGGGCACGCTTCCACTCATACTCCTGCACATGTACAAATGCCTGTGCAACCTTCCCCCCTTAGGTGCAGCTGAAACACCAACATCCACACTCAAACTGGTGGACCTCTCTCGTCTTCCCGAAGGATGCTCCAGACTCGAGAGTCAAACAGACACAATCTGACGTACAGACTCCAGGAACAAACAGTGAAAGCTACGGACCATCAAATGGCGAGAGGCAGGTAGAAGAACACATCCAACAAAAATCAGGACATCATGGCTTCACCAGCAACCTCGATATTTTAATTCATCAGAAACACAGGAAAATGATTTTAAATCTATGCTTATCCAGTTATTAGAAGCATAGAAAGAGGAAACAAACAAAGCTCTCAAAGAAATACAGGCAAATATAGCCACATAAATAGAGACACATCAAGAGGAAACAAACAAAAAAACAGATGCCATCATGGAAAGACAGGAATCCACATTCAAACAGATGAATGAAATGGTGCGAGACATGAAAACAGGATTAGAATCAATAAAGAAAACACAAACAGAGAAAACCGTGGAGTTGGAGAACTTAGAGAAGAAATCAGGAACCACAAAGGTAAATATCGCCAACAGAATACAAGAGATGGAAGAGAGAATCTCAGGCACTGAAGATACAATTGCAGAAATTGATACATCTCTCAAAGGAAAAAAAAATCGGAAAAGTTACAAATACAAAACATTCAAGAAATCAAGGACGCCATGAAAAGACAAAATCTAAGGATAATAGGATTAGAAGAAAAAGAAGATTCCAGGCTCCAAGGTCCAGAAAATTTTTCAAGAAAATCATAGAAGAAAATTTTCCCAACTTAAAGAGGTGTCCTTAAACATACAAGAGGCTTACAGAACACCAAATAGACTAGACCAGAAAAGAAATGCCTCATGTGACATAATAGTCAAAACACTAAATCTACAGAACAAAGAAAAAATATTAAAAGCAGCAAGGGAAAAGGGCCAAGTAGACCCAAGTATAAAGGTAGACCTATCAGAATCACACCAAACTTCTCAACAGAAACTGTGAAAGCCAGAAGGGCCTGGGCAAGTGTCAGGGAGACTCTAAGAGATCACAAATGTCAACCCAGACTACTATACTCAGCAAAGCTTTCAATCAACACAGATGGAGAGAACAAAATAGTCCATGACAAAATAAAATTTAAACAATATTGACACAGCAACTCTGCTCTACAGAAGATACTAGAAGAAAAACCCCAAACTAACGAAATCAATTATACCCAATAAAACATAGGACATATATAACTTCACAACAAAAAAAAAAAAAAAAAAAATCAAAAGAAAACAAACACACTATCACCACCAACTCCATAATAAAAGGAACTAACATTCATTGGTCACTATTATCTATCAATATCAAAGGACTCAACTCTCCAATAAAAAGACACAGACTAACAGAATGGTTGCAGAAACAGGATCCAACATTCTGCTGCATCCAAGAAATACACCTCTGCAACAAAGACAAACACTAGCTCAGAGTAAATAGCTGGAAAAAAAGGTTTATCAAGCAAACAAACCCAGAAAACAAGCTGGAGTAGAATAGCTAATAAAATAGACTGTCAACCAAAATTAATCAAAAAAGATGAGGAGGGACACTTCATTCTCATCAAAGGAAAAATCCATCAGGAGGACATCACAATACTGAACATCTATGCCCCAAATACAAAATCACCTGCATCTGTAAATGAAACATTATTAAAGATCAAATCACATATCGATCCCAACACTTTAATAGTGGTAGATTTCAACACTCCACTCTCACCAAGGGACAGATCATACAGTCAGAAACTACATAGGAAAATAACTACACTTTACAGAGGTCCTAAATCAAGTCGATCTAATAGATGTTTACAGAACTTTTCACCGAAACTCAAAAGAGTATATACCTTTTCTCTGTAGCTCCTGGAACCTTCTCCAAATTTGACCATATAGTCGAACACAATGCAAACCTCAACAGATACAAAAAGATTGAAATACTACCTTGTATCCTATCAGATCACCATGGACTAAAACTAGACCGCAACAACAACAGAAATAACAAAAAGCCTACACAGGCATGGAAACTAAACAACTCTCTACTCAACAACAGCTGGATCAGGGAAGAGATAAAAAAGGAAATTAGAGACTTCCTAAAATTCAATGAAAATGAAGGCACAACTTACCCAAATTTATGGGATACAGTGAAAGCAGTGGAGGAAAGTTTATACCACTAAGTGCCTTCAGTAAGAAGTTTGAGACATCTCATACAAGCAACTTAATAACACACCTAAAAGCCCTATGGGGAAAAAAAGAATAAGACACACCCAAGAAGGAATAGATGGTTAGAAATAATCAAACTCAGGGCTGAAATCAATATATTAGAAACAAATAAAACAATTCAAAGAATCAATGAAACCAAGAGTTGGTTCTTTGAAAAATTAACAAGATAAACAAACCCTTAGTGAAACTAACTGAAAGGCAGAGAGAAACTATCCAAATCAGCAAAATTGGAAATGAAAAGGGGGACATAATGATAGACATGGAGAAAATTCAAAGAATCATTAGGTCTTACTTCAAAAGCCTTTATGCCACAAAATTTGAAAATCTAATGAAATGGACAATTTTCTTGATAGATTCCATTTACCAAACATAAACCAAGATCAGGTAAATATATTAAACAGTCCTATTTCCCCCAAGGAAACAGACACAGTCATCAAAAGTCTCCCAGCCAAAAAAACCCAGGACCTGATGGTTTCAGCTCAAAGTTCTACCAGACCTTCAAAGAAGAGCTAATGCCAATACTCTTCAAACTATTTCACAAAATCGAAACAGAAGGAACATTACCAAACTCTTCATTCTATGAGGCCATAGTAATCTCGATATCTAAACCACACAAAGACCAACCAAGGACCATGCGTGGAGATAATGTAGAACACCTGCATAGATGTAGTCTATGGCATTTCAGTCTCCAAGTGGGTTCCCTAGTAATAGGAACAGGGACTGTCTCTGACATGAACTCAGTAGTGGGCTCTTTAACCACCCCACGAGGGTAGAACAGCCTTGCCAGGCCACAGAGGAAGACAATGCAGCCAGTCCTGATGAGACCTGATATGCTAGGGTCAGAGAGAAGGGGAGGTCCTCCCCTATTAGTGGATCTGGGAAGGGGCATGGGTGGAGATGAGGGAGGGAGGGTAAGATTGAGAGGGGATGAGGGAGAAGGCTATAGCTGAGATATAAAGTGAATAAACTGTAATCAATAAAAAATAAATTAACTAAAATTTTTTTTAAAAGATTAAAAAAATGTTCAACATCCTTCGTCATCAGGGAGATGCAAATCAAAATAATCCTGAGATTTCACCTTACACCCATCAGAATGGCGAAGATAAAAATCTCAAGTAGCAATGCATGCTGGAGAGGACATGAAGAAAGGGAACCCTCCTCCATTGCTGCTGGGAATGGAAACTTGTACAATCACTTTGGAAATTAATCTGGTGCTTTCACAGACAATTAGGAATAATGCTACCTCAAGATCCACCTATACCATTCATAGGCATATATCCAAAATATGCTCAAGTATACAAGAACATTTGCTCGACCATGTTCATAGCAGCTGTATTCATGATAGCTAGAATCTGGAAACAACCCAGATGTCTCTCAATGGAGGAATGGATATAGAAATCGTGGTACATTTACACAATGGAATACTACTCAGCAATTAAAAACAAGGAAATCATGAAATTTGCAGGCAAATGGTGGGAACAAGAAAAGATCATCCTGAGTGAGGTAACCCAGAATTGAAAGACACATAAGATTTGTACTCACTTACAAGTGGATATTAGGCATATAATATAGGATAAACATACTAAAATCTGTACACCCAAAGAAGCTAAGCAAGAAGGAGGACCCTAGGGAAGATGCTCAATCCTCATTCTGAAGGGCAAATGCAATAGACATCAGAAGCAGAGAACACAGGGAACAGGACAGGAGCCTTCCACAGAGGGTTTCTGAAAGACTCTACTGATTGAGGTATGAAAGCAGAGGCTCTGGGACTCATAGCCAAACTTTGAGCAGAGTGCAGAAAATGTTATGAAAGAAGAGGGAGATAGGAAGACCTGAAGGAGACAGAAGCTCCACAAGGAGAGCAACAGAGCCAAATAAACTGGGCCCTGGGGCCCCTGCAAAGACTGATACCCCAACCAAGGACCTTCCATGGAGAGGACCTAAAATTCCTGCTCAGATGTAGCCCATAGACTCAGTCTCCAAGTGGGTTCCCTAATAAGGGGAGCAGGGGCTGTTTCTGGCATGAACTCAGTGACAGGCTCTCTGATCACCCCTCCCTGGGGGGGGGGGTGCAGCCTTACCAGGCCTCAGAGGAAGATAATGCAACCAGTCCTGAAGAGACCTGATAGGCTATGATAGGCTATGGTCAGATAGAATGGAAAGAGGAGCTCCCCTATCAGTGGACTAGGGGAGGGGCATAGGAAGAGAAGAGGGAAGGAGGATGGGATTGGGAGGAAACAAAAGAGATGATACAAAGTGAATAAATTGTAATAAATAATAAATAAATAATTTTTAAAGGACTATATATATATATGTATGTATGTGTATGTGTGTATGTATGTGTATATATATTACCACTTTCTGTTCAGTATTTTTATGGAACTCCTGAGTATGTGAACAGGAGGATCTCCGATTTTTGTGCCTGTTCTTGGGACTCTTCCTTCTGTTGGTTCACCTTTTTCAACCTTAATGTAGTGGTTTTTGTTTTATCTCACTATATTTTATTTTGTTGTTTTATTATTATTCCTTAGAAGCTGTTATCCTCTAACGAGAGATAGAAAAGAGAGTGGATCCAGATTGGGAGTGGAGAAAAAAATCAAAGGAAGTAGAGGGAGGGAAATCTGTAATCAGGATATATTGTATAAGAAAAGAACCTATTTTCAGTAAAAGGGATTGGGGATTCTGATGGTTAATGCATTCTCCACTCAGCTACCAAATAATCTCAGTTGAGCTCTCTATTTTGTCATTCAAATGCTTCAATTTATTTTACCTTTGTTTATATATTTATCTTCTCAAGTAGATTTTTGCTTGAATATAATTTTATGTATATATATATGTGTGTGTGTGTGTGTGTGTGTGTGTGTGTGTGTGTGTGTGTGTGTATTTTTTTATACCTTTCATGTGTAAAACTCTCTTCAGTGTATGTGCATTTGTGGGGTGCCTGGTCTTGTTATTCACAGTTGTAGTGTTCTTTGTGGTCACATGTAAATCAGGGAAAGGTTCCTATGAACTTTCACTTACAAAGTTTTTATGGCTTGATGGCTTCACAAAACACAGCTTTTTAATGACTCCTTACTTAATATACATTACTGACCCATTAACATTGAACACCCAGCAATCATTACAATTAGCCCTAAACAAAACTTACCTAGAGTATAGTCTCCACAAAAATGGTTCAGCAGAGTTGTGCTGGGCTCCTGTCTACAAGCACAGCAGAGTAACATCAATAGTGTCAGGGATTGGTTCTCTCCCATGGTCTCAGGTAGAGCCAGCCTTTGGTTGGACATTCCCTCAATCCTTGCTCCATCTTTGACCCTGCACATCTTGTAGGCAGGACAAATTTAGGGTCTGAGATTTTGTGGGTGGGTTGGTGTCCTTATCAGTCCACTGCAAACCCTGCCTATAGGAGGTGGCCTCTTCAGGCTCCATATCCCCCCACTGCTAGGAGTCTCAAATAAAAGGACTCCCGTAGACTTCCTGAAACCTCCCCTATCTCGGGTCTGTTGCTCGTCCCAAAATGGTCCTACCTCTGATTTCCATTCTCTCCCCTGTTCTCCTTACTCCTAATCTCCACCCTTGCTCCCCTCCCCATCCCTGCTCCTACCCAAGCCCCTCCTTCTATCCACCTCCAATGTCTCTTTTATTTCTTCTCCTGAGTAAGGTTCAAGCATCTTTCCTTGGGTCCTCCTTGTAACTGAGCTTCTGTGAATCTGTGGACTGTGGCATGGTTATCCTACGCTTTATGGCTAATCTCCGCTTATAACTAAGAACATACCACACACTTTTTTTTTTTTTAGTTTAAATTACCTCACTCAAGATGATATCCATTTTCTTGCAAATTTCAAGATATCCTTGTTTTTAAGAGGCTTCACCCAACAGCTGATGGAAACAGAAGCAGAGACCCACAACCAAACATTAGACAGCTCAGGGAGTCCTATGGGAACACTTGAGGGAGCCAGAGGGGTCAAGGATTCCATATGAAGACCTTCAGAGTCAACTAACCTGGGCCCATGAGGGCTCACAGAGACTGAAGCACCAACCAAAAAGCACACATGAACTGATCTTAGGTTCCCTCCTGCACATATGTAGCAGATGCACAGTTTGGTCTTCATACAGATGCCCCAACAACTGGAACAGGAGCCCTCTCTCACCCTGATGCCTCCTTTTTGAATTCCATTCTTCTAACTAGGCTGCATTGTCTGGCCTCAGTAGGAGAGGATGCGCCTAGTCCTGCAGTGACTTAATGTGCAGCCAAGGGTTGGTAGCCATGGAGCCTTCCCCTCCTCTGAGGATAAGGAGAGGGGAGAATGAGGAGAAGCTGTGTGAGGCGATGGACTGGAAGAGCAGAGGGAGAGATGTAATCAGGATGCAAAGTGAATAAGCAAATAAATTTTTAAAATGATTGCAAAAATAATATATATATGTATGTATATATGTGTGTGTGTATGTATATATTTTAAAGATTTAGTCTTCCCAGTTTGAAAACACTATGAGCACTATGAGTTGTTTAAGGCCTGTTCTTGGGCACCATTCTAAACATAAAAAATCTCTAATTTTCAGGAAGTGTACAAATGCAAATAAACCATCACAAGGACACAGGTTTATAGTGTGAGAGGGGACACAAGAAGGCGGAGATTTGCCTGTTCAACTCATGTATATGGTCAGGTTACTCAAATTTTCCTCCACTTCATGCAAGTCTTCAAATAACTGCAAGAGCAAAGAAAGTATCAATCTTGTCGTTACAAATAAACACCAGCAAGTATGAGAACTTGTAAATAACTAAAAATAACAAGGACTAGAAATGTATTAGTATTCCTACAACATCTTCTTACAGAACATGATCCTATAGTAAGTGCAAATACAGATTGATTTTCCCTTTACAATAGTGGCTGATTAACATATAACAATGATACCTCCTTATCCACACTTTCTCTTCCCAAAGCTTCGGTAACTGCAGTCCAAAGGCACTGAATCAAAATCTCTAGAGAAAAACAAGTTATAAGCTATAAAATGCACACCGTCTGAGTGCTGTCATGAGGTCCCACACTGTCCTGCTTGTTTCTGTCCTTCCCACCCAGGACACCAGTCTTCTTTCTTTACTGTATCCACGCTGCATGTGCTACCTGACCACAACCAGAGTTCCCTCTGTTAAAAAAATCAGCTGTTTTGGTATCAAAGAGCTTCTGTTCTGGTGGCCCTTGTTAAACTAAATAACAGTCTCCAAATACAAGAGTAGTGAGGCTGACAATTACAACATGGCAAAGAAAAGTGTCCTTTAAGTGAAAGGGCGAAAGGTATGGACTTAACAAGGAAAGAAAGCAACATGGTACGCTGCCTTGATACAATCTATTGTGAAACAAATCTATCCTTGAAATCATGGTGAAAAATAAAAAGATATCCACATTAACATCACCATCACACCTCAGACCGGAAGAGCTGTAACGGTACATAAGTGCTTTCCAAAACTGACCGACTCATTAAATACAGAAGACATTCAGAAAATGTGACACAACGGATAGCAGCATGCTATACCAGACAGTAGTGAGCCCGTGCAAAGACTTCAGTAAAGGCTCTTCTGCAGCCAGCGGCACCAAATTGTCTGCCCCTGATAAGAGATTGGCCACACAAACTCAGGAATAGGTTCCAACTGAAAAATACAAACATTCCTGGAAAGGGTGGAGAAATCACTATCACATCTCCAGAAGAATTCAATCTAATTGATAGGAAAAGATGCCGGTTCTCCACACACCCGCAACCCCAACCAAAAAAGCCTTCCGCTGTAATTTAACCAAACTGTTCTAGAAGAAGACTCAGAACCTTCGTTCATAAAGGACATAAGAGGCACTAGGGCATGGAAGGAATGGAAGGGCAGATTGACTATAGCACTATTAAGAGGTGCTGCAGAGCATGAAAGCCAGCCAGGCACTAGAACAAAGAATCCATACACACACCAAAACAAATAGCAGACATTTCATTATGAAGTTGTTCCACTAACACTTCTCTGCAGTGAGGAAATTCTTGGAAGATGAAGGACTGGAGTTTACATTCCTGTTAATGGAGGTAGTGTATCGGACACCTTTTGCAATGACAAAAAGTAAAAAATGTAGACACGGATTTTTCTCCAGTACAATCCTAATGTTTCAGCCCCTTGACTGTGACAGAAATCTGTTTATCAAAGTCAAGTATACCCTGTTGGTATTTGATCATGTATCACTAACAACCGACACAGGTCTGAATGCTTGGGTTGCAGGAAGCCTCTATACTGTCCGACTTTGCTTTCTGTTGCTGTGAGTAAAAGACTGACCAAAACCAACTCTGGGAGAAAAAAAAACTTATGACCAGTTGACTGGTCATAAGTCCATCACTGAGGGAAGCCAGGGGGAAAACTCAAGGCAAAGAGCATGGAGGAACACGGCTTACTGCTTTGCTTCCTCTGGCTTGCTCAGGTACTTTTCTTACACAGCTCAGGCCCACCTGCCTAGGGTTGGTATTTTCCACATTGGGCTGGGCCTTACCACATCAACTGGTAAATGAGAAAATGCCTCACAGATACGCACACAGGTCAACCTGATAGAGGCAATTCCACAACTGAATGTTCCTCCTCCCCGGTGACTCACAGTCTTGCCACCTTGACAAAAAGTAGCCATCACAAGCACAATCCCATGTTAGGAATGTGATAGAATGTGTTCCTTTCAGACCAGCAGAGTCCACTCTGCTAGTATGCACCACAGCAAACTCCATGAGCGTGCATTGCCAACATGACGTGCTAAGTTTAAGCTCCTAGTGGTTTTACTCAACATAAAAACAAAAAGGCATAGGCAAAGACTTAATTCAACATGATAAGTTCAGAGAGTCTGAGGAAATAGTAGGTAAAAAGTAGGTCAGTGATTTATATGAGTGTTAAGTTTTTTTCTTTATCTGTTGAGTCATGTTCTTCCTTATCTTTTTTTTTTCCATTTCAGTAGCTTCAATTACATGCATAAAAGCAGAGGTAGACATCTCAGCTTTGATGTAAAAGTTGGTGTAACATTCAGTCTGAGCATCCTGTGTCTATGATGGTGTCTTCAATTTTCCTCAGTCTGCAAAGAGTGTTGTGCTTCAAGAGTGTTATACGAACTTCCCCTAAAGAGATGAACAAATGGGCACCAATGACAGACCATGGAAACTATTCACTTAACGTTTGTCTTGGTAAAACATGGAATTAATTAGAGTTACTGCCAGAAGCTTCAGTAAGGGCCTTACTTATAGGACCATGAGAAACTCAAAGAAGACTGAAAGAGAGAGAGAGAGAGAGAGAGAGAGAGAGAGACTAAGAGACACAGAAAGAGACAGACAAGAGAGAGAGAGACATGGGGTGGAGAGAACTATGTCAACAATTCTAGCAGACTCTCACCAGGTCGGGCTCATGCTGTGTTAACCCTAGGCCATCCTGCTGGGGAGCTGTTTTGCTAAGAGGATTTTTGATTTACTGACAGCAAGCACCATTCATTGGAACTCAGTTGTCAGTTAACTTGTGCCAGAACAGTCATTCATTGGATTACATTATTTAGTAGAAATTGTTTTGCTGTTAGTATACGACATTTGATTTGCCAGCTTCTCAGCATATCTATAATCACTTCACCCTTCCTTTGTCTCTGCGTCATTGAAGTGAGGGAAAATTGAACAACTTTCATCAAATGAATGCTTTAAAATCTATTAGTCTAAAAATCTTTTTTCTAACTTCTTGATCATGAGACAGATGATAAACAGTGAAGATGTGATGAGAGGAAGTTAAGGAAAGAAAGAAAGAAAGAAAAAGAAAGAAAGAAAGGAAGGAAGGAAGGAAGGAAGGAAGGAAGGAAGAAAGAAAGAAAGAAAGAAAGAAAGAAAGAAAGAAAGAAAGAAAGAAAGA
>NW_026587216.1:33133367-33254617 GCF_907164565.1 Psammomys obesus | reverse complement strand
AGAAAGAAAGAAAGAAAGAAAGAAAGAAAGAAAGAAAGAAAGAAAGAGAAAACAGAAAATCAGGGAATGAAAGAGAGCCCAACAGTTAAGAACACTGGCTGCTCTTCCAGAGACCTGAGTTCAGTTCCGAGCACCCACATCAGGCAGTTCACAGCTCCCTGTACCTCCAGCTCCAGGGCATCAGACAACTTCTTCTCCTCTGCAGGCACCTGAACACACACATATGTGAACACACACACACATACATACAATTAGTTTTTAAAGAACATGAGCACTAAACCTGTAGTGTTAATGCCAGACAGTAAGTGCAAAATAAACACATCCACTAAGCAATTTTACAGTTTCAACTGAAATGTCTCTAGACTTAGGAGTCCCTAAGTCTATTTATTTATATTCTGGGCTTGGCTTGCCCTGCCTGCTATTAGGCTTCTATAACAAGGGTTAGTTAGTAGAGGTTAAGAAATACAGAAAGGAAATGATTTGCTTCAGGGACTCTTACTTTGAAGGGGAAAGGAGTCTCAAATACATCCTATTGTTTGCAAAGGAAAACTTCAAAGCTTTACAAAAGCACCTCCCTCTAACTCAGTTTGTGAGATGGCCCTCCTACTTAAAAGGTACAAAGATGAAAGCCTGTTAATCCTCCATGAGCTCTCCCCGCTCTTACACCCCAAGTTTCCATACAATGCCTCAGAACTCAGTAGCAGTAATAGTAAAGAGGGCAGGAGCCCATGATTGTCAGAGCTGAGGACAGCTGTTGTTTAAAGGGGCCTGGCCTGAGTGCACTTTAACCTCAGGATCCCTGAGTCTCACCCTGGGTTATTTCAGTCATCGAGTGGAACCCCCAGAATCAAGCTTCAACACTATGCAGTGCAGAACGTGCTTCTCGAAGAATTCATTTAAAACAAATTTTCTTTTAATCTTATTTTTAAATAATTTATCCTTATTTCATGCGCGCTAGTGTTTTTGCCTGCATGTGTGTCTGTGTGAGGGTGTCAGGTCCCCTGGGACTAGAGTTACAGACAGTTGTGAGCTGCCACATGGGTACTGGGAATTGAGTCCCCTGGAAGAGCAGCTGGTGCTCTCATTCTTAAAAGCCCTACCAACCATTGCAAGGCTGATACTTAGGGTTGAGTGCCTGCCCAGACAGACTCCTCCACCTCTTATTCTAGATCAAGATTCCCAAGCTGCTGCTGATGGCTTAGGTACGGATTATTATAAGTTACTGACGAAAATCTTTCAGAATGACCAAGAAGCACTCGATTACTACAAAACGATGCTCCACTGTGTCTGAGATCTGTTTTCAATGGCATTACAGCCTGCCTATTTCCTCTGGGTGCCTTTCCCTGGCAGCCCTTGGCCTAATGCCATCAGAAGTCTTCCAGCCACTTAACACCACTGCTAGACAGAAAACAAATGAGACCCAAACTAAACTGACTTCCAAAACAAACAGCAAATTCTCAAATAGACGTGAAGTGGCAAGCAGGGGGTCACCTGACAGAGTTGATAGCAACAGCTTGGGAGATGCCCAGCGGCAACAAGGTGAGTGTGCCCCATGAGTGTACTCTACAATGGTCCCACAGCACTGTAACTGTGCCCAAGCCACGGAGCTGTACATTTAAAATCAGCTGCCGTTATATAAATTATATCATTCATGTTCTTATACTGCAACAAAGGTATTTCATAAATAAAACGAAGTACTTAAAGTATGACAGTAACTTATCCCTAAGAAATAAACACAAAAGTTACATGTTTTCTGTAGGGCAATGGGATGAAATAGATTCCAGCCATCTACTAATCTGAAATCCTTTGAGAGAGGGATTCCACTTCTATCAGCTTATCCTATGGGCATGTTAAAGTGTATACAAAAGATATATGGAAAAGGTGTTCCTGATAATAGTGTTTGTAAAAGCGAATTGGTAAGAAAATAGCGGCAGGAACTAAATTCCATTAACATTATGTTAATAAATTCCACTTAAGATTGGTAAATAAATTACTTAGCTCCTGGCCGGTCCTCCCTACTCTCTTTTCTCTTTTGCCTGTTTTGACACTGAATTTAAACATTTCTCTACTTTGTATCTTTCTTTTAATTTTTATTGGTTCACTCAACAATTACTGGCAGCTCCTCTGCCCAGGAGGAGCCAAAGGAGCCACTGTAGATAGATCTCTAAGCAACTCCGATGACCTCCTTTTTCTCAAACAGGTGAGAGTGTTTGGAGATACAGTTTCAGAAGGCGTGCTGCAGTGTGGGAGGTTCTGGATACTCTGGGTGGGTGGCCCTCCCCCTAAACTAGCTTAGATGTACCCAGGATGAGCTGTGGTTAAGGAGAGGAAGGAAGGGGCAGAGATATGGTGTGTATAAGCACTCAGACAGGAAAGCATATTTAGGAAACTGGACGCATTTCAGAACAGCATGATTAGAGGATGCTAGGAAAGTCTAGCAAAAACAACAACAACAAAAATTGAATCTGTGTCCAAGCTGCCACCAATCAGACTCTTTCTCAAAATAGACTATAGATGGGTGAATAACTCAGCTGAGATAGTTTCATTCTGAGCCTGTAAAATCTGAAATATCCCAAGACCCAAACACACTTTCTGAGCACCACTGTGATGTCACAAGTAGAAATTCCACATATAAATTCCTTCAGGTTATGTGTATAAAGCGTTTACAGCACACAAATAAATGTCCTCTTGGGAATCATTCCCAAGGTATCTCATTACACATACAAAAATAACATCTGAAATCTGGGACATTGTAGTCTTGAGCATTTCAAATGAGAGACACTCAGCTAGTGCTTGGCCCCACCAATCGGAGTTTCCACAGAAGTAGGTTACAAACAGCAGCATACCGGGATCATGCCCTACATTAACGTCATCTACACACCTCCCTATAGTTCTAAGTAGGGAGACATGTTGGCTCTAGGTCTCCCTCCTGACTCTCAAAGCCGCTGCCACAGACCAACGCATGCCCTTCACAGGCTCCGTCTTAGAAGAGGTCAAGGCAGAGTCACACAGAATGAAGCTGAGCTGTAGCCTGCATCTCAAAGTGTTGCCAAGCCCACAAAGGACAAACGCTCGAACAAGCCAGCAAGCACAAGAAACCTCCCAAGAACCAGGACACTGCAGGTAAAGAAAGTCAGCTTCCCAGACAAGACCAATAGCTCTATCCCATGTGGCAGAGCAATGGAAATTTTCAAGAAAAAAAATAAATCTTTTCTAAAATATTTATTATGTACACAGTGTTCTGCCTGCATGTACACCTGCACTCCAAAAGAGGGAACTGATATCTGTCAGCCACCATGTAGTTGCTGGGAATTGAATTCAGGACCTTTAGAAGAGCAGCCAGTGGCTCTTAACCTCTGATCCACCTCCCCAGCCCCACCCCCCAAATCTTAACATGGTAACTAAAATTGGCTCATTTGCATAGCCAACCTACTTAGTGACAGTTTCTCCTAGCTTACAAACACTTTCTGGGATATTAAGAGGCATATGCATTTATTACTTTATTACTTTAATAACAAGATGATTTTAACAGAAAAAAAATGAAATAGGAAATTCAAGTTTTTTGAGCTACAAAATTTTATTGTTCTAGAATTCATGAACTTTGCCCAAAACAGACCAACTCCTGCATTCATTCATATAATCTACAGAACTAACAAAATTTACTTAAGTCAGGGACTCTGGAGTTCAAAGACTGAGACATTCCTTCTCTATTGAGAAGAAAAATCTTGCTTCTGGGGGAATCAGACATTGATTCTCAATGGTGGCTCTATCTTCACTCAATTTTCCCTCTTTTTATTAAACCTGTATATCTTGGAAGAATGTTAGAAGTACTATCAGAAAGCACTCTGCATTCGAGTTATTTTTCTTGCACTAACTGACCATTTCTTACAATAATATAAACTAGAGCAAAGCAAAGCCCAGACTAGTACAATCCCTCTCACTAGGTGGGACCTACTGAGAAGCCTGCTTACTGTTGAGCAGGATGAGACAGTCACATATTTAGCCCACGTCGCACTTAGTCAGCTCGAACATCCCGTCTTAGTATCAGTTCTTAGTACATGGCTAATCTTTCCATCAATCTCAGAAACCTTTGCTTCCTGATAATTTTTCTCCCTGACAGGGAACAGCTAAATTTTAGGCATTTTTCTACCTGCCTAAATTGGTGCTGGGAGTGGGCCCTGTCGCTCTGGCTGCAGGTTGATTGGGTAGGTTAACTAAATACCAGCCCTTACCATTAGCACTTAACCTGCTGGGCTAGCTTGTTCTACAACCTAGGTGAGAATTGGTGTTTACAGAATTGTGAAAGAAACTCCACCAGGCTTGCAAAGTGGGAAGGCAAAGAGGTGTCAGAAGCCAGTTAAGGAGATTCTCTGAAAGATGAGTCTGGAGGGACTCCCCACCCCCATAGCAGCAACAGGCAAGGCTGGGAAGGCTATCAACAAAGCCAAAGGCAGGGAGGGGGAAGGCAAGAACTGGGGGCTGGGAGGGCAGCTTCCATGCCACTGGGCAAGGGGTAGTGGTGTCTCATTTGTGACATGGAAACAAAGACCGGAGCTGTGTTAGGGTTTGGGCTCTTTTGCCCCAGCAGCCTCCACTCTCCTCAGACCTTGTGCTTGCTCCCTCCTACCTCCATCCTACTTCCCAAGGCTCACAATGCTTCCCATTCCTAGCCCTCCCTTTCCCTTCTAGGTCCACCAGGCAGCCTGCTGGCTATCAAATCCCTGAGGGTTTCTGCTCTGGAGAATGCTGGAGAATGCGGTGGCAGCCCCTACCCCACCCGCATTCTGCTATTAAACAGACTCGAATTTTCAAACCCTTTGCTTCCGCTTTATCTCACTGCCCTCCTGTGGCTATGAGGGGTCGGGGAAGTGTTTCACCTTCAAAAAGCATATCAGGAGTGTAACACTCCACAAACTCTACCCCCTAGCCTGCAGCCCTCTGCCTCCACCTTTCTCCCTCAAGCATCTGCCGCCACCACCCACTACCCACAACCTGTGACTTCCAATTCCCAGAGGCAGCCCCACGCCTACTCGAGTTCTGTTCCTACCCCAGAGCCCAAGGTCATGTCCACTGCTCCCTGGCATCCTATAATACATGGGAGGCCCCAAGACATTGCACACACACAGACACCTTTCTATAGGGATCTCGTCACCTCACTGCAGCAGTCTCTGAGCTTTGGCTGGAAAGTCTCTAGAGCAAGTCTTCTCTGCTGTTTTCTTTAAATTGTCATCATCAGCCCTTTCTTGTTCTGTCCCCAGTAGATTTTCCCTGAGAGTCCGTACAGCCACCTGCTTTACTCTACTTGCCCTTTTGACCAAGGAAAGGGAAATATCCTATAAATCCATGCTAAGTAGGAAACAACTACATTAAAACAGTATGGTCTCCACGTGACATACTCAACATCCTCACTTAGCAGCCCCAGTCCAGTAATCTACTCTGTATTTCTTGGTTCTTTTTGGTGAAGGAGGGGAGACAGGGACCAGTCCTCACTATGTAGCCCCGGCTGTCCTAGAACTCACTGGGTAGATCAAGCTGGCCTTGAACTCACAAAGATCCTCCTTCTTTTACCTCCCAAGTATTGGGATTAAACAGGCAGATCTCCAAGTTGGAGGCCAACCATGACTACACTGAAAAACTCCTGTCTCGAAAAAACAAAAGACCAAACCAAAGTTTACCTTCCAAAGGTCCCACCTTCAAGTATCATCACTGTAGGCTTTTTGCCTTCCACAGATCTCGCTGAGCAGGGCACGAACACTATATTCACAGCGTGCAGTGATTCTCTTCTACTTCATGGTTTCTGTTCTGTTCTCTCCTGTGGCCAGCACAGGCGGGGTTCTGCAAACTGCCCTCCCAGTGGCCTTCCATCATTTTTCTACCAGAAAAAAAGTACATAAGACATGGGAGCAAGAAGAAAGCATAAAAGGCTTGCTTTCTGTGAATGCCTAGCAACAAAGACAACTGTAATTCCAATTCTCTGTCTCCAGTGGGGCAGCCCTTCATTAACCAAGCACTACACCACGGTACAGGAGTCAACCATGGGAAACCCCTTCCCTAAGCTCCAAAGTTATGGCAATACTGCATCTTCCCTTATGTCCTCCAGTTCCTCAAAGGGACAGCTGTCTGGAGCAGCACCTAATGCCTAGGTCACTTGGGCATCAGCAGTGTTTTTTTCAGCCTTCCAGCACCCCAGAAACAAACTGGAATGTTTGTGTCCTGCTAAATTAGTTCCTGGATTGAGTCTCTCTACTTGCAGTGCCTTACAGGGCTTCTGTTTTTGTGTTGGGGTAACCTAGTGTTGCCTTTTGTTGTTTGGAAATGTGGTCACTGAGCATGCGTGGTATATACTGAGATATGCCTGGTCTCTTCACAGGGTCTTTATCTACAGCTGGTTGAACACATGAATGAAATTTATGAATGCACTGGTCTGGCTGAATTCAAAGCCAGAGAACACAACAAAGTCAGCTCCGTTCCTTCTCTTGCCTTTGACCTTGACAAATCTCTAAATTTTGGTAACCATGGTTTTACAGAATAACCAAGATATAATCTACACTTTACCTATTAGGTCTGTAATCATTTGTAAACTTAGAGCTAATTGCATCCTACTTAAGGAGGACTAAAATTCATGTAAAAGTTTATGTAAACTTATCAATTTTAAGTATGAGTTCTTAAAGTTCTGGTTTTAATTTGTTTGCTAAAAATTCTAAGTGAGAGATATGATGAACTCACTTTGAGAAATTGTCAGGCTTATATCTCTTTGTGGTAAAATAGGGACTAATGTCTGGATAGATGTCCAACTTGCAGAGGGTGTTAGTATTTTGGAACACAACCTGCTCCTGGGTTACCCAGCAACTTATGATGTCATCATGTGTCACTGGCCAGGTGGCCACACCTGGAAGGCATGGTTACCTTGCCCCTTAAAGGGCCAACCCCGACACATGATCTCTCTCTCTCTCTTACTCTCTTACTGTCTCACTCTTTTACTCTCCTCTCTTACTTTCTCTCTCTCTCTCTCTCTCTCTCTCTCTCGGTGCCCCTTCCCTTTTCTCTCTCTCTCTTCATGTCCTGCTCCTGCCTCCCTCCATACCCTCCTAATAAACCTCTTGCAGAGAATATCGGTTGACCAGCCTCATGTTGCTTTTTTTAATAACTAACATTGGTGTGCTGGCCGGGAATCAAACCCGGGTCAACTGCTCGGAAGGCAGCTATGCTCACCACTATAAAGGTCCCCCCAGGTAGACATAGGTTCCCATGTTCAAGCCTCATCGATCCAAAGCTTCTATTCTTGTTTGCTCTCTCAAAAGTTTTCAACGTATACCTACAGGATTTTCTCTATAACCTACTCAACTTTATCTTTTGCCTATATATGTGTTTCAGTGTCCTGCCAGACACAGATGTTTCCTATAGCCACAACAGTGCCAAAGCAGCTACAGGTGTTCAACTCTGACCTCACAGACTTCCAACAAGCTGACCTGTACCTTCCCTCCCAGCCATGGATGTTCTCAAAGACCCTGGAAAGCATCAAAACAGCCTATTTTTCCAAGACTTGGCCAACATTTCAGCCTTTTGATCTCCCTACAGCGTCCCCAGTGTCAGCAGGAAGTAGCCAGAAGAGAATCTATGCCCATTATTCACTTGTTAACGAAAGGCTGAAATGCTATGCTTCAGGACCGGGACAGGTGGCTCCAGGTTCTCCCAGAGTTCCCCAGTCTCTACCTGCTGCCTTGCATGGCTGGCAACTCTCTCTATTGACAACCCTCTACCCTAAATTTTCCAGGGCAGAGGCTTTCCTTACTCTTGACCTTGCAATCTGACCATTTTGTTGCTATAATTCTTCTCTCTCTCAACCCCTTGCATGACAACCAAGAGCTGCTTCCAATGAGCCTAAATTTATATACTTTAACTTACCTTATAAAAAGCAGCCCAAGCTCCCCATTTTTAATTATAGAAAAAGGGAGGAATGTTAGTATTTTGGAACACAACTTGCTCCTGGGTTACCCAGCAACTTATGATGTCATCATGTGTCGCCAGCTAGGTGGCCACACCTGGAAGGCATGGCTACCTTGCCCCTTAAAGGGATGACCCCGACATATGGTCGCATTCTTACTCCTTCTCTCTCTCTCTCTCTCTCTCGGCACCCCTTCCCTTTTCTCTCTCTCTCTTCATGTCCTGCTTCCCCCTCTCTCCATACCCTCCTAATAAACCTCTTGCAGAGAATATCGGTTGACCAGCCTCATGCTTTTTTAATAACATTACAGAGCGGAATTCAGGACCAGGTCCTAGAGTCAAAGTCAATGGGAAACCCAAGTCTAGACTTAGGGAAAGAAGGTTCCAAAAGAGTGACAATACTTGCTGAACAAAAATAAGAATGCTGCCGTATCTAAGCTCTTGTTGTCAGCATTAGAATTTGTTATTGTACTGTATCGTCCCATTCCTCTCCCATCCTGTCTTCACTCCTGTCATCAACTGTCCCCTGAATGCCATTCCCTTCCTCCATTTCCCACAATGACAAGCATTTACTAACCTGAGGATGTGAACAGTCATATACTTAACTGTCCCTGCCAAGGATTCTTTTCCCGTCCACATCTCTGTTATCTGTCCGTGTCTCCAGTGTCAGCTTCCCCATCTAGTTTTACAAAAGAGAAGTACTAAGGACTTCTTAGTACAGGTGAACATCCTGGCAGTGTGTGGAGCACCCATCCAACACAGCAGAGGACCACTAGCACCACAAACAGATAAATCCATAAAAATGTGGGAGCCCATGAAATGATGAGCAATAAACAAAATTAGCCATCTGGAAAGTAACTAACCAAGTTCTTGTAGGCTGTGACACTAATATTAATAGGAGCTATTGGAGATATACAAAAAAGTAAAGGTTAAGGTGTAACAGTATGTTTTGTGTGTCAAGTTGACAAGGATCAGTTGTCCTGGTTAGTTTTTTTATCAACTTGACACAATCTAGAGTCACTTGAGAAAAAGGGAACCTCAACTGAGAAAGTACTTCCACTCTTGGCCTGTGGACAAGCCTATAGGGGCCCTTCTCTGATTAATGATTCCCAGTTCACTAGGGATGGGGCCACTCTTTGTCATGTGTCCTGGCTTATGTAAGAAAGCAGGCTGAGCAAGCCATGGGGAGCAAACCAGTAAGCAGTATGAAACCTCGATGGTCTCTGGCCCGGTCCCTGTCTCCAAGTTCCTAGTTGAGTCCCTGCCCTGATTTTCCTCCCTGACAAACTGTGATCTGAGCTGAAACAAACCCTTTCCTCCCCACATTGCTGTTGGTTGATCTCTATCACAGCAATAAAAACCTCGATCTGACCTCTAAAATGATTAAAGTAAAACATTTTATAGTATATGCATTTTGCTACAATTAAAATAAAGTGATTTTTAAAAACCCTACTGTGTGGTACACATGAGCTCATTTTGTTTTTAGGGGACACAAATACTTCCATATGCTTTTACTGATTTACTTTCTGTTTCCTTTATTTTCTTTTTCCTTCCTTTCTTTCTTTCTTTCTTTCTTTCTTTCTTTCTTTCTTTCTTTCTTTCTTTTTAAGGCAATATCTCATGCAACCCAGTTAAGCCACAAACTCATGGTAAAGTTGAAAATGTCCTTGCACTGCTGATCCTTCTTCCTTCCAAATGCTCGAATTACAGGCCAAGAAGCTGAATGGAACTACAAGTCCTGAACAAAGTTTCTGACATATTGTGCAATTAGGAAGAAGAAGAGAAAATACTCAAAAAGGAATTGTCATGAAAAGCACTATTCATTTGAAAAATATCAGTCAAGTGTTCAATGAGCTCCTATAATTCTCCAGGGAAAAGGTAAGTTTTTAATGCACAGCTTTAAGTCTGTAACCCAGGTTTCTTTTCTCACGTTAACCACGGTGGTCTGGAAGAAAAAGGGCCCAGTTGGCGCGTGCTAGGCCCTAAGGCCATGTCTGGGCCTGTAGTTGCAGAGTTCACAACCAGCTATCATTTCTTGAGAGGCCATGCCACAAAACTAAGAGTGTACTTGCTGAGCAAAAACCCAAAGGAGGACCATCACTGGTCATTTTTAGGGGAACAAATGGATGCTGTGAGCTGAGCTCTAAACACTATGGACCTCTTTGGGATAGGTATACATTGACAAGGCTGCAAAAATATTACCAAAGGAATACAGACCGCCTAAAATATTTCAGGAAGCTCATAGTTTTAAACATTCTTGTTTACCTCTTTTCTTTCTTTTTATCTTTTTTCTTTTGGCTATTTTGGGCATTGAACTCTAGGCCTGGTGTGGTGCTATATTACTAAGCCACATGTCCAACCCTTGTTTTTTTGAGGTAGGGTCTTGATAGAAACTAAGAATTCCTTCACTCAAGATCCTCCTGCCGCAGTCTCCCATGTGCTAACTTTGCAGACATGAACTATGCCAACAGCGTAAATTGTTTTTCTTTTCAAGTTAATCCAATCAAAGTTCTCTGTAATTAGTTATTCTTCATGAAGTTTGGAGCAGTGTGTCAGTCAGTCTTAGAGTCCTAGCACTCTATAAGACTAAAAACACTCCTGAGACCTCTTCAGAGCCCACCATTCTCTGCATCACAGAGCACTGAATGTCAAGGCTGGTGTAAAAAAAAAAAAAAAAAAAAAAAAAAAAAAAAAAAAAAAAAAAAAAAACACTCTTTCAACAAATAAGCTGAACGACAGTCTTGGAAAGTGCCTTTCTCGCCCTCTTCCTGCCTTTGGTCCCACAGGCTGAGGCATCGATGCCTGCTGGTCCAGACTTTTCCCTCTATAGGGTGGGATGCTTCCTCACACATTCAGCAAGAGGAAGAGGTGGACAGAAAGAAGGGGTGGCCCCTGGGCAGTGGGGGTCTTTGGGCAGGCAAGAGCTTGTGTGAGCGGCAGCCAGAAGTCCCCTGAGAGAGGAGAGCACAGGGGAAAGAATGGCAGGCTGGGTCCGGGCCCTGCAGATAAGAATCTTGCCTTCTTGCTCCCTTTCCTTGTTCCTCAGTGCTGGCTGCTGGGACTGGCCCACCCTGGCCTTTTAACTGTCAGGGAGCCAATGCCAAGCACTGGGCCAAATCATCGTCCATGACATGTGAGTTGTGTGTGTTCCAAATCGGCCTTCCTGCCTTTCTGCAAGAAAAACAAACTTGAGCTGGACCCCAACAAACATGACAGGAAAAATAACAGCCCTTGTGGAAGGCTGATACCGAAAACGGCTGTTTTCCCCACCCCCAGGCCAGCCCCTGCTGAAGACAAGAGTCAGTCCTCATCTCCCAGGCCTGGAGGTCTGCCTGTGTAGAGTAATGTGTCTGTCCTTCTTAGTGAGCTGTGGAGGTCAGAGAGAGAAGCCTTTTGAAGAACCCACCTTGTCTTCAAAAGCACCAAGTACATCCTACAGGAAAATACAAATACAGGCTGAGCACCTCTTGCCTTAAAAGCCTGGGACAAGAACTGGTTTGGATTTTCAGGGGGTTTGTTTTGCTTTTCAGACCCTGGAATACATGTGTATACATAATGAGATGTCTCTTGGGTAAGAACAAAGTCTAAACACAAAATTCAGTTCTGTTTTGTACACCTACATGTAAGATAAATGCCTTAGTCAGTGTCATATTGCTGTGAACAGACACCATGACTATGAAAACTCTCAGACAGGAAAGCATTTAATCGGGGCTTGCTTACAGTTGCAGGGGTTAATTCCATTGTCACCTTGGTGGGAGCATGGCAGCGTGCAGGCAGACATGGTGGCTGAGAGTTCTATATCGGAATCTTCAGGCCCCAGGAAAAGAAGACTACGGTCTTGGAATAGGCTTTTTGAAACCCAAAGCCCTTCCATTGAGACACACTTCCTAAACCTTTGACATAGTGCCACTCCCCAAGTATTTAAGTCGATGAACCGGGGAGGGGGGGCACTCTTATTCAAATTACCACAATAAAAAAATCTTTAAAGATATTTTGAATAATTCTGTTCATGGTACAAAATCTACCGAAGATGTGTACTGGCATTGAAACCGCTTCTAATGTAGGAGCGTCTGGGGCTTTGGATTTTCAGATGAAGGATGCTCAACTTGTGTGTGACTTTATAAAATGACAAAGCAACAGGTCATACTCCTTGCCATCCCTACCTAACTCCACAGTTCCTGCTTTTCATTTTTATAGCTGTTGTCTTACTTACTTTTCCTGTTGCTCTGATAAAATAACCCGACAAAAGCAGCTTCAGGGAGGAACGGGCATTTCACCTCACAATTCTTGGTTCTAGTCCAGCATTGCAGGGAAGTCATAAACGTGGGAGCTCAAGACAGCTAGTCGCCTTGCAAAGTAGCCAAGAGGTAGAGAGGTGCTGTCGCGACCGGCCTTTGCCGATAAGGACGACGCAACAACCGAGGATTTCTTCAGCGGCAAGTTTATTGTACAGCTCTTTCTTGCAGATGGTGAAGGACCCAAACCCCTGGCAGCGCCCCGTTTAAATAGCCAGCAAGGCGACCTGTCCGTCTGTAAGTGGTGCTCTGCTCGAGTCCTCATCAGTATATGGCTGGCAATTGGATTGCAGCCTAAACCCTCATCAACATAAAGCTGCGCATGCGTAAAGCACAGGGCGGCGCAGGCAAGAAGAACCAGGAAACAGGAAGCCGGCGCCATCTTGCAATGGCGGGAGCGGCTCCCGACAAGGTGCGAATTGCGCATGCTTGCTGCTCAGCTGGCTTTCTCGGTTGTATACGGTAGCCCTTGTTCAGGGAATGGCGCCTTGCACACCTGAGATGTATCTTTCCACATCAAGTGATATAACACAGACAATCCCCCACAGGCTTTTCCAAGTTGTTCTAGAGTCTGTCAAGTTGACAGCATCAACTACAACTGCATTAGAAAAGCTGAAAGTTTGCCTGGGTCATGGTGGCACACACCTTTAATGGAAGCACTCTGGAGGCAGAGACACGCAAATCTCTGTGAGTTCAAGGCCAGCCTGGTCTACAGAATGAGTTCCAGGACAATCAGGGCTATGCAGAGAAACCCTATCTCAAAAAAAAAAAAAAAAAAAAAAAAAAGGCTGAGAGTTCAAAATGAACTCTGTCATTAGGCACAGTTTTCAGGTAATATGCTGAAGGGTCTTTGTAAAAATTGTATATATATATGCTTATATTTATATAAATATATTTAGCATATATAAATATTTAATAATATAATAGCATAATATAAATATTTAACATGTACACAATAAAGAATATTTAGTATTTAGTATATGTTAAATATACATAATATACACTAAAATAGTAGCATGAAATGTTGATATACTTTTGCTAATTTTGAATGATGCTCCTTTATCAAAGTTTCCAGAAGAGGACTGCTTCACAGACTGAGGACCTAGTGAGCTGATCATTCCTGACATATGATATAAAAAATAAGCAGCAAAACTTCAGTGTTGTCTGCCCATACTACACCAATAAAATTTTCAAAAATAAATGAAAAAGTCTGTTTTGTGCTATTTTCTATAGAAAATAGAAATATTTTCAATATTCCCTTGTTTGTTTGTTTGTTTGTTTGTTTGTTTGTTTTAAGACAAGGTCTCCCCATTACATAACTTGGCTGTCCTGGAACTCACTCTGTAGACCAGACTGGCCTTGAACTCACAAAGTTCTGCCTGACTTATCTTCCAAAGTGCTGGGCTTAAAGTCGTGCAGCACCACTCTCCAGCTCCCTCAATTCTTTTTAAGTGGCCTGTGTAACATTATTATTATTATTATTTTTAATGACAAGGAACTGGACTGGAAGAGTGATTGCCTAGAATGTAGGACATTCTGGGTTCGTTTCCCATCACTGCATAAAATAGGATCTGATAAAATAGAGCTCAAAGCCTTCTTCCACTACACCCTGAGTTTAAGTTGAACCTAGGAAACTTGAAACCCTGTCTCAATATTTAAAAACAAACAAACAACAACAACAAAAACATTGTAAAGGAAAAAATTTGAGGTCCTTTCATTAGTAACTTACAATTTAAATATTAACATATCAAGTCCAGCAATGTGATAATAATACCTCGCATACCAGCTGACTCATCCACAAACAGAAGGCTTGTTAAGTGTTCAGAAATCAATTAATCAGTCCATGAATCACTAAATTACTCAGTTATTAAAATAACTGAAGAAAGTGAAAAATCTTAAGAGAATCTCAACATACATAGGAAAAAATAGTTATAAAAATTCTACATCTATTGCTGGCTTTAAAAAAGAGAAAACTGTTCAGGGCTGGCAAGTCTGAAAGCCTGAGTTTCATTCCTTAGTAAAAGTAGGGAGAAACAATACCACAAAGTATTCTAACTGACACACACCGCCATGACATACGCATCAAACACACATGGTGATGATGATGATGATAATGATAGTTAAAATATAAAAACCAATAAGTTATTCACACACTCAAAATAGAGGATAACTCCCTTTAACTGCAAAAATACTTACAAACACACACAGTAAGAAATGTTCAAAGCCGCCTTCTGGGAATGTAATGAGAGAAGATGACCCGCTGTCTTAGCTCTGTTCAGCACTGACAAGTTAATATGGACAGCAAAGCAGGGTAAAGGGAAGCACATGAAATGTATCTTCACTAAAAAATAAGAAACGCAAGCATTATGTTAAGAAAGTTGCAAAAAGAAAATCCAAAGGAAATTGATGATAAACATTCAGAATTAGTAAATTTAGTTAATACTGCATGAATAAAAATAAAATATTCAAATATTAGGGATTTACTTCCCCCACAAAAAATACTTTGTGTGTTTTGGAACAAGGCAGGAAAGGTTTAAATGAATAAGACTGATTTAAATGATTTAATGTTTGGCGACAGGTTTGTGGCATCTGCCACAGTATTTATTTCATATTTACATAAAATTTTTATAATGCAAACATGAAGGACCCATGTGAATAATATAAGAATTTGGAACAACAAGCAAGATATTTAATGGGCATTAATAAACGAAATGATAAACAATTGGCATGTAAGAAGCACATTTTCCATGTGCTCAAGTCATAAGCTGTTATGAAAGTATGAACTGAAATGGCAATGGTGGGCTGGAGAGGTGCCTCGGCGGGTATGTGCATTCAGGATTCCTTTGTTCTGGTCTGGAGAATGACTTGGTGTGCTCTCTGTATGTGGGGGAGGAAGTATGGAGGAGGGGCAGTCGAGGCTTGAGGCTGCCATTCGGATCACTTCAGTTCATTCTGCCAATAAAGAAGCCCAAATCACGGGTTCATTTCTGAATATATTAACTTTCACTCATTGCTGTCTGGCTGTGCTATGTTTACACACGTCTGACTTAGGTTAAAATGTGCCTTTCCCCCTCAGCACATAATTTTTCTATTTTAATCTACATGAAAGAATGTCCATTTATTAGGAAAGCATGTGGGAACAATTGTAATCATTGTCTTTAATGCCAGGTGTGAATCACATCGAAAACTACTTATTCATATCATCAACGTGAAATGTTTTCTAACTCTCCAGGCAGCGATAGTTCTATAGAGACCACTGTAACTCGTGGACATTTCATGCATGAGGTCGGTGGCAATGCGAGTTAGATTCCAGATATGCTATGTGACCTAAGCACCTTCTGTATACATCTAAGCGATGGTGGACACAGGGCAGTAGGTGCTGGGCTGAGGAGGTTCGCTGGTTTTGTTGCTGTTTTCATTTCATTTATTTTCCTGACTATCCCTGTAGCAAACATGTATTTATTGATTTATAATTTATTACAATTTTATTCACTTTGTATCCCAGCTATAGCTTGCTTCCTTGTCCCCTTCCAATCCCTCCCTTCTCTTCTCCTCCCATGCCTCTCCCAGAGTCCACTGATAGGGGAGGTCCTCCTCCCCTTCCATCTGACCCTAGCCCATTAGGTCTCATCAGGACTGGCTGCATTGTCTTCCTCTGTGGCCTAGTAAGGCTGCCCCCCCCCCCCCAGGAGGAGGTGATCAAAGAGCAGGCCACTGAGTTCATGCCAGAGACAGCCTTTGTTCCCCTTACTAGGATGCTCATTTGGACACTGAGCTGGCATGGACTACATCTGTGCAGGGGTTCTAGGTTATCTCCATGCATATTCCTGGGTTAGATTATCAGTCTCAGAAAAGACCCCTGAGCCCACATTTTTTAGTTCTGTTGCTCTCCTTGTGGAGCTCCTGTCCCCTCCAGGTCTTTCTATCTCTCTCTTCTTTTATAAGATTCCCCGCACTATGCCCAAAGTTTAGCTTTGAATCTCAGCATCTGCTTTGATACCCTATTAGGTAGAGTTTTTCAGAGGCCCTCATTGGACCTTGTGAAACTGAAAAGCTTCTGTAAAGCAAAGGACACTGTCATCAGAACAAAATGACAGCTTACAGACTGGGAAAGGATCTTCACCAACCCTTTATCTGACGGAGAGCTAATATCCAGAATATAAAAAGAACTCAAGAAGTTAAAAAGCAACAAATCAAGTAATCCAATTAAAAATGGGGTACAGAGCTAAACAGAGAATTCTCTGTACAGGAATATAGAATGGCAGAGAAACACTTAAAGAAATGTTCAACGTCCTTAGTCATTAGGGAAATGCAAATCAAAATGATCCTGAGATTTCACCTCACACCCATGAGAATGGCTAAGATAAAAAACTCAAGTGACAACATATGCTGGAAAGGATGTAGAAAAAGGGGAACCCTCCTCCATTGCTGGTGGAAATGGAAACTTGTACAACCACTTTGGAAATCAATCTGGTGCTTTCTCAGACAGTTACTAACAGTGCTACCTCAAGATCCAGCTATACCACTCCTAGGCATATATCCAAAATATGCTCAAGTATACAACAAGGATATTTGCTCAAACACTTTCATAGCAGCTTTATTGGTAATAGCCAGAATCTGAAAACAACCCAGATGTCTCTCAACAGAGAATAGATACAGAAATTGTGGTACATTTACACAATGGAATACTACTCAGCAATTAAAAACAAGGAAATCATGGAATTTACAGGCAAATGGTGGGAACTAGAAAAGATCATCCTGAGTGAGGTATCCCAGAAGCAGAAAGACACACATGGTATATACTCACTTATAAGTGAACATTAGTCATATAGTATAGGATAAACATACTCAAATCTGTACACCTAAAGAAGCTAAGCAAGGAGGACCCTGGATAAGATGCTCAGTCCTCATTCAGGCAAATGGGATAGATACTGGAAGAAGGAGAAAATGGGGAGCAGGACAGGAATATTATTTTTCAAGATAAGGCTATACAACCGTTTATTTATTTTTAAATAAATATGATTTTTGAACCATGTAATCTAGCTGATGTGTATTTTGAAAAAAAAATCTTGTCTTTTTTTTATAATAAAAGATCAAGCCTGCCCCTCCCTGGCCTCTTTTCTCCTCTTTCTTTATGTTCCCATCCATCTGGCCCTGGCCACTCTCATAGGCTCCTATCATGAGATGCCAAATATTCTGTTGTGGTATAATCTGCCAATTCTATCTCCAGAATTATGAGCCCAAATAAATCTATTTTATTTATAAAGTTACAAGTCTCAAATGTTTTGTTTTGACAAAAACAACAACAACAAATAGACCATAATAGTGAATCACATAGGAAATAAACCGCCAGGGGATGAAGTTCCAGGATCTATCATCTATCATTATTCAGATATTCATATGGAGTCCTGCAAACCCCTTGAGTCTGTCTTTTTTTTTTTTTTTCTTTGTAGCAATGTGCTGTCTTTGTAGGTATTAGTGAAAACAAACAACCATACAAAATCCTATTTCGAAGAAAAGGTGATAATATGTGTGTCAGATGGCTGGTGCATTCCATCACTAACCCCAGTGTGTGGGTGGTTTTATTTTTTTGAAAGCCAGTTGCAGCACAGATCTGAAATCATATCGATGAATTTTATACTCTATGATGCTAAAATCTACCAGTCCAATTTGAACTCTGAATAGATTGCTTAACTACTTGCAATTTTGTGGATTGACAGTTCAGAGACGTTTGTAGATAGACATTAGGAAAGTATTGATTCACTAGTTACAAAGATTTGTTGACAAAGTTCATCTCATTTACATTAACACATCTCATCATGTGTATTTAAGAAACACATTTGTTATAACCACTCGGCTACCTCAAGAGTAGGCCGTTAGACATTCGGGGGTGACCAAGCTCATAGTCTGGGTCCCAAGATCCCATATTTTAATACCTTTCCCCAAGTAGAATCATGGTACTTTGTAATATCATCTTTTTATACTTGTCTCATCAGACAGAATATTGAAAAAGCATCACACAAAGACTGAAATTTTCTCAAAATAGTAATCTTACTACTTCCTTACAGACGTTCTTAAGTAATGCAGAAATTTTTTTTTCACGAATGCCTACCACTGAATGAGTGAGAAGCAATCACAGAAGTTGGTGGCTCTGCCTTGAGCCAGGCTCGGGGAATACAGGTTGAGCAGTCCTAATTAATCTAACAGTTCTGAAATGCTCCAGAATTCAAAACTTTTTAAGTATTGACTTGAAGCCTGAGTGGAAAATTCCATATCTTGAAATTTAATTTTACACACAAAATTGTCTAAAATACTATATAAAACACCTTAGACTTTGTGTCCTGTGCACATACAAATGAAAATTGAACTTTGTTTTAGAGTTAGTCCTCTTTAACAAGATCTGTCATCATAAATGTGAAGATATTCCAAAATCTAGAAAAATCTCAAAATCAGAAAAAATTCCATATTGGGACTTCTGATTCTAAAGATTTTAGACAAGGCATATATGTTGTTCTGTCTGTCTTGACTTTAGAAATTCCAGTTTGAAAGCCCCCTTGATCTTCCTAATCTAAACATAGATTATTTTGTCTTTAACCCAACTAGTGTTCTCCTAGGAATTTACCAACCAGAAATCCACACTGTGGCTCATCAAGAAATGTGTAAAGGGCCCAGTATTGGGGCACATGCCTTTTATCCCAACATTCAAAGGCAGAAGCAGCAGATCTCTAGGAGTTGGATGTCAGTCTTGTCTATTTAGCAAGTTCTAGGCAGCCAAAGCTACATAGAGAAATCTTGCCTCAAAAAAATAAAACAAAACAAAAATGACTACGGGATCTGAGTAAACGCATCACCACACAAGACTAATGACCTGAACTTAATCCCTGGAACCCACTTTGAAAAAGGAAGCAGAAAACTGACTCCACAAAGTTGTAATCTTACTTCTACATGCATATCATGGCACATACACACATGCACACAAATAAATAAATAGATAAAATCTGTAAAAGATTTAAGTTTAATATAAGAATGTTCATAGACGTTTCATTCTGGGGAACAAAGATGGCGGCAAACAGTGTGCACCACACCATATCTGAGGGGCACAGGATCTGAAACTCCGAAATTGGAGGGGCAGCTGAAGCCAGAACATCAACATTGAGACTTCCTGAGCATGAGGGGACGACCGGGAGCTTTTGGATTCAGGTCAGCCAAAGACATCTCCAGGGACTAAGAGTGGTGAATATTCAATCCCTGCACTTCCCCTTGACTGGCCTCCCTCCCTCAACCTGGGAAGAGGTGGCACCCAATGTGCCCACTGCTCCAAGCCCGGCTCGGTAACTGAGACAGCAGAGACGGGCGACGGAGGGCAGCTGTACTGGTCTCCCAGTTCTGCGGTCGGCTACACAGGCTTCCCAAGGCCTCACAGCAAGTGACTGCACCAGCCTCCCAGGTCTGCAGCAGTGGCAGCGGGTGGCAGCTAGCCCCAACAGGAGCCTCCATGCTCCATGACTGAGACAACAGAAGAGAACACCCCAAGTAAGGGTCTCCCTGCCAGCAGACGAACAGTGGACCCCACCGAGCTGACGCATCTCCTCCACTCTCATTTGTCTCTGTGCGCCCAAATCTGAGAGTAGAGAACAGGGGAAACCCCTGTGCTTTCCGATTAGGCCTGATAGCAAGTGAGTGCACCTTCAAGTGAGTGCATGCAGAGCCCCAGATCCAGGCTCCCTCTGTGCTAGCAGCCAGACATCGGATCCCTCTCACCCACACACCCAGTGTGGGCAACATAGGGATCCTTGGGACAACGTTCTCAACATTGAAGCCCCTTTTCTGTGGGTCTACCAGTGGATTCCAGTCAAGTTCTGGATCCCAGACAGATCTGAATACCAGGAGGACAGTACAACAGGCCTGTAGGCCACTGAGGCATTCAAGGCACCTGACATGCACATTGTGCCCGTGAACAGGCCAGCACCCACACCCCCTCCTGCAATTAAGCCCCACATTCCAGGCATCTACACACTCTAGCACCCTGTCCTTAAAGGCACACTTCCATGCACATGCCCGTGCTTGCTCGCCTAGACTTGTACACCTGCGCCTGCGATCTTCCTCCCTTCGCTACAGCTGAAACACCAACACTCACTCTCAAACCAGTGGGCCTCTCTCATTTTCCTGAAGAATACTCCAGACACCAGAGAAAGACGGACCCAGTCTGAAGTACAGACTCCAGGAACAAGCAGCGAAGGTTACAGATAGGCAGATGGCCAGAGGTCGGTGTAAGAACACATCCAACAAAATCAGGACACCATGGCATTACCAGCAACAACCAAAATCAATGGATATTTTAATTCTTCAGAAACACCAGAAAATGATTTTAAAGCTATGCTTACCCAGTTTTTAGAGGCACATAAAGAGGAAATGAACAAATCTCTCAAAGAAATAACCACACAAATAGAGGCAAATAAAGAGGAAACGAACAAAGCTCTCAAAGAAATACAGGCAAACAAAGGCACAAGTAGAGGCACAATTAGTCCCATATAGAGAGGAAACGAGCAAAAGAAAAAAAAAAAAAGAGGCCATCATGGAAAGACAGAAATCCACATTCAAACAGATAAAGGAAATGGTGCAAGACCTGGAAACAGAATTAGAATCAATAAAGAAAACACAAACAGAGAAAACCCTGGAGCTAGAGAATTTAGAGAAAAGATAAGGAACAGCAAAGATAAGCATCAGGAATAGAATACAAGAGAAAATCTCAGGTGCTGAAGATACACTTGCAGAATTTGATACTTCTCTCAAAGAAAAAGTAAAATCAGAAAAGTTACAAACACAAAACAGCCAAGAAATTGAGGACACCATGAAAAGATGAAATCTAAGAAGAATAGGAATAGACAAAAGGTCTGAATATCTACATGTAGAAAAATGCAAATAGATCCATATTTATCACCCTGCACAAAACTAAAGGTCAAACTGATCATAGACCTCAACATTAAACCAGACACACTAAACCTGTTAGAAAAAAAAAAAAATGGGGAAGAGCCTAGAACTCATTGGCAGGGGAGACAACTTCCTAAAGAGAACAGCAACAGCACAGGTTCTAAGATCAACAATCAATAAATGGGACCTCATGAAACTGAAAAGCTTCTGTAAAGCAAAGGACACTGTCATCAGAACAAAATGACAGCCTACAGACTGGGAAAGGATCTTCACCAACCCTATAGCTGACAGATGGCTAATATCCAGAATATATAAAGAACTCAAGAAGTTAAAAAGCAACAAATCAAGTAATCCAATTAAAAATGGGGTACAGAGCTAAACAGAGAATTCTCTGTACAGGAATATAGAATGGCAGATAAACACTTAAAGAAATGTTCAATATCCTTAGTCATTAGGGAGATGCAAATCAAAATGATCCTGAGATTTCACCTCACACCCATTAGAATGGCTGAGATCCAAAACTCAAGTGACAACACATGCTGGAGAGGATGTGGAGAAAGAAGAACCCTCCTCCACTGCTGGTGTGCATATAAACCGTTACTGCCACTTTGGAAATCAATCTGGCCCTTTCTCAGACAATTAGGAATAGTGCTTCCTCAAGATCTTGCTGTACCACTCCTAGGCATATATCCAAAATATGCTCAACTATACAGGGAGATTTGCTCAACCATGTTCATAACAGCTTTATTCGTAATAGCCAGAACCTGGAAACAACTCAGATGTCCCTCAGCTGAGGAATGGATACAGGAATTGTGGTACATTTACACATTAGAATACTACTCAGCAATTAAAAACAAGGAAATCATGAAATTTGCAGGCAAATGGTGGGATCTAGAAAAGATCATCCTGAGTAAGGTATCCCAGAAGCAGAAAGACACACACAGTATATACTCACTTATAAGCGGATATTAAACATAATATAGGATAAACATACTAAAATCTGTACACCTAAAGAAGCTAAGTAAAAAGGAGGATCCTGGATAAGATGATCAATCCTCACTCAGAAAGACAAATGGGATGGACATTGGAAGAAGGAGAAAACAGGAAATAGGACAGGAGCCTACCAGAGAGGGCTCTATCCTCTGTGAAAGACTCTACAAAGTATATCAAAGCAGATGCTGAGACTTATAACCAAGCTTTGGGCAGAGTGCAAAGAATCTTATGAAAGAAGGTGGAGATAGTAAGACCTGGAGAGGACAAGAGCTCCACAAGGAGAGCAAGAGAAGCAAAAATCTGAGCACAGGGGTCTTTCCTGAGACTGATACTCCAACTAAGGACTTGGAGTATCTTCATATCTTCATGGATATAACCTAGAACTAAAAAAATAAATAAATAAAACAGAAAAAAAAATCATTAGCCCTCTTGTAAACAAAAGAGGAATAGGTTCAGAAAGATATTAGAGAAACAACACCCTTCACAATAGCCACAAAAAAACATAAAAGATCTTGGCTTAATGCTAACCAAGCAAGTAAAAGACCTGTCTGAAAAAAAGCTTCAAGTCTCTGAAAAAAGAAATTGAAGAAGATATCAGAAGATGCAAAGATAACCCATGCTCATAAGATTAACATAGTAATAGTGGCCATCTTACCAAAAGCTGTCTACGAATTCAATGAAATTACTATCAAAATGCCAACACAATTCTTTACAGACCTTGAAACAACAATTTCAAATTCATATGGGAAAACAAAAACCCTAGAAAAGCTAAAACAGCACTGTACAATAAAATATCTTCTGGAAGGTATATCCATCCCTGATCTCAAGCTGTACTACAAAGCAATAGTAATAAAAATTGCATGGTACTGGCATAGAAACAGACTGGTGAATCAATGGAATTGAATTGAAGACCCAGAAATAAACCCACACACTTATGGACACTTGATTTTTTTACAAAGCCAAAACCATACAATGGAAAAAAAGACAGTATCTTCAACAAATGGTACTGGTCTAACTGGATGTCTACATGTAGAAAAATGAAAATAGGTGCATATTTATCTACCTGTACTAAAGTCCAAGTGGATCAAAGACCTCAACATAAAATCAGATACACTAAATATACTAGAAGAAAAAGTGGGGAAGAGCCTTGAACTCATTGGCACAGGAGACAACTTCCTGAACAGAACACCGACAGCTCAAGCTCTAAGATCAACAATTAATGGGACCTCATGAAACTGAAAAGCTTCTGCAGAGCAAAGGACACTGTCAACATAACAAAACAACAGCCTTCAGACTAGAAAATTTTTCTTCACCAACACTACATCTGATAGAGGGCTGATACCAAAATATGTGAAGAACCCAAGAAATTAAATACCAACAAGCTAAACAATCCAATCAAAAAATGAGGCACAGAGCTAATCAGAATTCTCAGCAAAAGAATATTGAATGGCAGAGAAACATTTAAGGAAATGTTCAACGTCCTTAGTAATCAGGGAAATGCAAATCAAAATGACTCTGAGATCCCATCAGATACCAGAGATACCAGAATGGCTAAGATAAAAAATTCAAGTGACAGGACATGCTGGTGAGGATGAGGAGAAAGGGGAACACTCTTCCATTGCTGGTGGGAGTGCAAACTTGCACAACCTCTCTGGAGGTTTCTCAGACAATTGAGAGTACTGCTACCTCAAGAGCCAGCTATACCATTCCTGGGCATATATCCAAAATATGCTCAAGTACACAACAAGGACATTTGCTCAGCTATGTTCATAGCAGCTTTATTTGTAATAGGCAGAATCTGGAAACAACCTAGATGTCCCTCAACCAAAGAATAGATAAAGAAATTGTGGTACATTTACACAATGGAATACTACTCAGCTAATTAAAAACAAGGAAATCGGGGTTGGGGATTTAGCTCAGTGGTAGAGCACTTAGGCTCTGGGTTCGGTCCTCAGTTCTGGAAAAAAAAAAAAAGCAAAATAACAAAAACAAGGAAATCATGAAATTTTCAGGCAAATGGATGGAACTAGAAAAGACCATCCTAAGTGAGGTAACCCAGACACAGGAAGATGCACATGGTATATATATATACTCATTTATAAGTGGATATCAGCCATATAATACAGGATAACCATTCTACAACCCACAGACCTAAAGAAGCTAAATAAGAAGGAGGACCCTAGGGAGGATGCTTAATTCTCATTCAGAAAGACAAATAGAATAGACACTGGAAGTGGTTGAAGAGAGGGAACAGGATGGGAGCCTATCATGGATGTCCTCTAAAAGACTCCTTCCAGCAGGGGATTGAAGTAGATGTTGAGACTCACAGCCAAACTTTGGGCAGTGGGCAGAGAGTCTTATGGAAGGGTGGAAGAATAGAAGGACCTGGAGGGAACAGCAGCTCCACAAGGAGACCAACAAAGCCATTATGAATGCATCTGCTTAGGCAAAAACTAACAATCTAAGAGAATGACATGTGCTGGAGAGCCAGGGAAACCACAGATATCCTGCACTTTGGAAGCCAAGTCTTCAGCAACCTCTGGCTATGTCAGAGGAAAGCCTCACAAAAGTAGATCAGAGCAAGAAGACACATTGTAGCATGGCTCACAGAAGCAAACATGTGCAAAGAAAGAAATTTGAAGAGAGAGAGAAATGCATGCAAAATTCTACAGTATGCTCAAACAGAGGAATATTAGACAAGGCCAAAACAGCCACAGCAGAGGTACCAGTGTAGAAGGACCTTGGCATTAAAACAGTGGAGAAGAAAATTATATAAAGGAATTATATAAAGCACGGTTTTTGAAAATCAGCTAAAATCGAAGTTAAAAGATTTGGTTTTAGAAATACATGGATATGATGGCATGAACACAAGGTTCAGCTTTAAATGACCTGCTTTAATAAAAGCAGGCAGAACCCAGGGTGGAGATCTTATTGTCAGCAATCTGCCTTCTCAAGACCCTAGCTTTGTGTCTGGTGATAAGACCACAGCATGCGAGAGACTGTTTTTCATAAGTAAGTTACACAAAGTCCCTAGAACATACCCTGACAGTCACCATGAGCAAGGACTGTGACTAATCTAATCACAGCTACCAGAAGTCTTTCATTTAAAAAAAAATCAAGTAAGAAAATATAATTGTGTTTTTAAAACATGCAATGGATTGGATAAAAGGTAAAAGGAGTATAAAGCAAGATTAAGCTGGATTTGGAAAATCAAATTGGGACTCTATACATGAGACAGCTAATGAGAGAAAATATTTTAAAATTATAACATTGTATATTGAAGTACAAAAAAAATCCAATATTAAAGTCACTTCTTCCTGGAAAAAAATACCAGAGATAAATATCTCATAATTAAGTATATTATGTTCTCCCTCTGTATTGATAAGAATAGTCCCAAGTTCTCTCATGGGGACTCACATCAATTCCTTGTATGAAGTGGTATAGCACTATGCACAATTCATGTACACCCTCCAGGCTACTTTAAATCATCTCTAGATTATTTGATAGCTAAGGAAAGGCAAGCTATATAAATAGCTTGTGGATTGGGTACATAGTTTAGCCTGATGCTGCAGATACACTTTCTCAAATATTTTTGGTAAACTGGTTGGTTATCCATCATGGGAAGAGTGGAGATATTCTAAAGAGACACTTGTACCCTTCCCTTTGGCTGTCAGACCTCTAAAAACACAGTCCCAAGAAATTCCATCTTCCATGGATCTCTCAGGAGAGGAGGAAGTAAAAACCTGGTCTTCAAAAAAAGACCTCACACACTTTGACACTTGTCAGACCATCTTGTGATGATGATTGGCAGGATCACACCTTGACCAGCACTGCTCAGTTCTGTATACTTCTCACTCCTCAGAGTGAGTTTAACCAGACCAGTGAAGGACAAGTATGTGCCTTGAACAGGACAGCCAGTCAGCCAGGGAATCAAAAAAAAAAAAAAAGCCACCTATTGTCACAGTGGCTGGAAACACAGTGGTCACAGTGGACCTCACTGGGAGCTTTGTGGTTAGCTTTCAATGGCTCGATTTTAAGCCATGTATGTATGTGTTGCTTGTCTTATTCCTCAGAAAGGTTGGCATGAAAAAGAAATTTCTTCTAAGTTCGTGAAAAATATTTCTTTTTTGTGTGGTTGCTCTTGCTTTGTTTTCATTTTTTGAGACAGGGTCTCACTATGTAGCCCTGACTGTCCTGGGCCAGTCAGGCCAGTTAGACCAGGCTGGCCTTGAACTCACAGCGATCTGCCTGCTTCTGTCTCCTGAGTTCTGGGATTAAAGGTGTGTGCCATCACGCCCAGCCTATAAAATAATTTTTAACAAAAGACCTTCATTCCAGAAGAGTTTAGACACTACAAATAAAGTGAAACAAAATATAAAACATGAATACAGTATCCTGAGTGAATAGTGCGGAGACACTAACCAGGTGCTCAGGGGAATTTTTTGGTGCTTTGTTTGTCTGTCTGTTGGTTGGTTGGTTGGTTTTTGCTTTTTCAAGGGACCATTTTCTCTCTGTCGACCTTACTTTCCTGGAATTCACCTGCAGACCAGGCTGGTGCTGCCTCCACAGCTGGGATTAAAGATGTGTGCTACCACCTGCTGTCATGAAAAGTGATCTCAACAAAGGCCCAACCCTTCTCAAGGGAAGGGTAAGGGAAGGCCTAACCCTGTTCTCAAGGGAAGCCTTGCCCAGCCTTGCAGAATAGGTTGTGCCTGTAGGAAGGCAGGCTCCAGGGAACTTTCAAGTTCTGCACATTTTAAACTGAAGAGCCAGGGACTAAAGCAAGTGCTCTGTCAGCTACTAGTATATACAACCTATTCAAAGCTTGTAAACCATTTCTTGGAATTACCAGTTACTCACCTCAGATAATAACAAAATTCTGAGCTAAAATACTAAGTTGTTCTTAATCCTTAAAAGACTTATTAAATACCTACAATGTTTCAGTCATAAGAATTCTGTGAAGGGAGTGTGAGCCTATTTTTTCCAGTGATAAAACTGAGTCTGGGGCCCTAAGAACTGTGGAGAAATAGAAAGCTTCCCATAACTCTCACCATGGCTTTACAATTTCCAACTCCTACTTCAAAAATTAGAAATAATTTTTTAACATCAAAGCTAAAGTGAAATACGCCGATTTGGCAGACTGAAATGACTACAGAATGAAAGGTGAGACCAAGGGCTTTTATGAGTTCAGAAAATCTTGTGTTGTCTGTGTTAGAGCCTGGGAAGCCTATGATTTCTAGGCATTGTCTTGGATGCGTAGGAAAAACAAAACGAAACAAAAAAACCAAACAAGCAAACAAACACACAAAACAAGCTACCCTTTTGTCTAAGAAACTGGATCAAACCTAGAGATTTGGGAAAAATCAATATACTTCAAAAGAATTGTTCCTGAGATAACACTATCGCAACTTCAAAGAAACAGGTGAGGACACTGATTCAGAATCCTCAAATTGCAAATGTGGTTTTTCGGCCTAGAGGGGGAGCCAGCAGGTCACCCTGGCCAGGTGAATGCTGGAATGAGAGAATCAGGCTAACAGCCTGACTCAGCCCCTCTGGGTTCCAGGAAAAACAAAAACAAAAACAAAATCCTAAATAGATGGATCAGTGATCCACTCAATTTGCCCAGTGCTTCCAATATTGCTACCAAGACCTTCCTAGATAATCTGTTTAACAGTGCGCTTTTCAAAGAATTAAGTAAACAGCACCAGAAGGGAGGAAAAAAAAAAAAAATGAAAAGCCAAATTATTACTTCCTGGCCAGGCAAATAAAAAATCCCACAGCAAAAAGCAATTCACTGAATGGTCCACCCGGGGAGAAGTCTGGGTATGGTTGGTCATATTAGCTACAAAACAAAACTAGGATTTGGATAGGGCTACATCCCAGGGTCTCTAAACTATTGTTCCTTGGTTAAGAAAGTCTTCAGTTAAGAGTCTGACACACTGAGGGCCAGGCAGGTCACTTAAAGCTCTGGCTGTTTTATCGGGTCAATGTTTTTTTTTTGCTGAGATACAGCACTCAGTGTTTGCATTCCCTGCACAAATGCTAATCCAATGGAAATTTTCCTTGTCTCTAGATTATAACAAAAACATGCATGCAGTGTGTGATATCAGATTTGCTATTTAGCAGTAAATTTAGAAGCAACTGAATATCCTTTGGATAGTAGTATATGTTTAAAACATAACAAAATAAAAATGGTTGAGTAATGAAACAGGTCACAGAATGTGCGTACAGAATGGTGTCATTTTAAGGATAACAGTTTCATCACCAAATGGCCACACAGAAAAATCATCTCAAGGATATGGGAGACAAGGGCAGTCAGGGGAATAGGCAATGCCTTCCCTGGTGTTTGTGCTTTACTTTCTGATTCTCTGCGGTGACCACGTGCCGTTTCTGTAGCCACAGCAAGTTACTGCTGACTGACCTAGCAGAAACCAGGCCACATTTTCCCCCTGAGGCTTTGAAGTTGAGACTTGTGTGACTACCCTGGCTCCCTTCCAGGCTCAAAACTGTGACTTACTAACAGAAAACGCAACTTGGCTTCTGGTAGCTGATGGATTGTCGCCTCAAATTCATGGCCCTGGACTCACCCCATGACAGCATGAAATGAATCTGACCCCAAGGGGACTATGGAACACTAAGAACATTTTGGAAATATTCCCAGTTCTTGACACCACCCACATGAATACCTGGAAGCTCCGTGTTACTATAGTAACCTCCCTAGGCACAGCCAGCTAGCCATTCAAACCCAGCAGATCCCGCACTGGCATCTCATGCAAGGAATTAATGGCTGAGAACAAAGCAGCGGTGGCTGACAGGTTTCCTAACCCTGAAGGTCAAAGACTGGGTCCTATGACAAGGGGACATGACTCCTACTGATTTATCTTTCCTTTATCCTGTAACTGGCAATTTCAAGAAGTTTGTTTCATGACTATATATCAGTAACATTGGGGCGGAGGTTTTTGTTGGGGCAGGGAGAAATGTCCACAAATGTCTTTTCTAGAGCAAACGTCTTTTGTAGACCTGTAATTTGAAAATCCCCGAAAGAAAGCAAGCAGAATGGTGTGGGCAGAGCCTAGGTTTATCAAGAATAAAGGGAGAGAAAAGTTCAAAGATCTGGGGGAAATTCAAAATAGGCAACTACCAGATGGTATTAACTTAAATGAACCAAATGTGGGGTTAAAGAAGCTTTCGGACGTTAAAGGTTGCATCATCACTCAACTTGAGCACAAATGTGAGCAAAACTACCTTTCATCATAAATCATTCTTACCCAACCCCAATCCCCGGGACTACTGATGAACAACCGGCAAGAAGAAAGACAGATGGCTCCTTGGACTCTGCAGTAGGAGCAAAATATTAACCCAGTTAAGCACGTCCTCCAGGGGACAGTTTGGAGTGCATGTCCTTTTCTCCTCTTTATCCTGCCTAGATTTCTGTGGTTGCACTGGGTTAATATTCTGTTATTTTAATAATACAAAATAGAATACAAGCCATACTGATAGACTTAAATGCAAATTGTGTTTTTTTCATTAACTTTTTTTTTACATTTTTTTCTTTATTAATTACACTTTATTCCCTTTGTATCCCCCCTGTGGTTCCCTCCCTCCTCCCATCCCAATCCCTCCCTTCCTCCACCCTCTGCATGCATGCCCCTCTCCAAGTCCACTGATAGGAGAGGACTCCTTTTTCTTCCTTCTGATCCTAGTCAATTAGGTCTCATCAGGAGTGGCTGCATTGTCTTCTTCTGTGGCCTGGTAATGCTGCTTCCCCCTCAGGGGGAGGTAATTAAAGAGCAGGCCAATCAGTTCATGTCAGAGATAGTCCCTGTTCCTATTATAATGGAACCCACTTGGATACTGAACTGCTATGGGCTACATCTGTGCAGGGGTTTTAGGTTATCTCCATGCATAGTCTTTGGTTGGAGTATCAGTCTCAAGAAAGACCCCTGTGCTCAGATTTTTTGGTTCTGTTTCTCTCCTTGTGGAGTTCCTGTCCTCTCCAGATCTTACTGTTTCCCACTTCTTTCATAAGATTCCCTGCACTCTGCCCAAAGGTTACCCTTAAGTCTCAGCATCTGCATTGATAGTCTGCAGCGCAGAGCGTTTCAGAGGTCCTCTGTGTCAGGCTCCTGACTTGTTGCCTCTTTTCTCCTTCTTCTGATGTCCAACCTCTTTGCCTTTCTGGATAGGAATTGAGTATTTTAGCAAGAGTCCTCCCTCTTGATTAGTTTCTTTAGGTGTACAGATTTTAGTAGGTTTATCCTTTATTAAATGTCTATATGAGTGAGTATATACCATGTGCATCTTTCTGCTAAGATTTCACCTTACACCCATCAGAATGGCTAAGATCAAAAACTCAAGAGACAACATATGCTGGAGAGGTTATGGAGAAAGGGGAACCCTCCTCCACTGCTGGTGGGAATGCAAACTTGTACAACCACTCTGGAAAGCAATCTGGCGCTTTCTCAGACAACTAGGAATAGCGCTTCCTTAAGATCCAGCTATACCCTCCTAGGCATATATCCAAAAGATTCTCAAGTACACAATAAGGACATTTGCTCAACCATGTTTGTAGCAGCCTTATTTGTAATAGCCAGAAGCTGAAAACAGCTCAGATGCCCCTCAACTGAAGAATGGATGCACAAATTGTGGTATATCTACACAATGGAATATTACTCAGCAATAAAAAACAAGGAAATCATGAATTTTGCAGGTAAATGGTGGGATCTGGAAAATATCATCCTGAGTGAGCAAATTGTGTTTTGTAAAGGCAATAAAAACAAACTTTTCTCCCTAAATTTCTATCACGATTGTATTTTCTCCATCACTTTTTATTTCAAGGTTCATTAAACTTAAAGCAAAAGTAACGCATATACCTCTATTAGTTACAGACTTGGATAGAAAATTTGTGTATTATTTTCTCCTATTTGTATTCATGGGAACTGTGAAATAAATGGTAAACTTATTATGTTGGTTATATCTCTGATTGGCTAATCATATAAGGTATGCTTATAAAATAGTTAAATTTATTTATCACCCTTTAGCCTATTCTGTATAGCAGTAGAGCCAGTCGCCACTCAGAGGAAAGCTGAAGTAGAAAACCAACGACAATGAGAGCCTAAACATACTTAAAGAATGATAAAACTTCAAAAAGTGACAAGACTGCTTCCTGATGAAAATGTAGGGCTCCAGGAACTGTTCATGGCTGGTGAAGCCAGCCTGGCAGTTTCTTACAAAGCTGAACATAATCTTATGTGGTTCCATATTATGATCCTAGACATTTAGCCAATTTCCCTGAAAATCCATGTCCACAGACAAATATAGTAAGAGTTGCAAAATTTAAAATAGAATAAGGACCTATGCAATAGAATATTATTCAGAAACAAAAGCAAATAAACTACAAATCACAAAAGATATGGAGAGTCTTACATGCATTTTTACTAAATGGAAGAATCCAGTCTAAGCTATGACACACTGTTTGCTCTAGATTATTTGACATTTTGAGAAAGGCCAAAGTACAAAAATATATGCCAAGGGTTTGGAGGAAAACACTGAATGGATAATACACAGGCTTTGGGTTTTGATTTTTGTTTGTTTGTTTTGTTTTGAGTTTTGTAGGACTTGGGTTTGCTTTGTTTCATTTTTGAGACAAGCTTACTATGTAGTACTGGTTTGCCTAGAACTCTCTATGAAGCTGGCTTCAAACACACAGAGGTCTCTCTGCTTCTGCTTTTCAGGTGCTGGGGTTAAAGACATAATCTATCTTATGTCTTTTGGGGAGGATGTTTTAGTATGGTGGAACTCTTCTGCGTGTCATGGTTAGAAGCGTACAACACTATACAGTCACTGTAACAGGACTTTGTAGCATTCAGGGTGATCTTTAATGCATGGTAAAAACATTAAAACCATTTAGAGGTGGGATTGCCCAGCATAAAATGCAGACTAAGATAAGGAGTCTGTGTTACAAATGGAATGCAACTATCTCACTCGGGTGGGGGGGGATAAAAGCAAAGACTTTGGAAATGAGTAGAGCCTCCGATTGAAAGTGAATGCTAGTTGATAACGCTGTTTCCCATGGGAGTATGGGTCAACAGTGTTGATACCACAAGACAACCAGTTTAGAACTAAACAATGAAGTAAATGGATGGGAGTTGATGGAAGCCACATTTCTTACTGTTACAGGGAGGATTTTCAGTTAATCAAAAAAGAAAAAAAAAAGATTGGACCAATCCATATGATAATGAGGCTTTAATGTGAACTCATATTCAGCTTAATGCAAATTCAATGGTCTTATACCAATAGTTATAGATACAAGGACATACATAGGTTGATATGCTTACATAATTTTGTTAGCCATCAGCTAAAAACCTAGAAGCAATATCACCAGGTAGCAACAATTGCACCTATGACTCAAATCTTACTACTCACCAATGGAAAACAAAAGCAAAAACCACAGGTTCTTAGAGAAATAGCTGATTCTAATTCTATGACAGTGATAGGAAACTTACAAGATCAGCATTTTGTAGCAACAAAAGTCCACAATGACACATAGAAGGGAGTATCCAACTAGAAACTAATTAAAGAGCTCCTGATAAAGCTACAAAACAAATAAATATTAAATATATCATCCAGAGCCTGATATAAACAACCCTGAATCCATGATGATATAAACAAATAGTTGCATAAATAAATGAGGAAGAACTGAGGAGACCGTAAAATAGGTACAGCGCTGGCCATGCAAGCCTCACCATTTGGACCTAGATGCCAAAATTACATAAAAGCTAGACACATTAATGCATAAATCTTTAATTCCTGAGCTCCTATAAACAAACAAACAAACAAACAAACAAACAGGAGGCAGAGATCAAAAAGTATTTAGTAGCTCAGAAACAGCTATCCTGGTATAGGCAGCTGTGAGCTACAAGGGACCATATCCCAAATAAGATGGAAGATGAGGGCCCACATCTGAGGTTGTCTTCTGACCTCCACACATGGCCATCACATGGAGGGCCCGCACTGGAATATAAACACATACATCATAAGCACATGGCATAATAACAGAGAAGCATGAGAATGAGTGAGGAGAGAAGACCAGTCACTTGGCAGGAGAATCCCAAGAAGTTTAAGAAGATATCCTGCTCTTAGAAATGTGAGGAATTGGCTAGGCAAGGTGGGACAGGCCTTTAATCCCAGCACTCAGGAGGCAGAGGCTGGCAGATGTCTGTGAGTTTGAGGGCAGTCTAGTCTACAAAGCAAGTTCCAGGACAGCCAGGGCTATTACACAAAAAAACCTTGTCTGGGGGGGGGGGGGAGGGGGAAAGAGAGAGAGAGAGAGAGAGAGAGAGGAAGGAGGGAGGGAAATGATTCCTACTTTCCTCAGCATTCATTGCATAAAATGACTTCACGACAAGAAGTAGTTTGGAAAGTAGATGTGCAAAGTAGATGAACAAATTGTGTCATCAAAGCGATCAAAGCCCACACACAGTGATAAGAGTGTTGATGGTGGGTGGACTGATCTTTCTCCTCTAAACCATAACCTCCTGCTGAGCGGCAGAAAAAAGGGAACTTCATAGCTAATCTGCAAAATGCCTTGTCAGCATTCAGCTAAATTATTAAAAAAAAAAAAAAAAAAATCTAGAAATGAAGAATCTTCCGATTGTGAGACTCTGTTGCAGCCAAGGGGAGCCAAAGGAGGACAAAGGAGCGAGTATTTTCCTAGAGTCTTGAGTTTGATCCCCAGCACCACAAAACAAGTAATCAATATGATGCCCTGGCTGGTGTACTGAAATCATAATGGAAAAGGCATATTAGAAAAAATTGAGATTATCTGAAAAGAAAATGAACTTTAGTTAATTATAATACTAGCTCATTACCATGTAAAATGTCAATTACAGGGAAAACAACACAGCATATATAGGAATGCCCTGTACCATTATCTCAATTTTTGAAAAATTAAAGCCATCCAAAAACTGGCAACTTATTTTAAAAGAAGAATTAAAGGCTTATGGTTGTAATTAGTGGCAATACACTTGCCCAGCATGTACAAATCCCTGGCTTCAATTTTTAACACTGGAAAAAGCACACAAAAACAATTAAAGTAATACTTTAATTACATGTATGTAAAGGGTTAAATAACAATTAAGTAACAATTCAGTTACCTAAAAAGGAAAATATATATATGTCCTTCAAGTTGTTAGTCACATTAAAATTTTATCCTTTCTTGAACATGTCACTCTTCCTTAAAAATGGGGAAATAAATTGAATATTAAAATGATTATTGGGATAGTATTATTGGTAAGTACCAAAACAAGAAGTGAAAAAAATCAAGATGCCGGTGGGGATGATGTCTGTTTACTGAAATAACCACTGTCATTTTTAACTACTATTGTTAGTCTCTCAAAGGGTGCTCTTACTTCCTTAATAGGGAGGACACACCAAAATAGAGATAACTGAATTAATGAAAGAATGAAGTAACAAAAATCAAAAGGATATGTAACAGTCAAACTAAAACAGGAAATGCTTTTCCCAGAGAAAAATTCTCAAATCTATTCCTTTAATTTTAAAAGTTGCTTTGTAGTGGAGATTGCCCTTTGGAATTGACCTGAAATGGAACAAGGGCCTGATTTTTTAAGCCCTAGATGAGCAGGTTATAGGATGTAACTGTCCTTGGGAAGGGCCAAGAGATGCTACTACAAAGAAGGGAAAGAGGGGTCCAGTGAAAGGAGTCCTTGCAGATAAGTGAATGAGTGCCTCCATCCTGATGGACACGGATATAAGACACCACTCAGCATCCTTTACTAGAGAATTTAAAGAACTTTAACCAAATGAGTATACCCACTGAGAGACCAACAGGGCAGAGGAGGAAACTACAATGGACATGCAGAGAAAGAGTTTCACATGGAGACAGCGAGCATACAGACAGCCTAGGGTCAGCAGCACCCAGGACCACCCACAAAGATTCAGTCAAAAGGCATGAAGTGTCACTTGCCTGCATGAGCTGTCACTTGTGTTTTTAATCTTAGCCATTCTGACAGGTGTAAGCAAGAATTTCAGAGTCCTTGTGATTTGCATGTTCCTGAAGGCTAAGAATGTTGAACCTTTCTTTGTTTCTCAGCCATTTGAGATTGCTCTATGGAGAATTCTCTGTTTAGATCTGTACCCCATTTTTTTTGGCTTTGTATATTTTTAAATTTTATTTATTAGAAAACATAATATAGTACACAAATATTTCCCCTATTTAAATAGAAACCAACCCAAAACTAATAATCAATAAGAATCATAGCTGCCTATTATCGTCCCTTCTCCACTCTGAGCCCATGTACCCTTCCTTCTAGTCCTGACTGGTGGAAGTTCCTCCCACACTTTCTCCTTTGTATTTGAATGAATACACATATGGGTTTAAGCATGGGTCATTTGAAAAAACAAAACAAAACAAAACATTTTTTTTTCACACAAATGGTTTGAAAATCTGTCTGTTGGATGCAAAAAAACATTTCATTTGCCTTATCTACTTAACAGGAGACTAATAAAATCCCATCCAGGTCCAGGTACATGTATGGGCATTGTTCTTATTAACTGCCAATGTACTTTCCATGCTGAAGGTACCAGTCCCTCTTGCTCTCTTGATAGACACTTAGTTTTTCTGGGGGCAGATTCTAAAATGGCCACTAATGATCCCCACCTCCTGGTAGTTGTGCCCTGTGTAATCCTTGCCCTCTCAATGTGGGATAGTTTAATGGTTTACCTCTAATCATCCAAATAAAGCAAATGTATACGATACCCCTTCTAAAAATGGGCCTGCACCCCATTTTTAATTGGATTATTTGGTTTGCTGGTGTCTAATTTCTTTAGTTCTTTAAAGATTTTGGATATTAGCCCTCTGTCAGATGTGGGGTTGGTAAAGATCCTAATCTGTAGGCTGTTGATTTGTCCTCTTGACCGAGTCCTTCGCTTTACAGGTTTTTGAGTTTCATGAGGTTCCATTTATTAACTGCTGATCTTAGCGCCTGAGTTGTTGCTGTTCTGCTCAGAAAGTTGTCTCCTGTACCAATGAGTTCAAGACTATGCCACACTTTCTCTTCTATTAGATTTAATGTATCTGGTTTATGTTGAGGTCTTTGATCCACTTGGACTTGAGTTTTGTGCAGAGTGATTAATATGGATCTAGATACATTCTTCTGCATGCAGACATCCACCTTAGACCAGTACCATTTGTTGAAGATGCCTTCTTTTTTTCCTTGTGTTTTCATTTGTCAAAAACCAGGTGTCCATAGGTGTGTGGGTTTATTTCTGTGTCTTTGATTTGATTCCACTGATCAACCTGTCTGTTTTTATTTTAATACCATGTAGCATTTATTATTACAGCTTTGTAATAGAGCTTGAAATCAGGTATGATGATATCTGCTGAAGTTCTTTTATTGGAAAAGACTGTTATAGTTATCCAGAATTTTTGTTTTTCAATATGAAGTTAAGTATTGTTCTTTCAAAGTTTGTAAAAAAAAAAAAAATGTGTTGGAATTGTGATTGGGATTGCATTGAATCTGTAGATTGTTTTTTTGGTAAAATGGCCTTTTTTTTTTTTTTTTTTACTATGTTAACTCTACCCATCCATGAGCATGGGAGATTTCTATCTTCCTATATCTTCTTCAATTTCTTTCTTCAAAGACTTCAAAGTTCTTATGATGCAGGTCTTTCACTTGCTTGATTCAAGTTATAACAAGATGTTTTATATTATTTGTGGCTATTGCATAAGGGTGTTGTTCCCCCAATTTCTTTCTTAGCCAGTTTATCATTTGTATATAGGAGGACTACTGATTTTTCTGACTTAATCTTCTATCCAGCCACTTCTGAAAATGTTTAGCAGCTGTAGGGGTACCCCGGTAGAAGTTTTGAGGTCACTTAGGAATAGTTTTATATCTTCTCAATATAATGATATATTTACTTTTTCCTTTCCAATTTGTATCCCATTGACCTTCTTCAGTTGTCTTATTGCTCTACCTAGAACTTCAATTATTATATTGAGTAGATATGGAGAAAGTAGACATCCTTGTCTTGTTCCTGCTTTGAGTTTCTCTCGACTTAATTTGACATTGGTTATAATATTGCTGTAAATTGCCTTCATTATGTTTAGGTATGTCCCTTGTATCCCTAATCTCTCTAAGATATTTTTCATGAAGAGATGTTGGATTTTGTCAAAGGCTTTTTCAGCTTCTAATGGGATGATCATATGAGGGTCCTATATAAATGCAGTATCACTGAGGAATTATGAAAAATACATGTTTATTGATAAGGTACCAAGTCCATGGCATTTAATATTGGGTTCTAATGCTGAGCTTCAGTGTGAGTCATAAGCTGTGGGGCATGATTCAGTCCATGTGTCTGCCCTTCTTGAACACTCTTGTCCCTAAGCACAGCCCCTAAAACAGATGGAGTCTGAGCAGACTGAGGAACAAATTATACACGAAGACTATCTGGAATGGGACTGAGAGTCTTATGGAGGGCAGAAAAATATCTACACAGAGGCATTATCCAGCATATGCAACCACTGAATTAATAAAACAATAAATAAATCTCTTTTCCCCCATTGCCTACAAACACACACATACACACACATTCACACACACACACTCACTCACTCACTCAAAGCGATGGCTGGTGTTTTACCTCAGACACCCAAATCTTTGTGTAGCTAAGAAGCATCTCACAGAGACAAACTGAACTGGGCCGTTAAGCGAACACCCACCTCTGAAATGCTGGAGGTTATCTCTGAGCAGTGGGAACTCTGGTCTCATTCTCTGGCTAGGAGTGGAGTTCAGTCTCACAAGAATGTTAGGGTCTGGAATTCGCCGAAGGAAAGACCCAGTCTCAAGTAGTAAGTGAAATCAATGAGTGTTTATTTCTGCAGAAATCCAGCGTGCTGGGGTCATCAGGTTTACAACATGGTGGCAACCCAGGGGAGACCTCCTCTGTGGATACATGACCTCAGTTGGGATTGGCTGGTGCCTGTGGAGGCTACATGACTCTGGTCAGGACTTAGGTGCTTTTCAAACTGGGAGTTAAGCAACCTTATCTTCCCCAGGCCAGATGTCTTTCTTGGCTGTTTCTGATTGGTCGCCTTTTTCTGTGGTTATCCCTGTAATTTTTAGGCCTGTTCTGCCTAGAAGAAAATGAAGCCTGTCATGGAATTGGTCAGGCTTATTTAGCCAGGCTCTCTCAAGAGCTGTGTGCCAGGTAATAAGGACAAGGTGGACAGCAGCACACTCTGAACAGGTACTCCTTGCTGTGTGGCTGCAGCAGTGCCCTTGAAAAGCCGCACAGCCAGTTCCAACCCCGGCACTGTCTCTCGAGTTCCATGTTTTTAATAGTTGACGTTTCTTAGCATGTTGAAGGATAAAGCGGCTTCCAACATATTGGGGGCTGGCAATGGGAGCAACCAGACCCCCGTGGAATATCCTCTGGGCACTAGTGCCACTGTATTCATAAATAAAGACTTTTCACCAGGGTCAGTGCGATGATCTGAGGTGCCACCGTGTTCCCAAGAGGTAGATAGAGGAATTCAACTGAGAACTGAAATTCTTGTGATCTTGCAGGCTTAAATGATTTTCAGTCCAGGTGACTTGAAATGGAGGAAGCCAGGTTATGAGCATCTTGGTTGAAACACGTTTCCTCTTGAGGATTCTGTATGAGCTTGGGATCAAGGCAATGTCCTCTGCAGCCTCAGCCTCACACCTGAACCCCCTCCACAGCAACTCCATCAGCGGGCTTGAAGGTGTCTACCACCCTTTCTTGGGGAGGAGACTGTCTTTGCAATTATTTTGTATAAAACAAGCCCTCCCTCCCACTAACTGTTTTGAAGTTCTGTCACATAGTACACCCTTATCTGACCTCTTCCCTAGTCTCCTTAGCAGCCACAGTATGAATGAAAAGCGCTTTCCTGAGGGGTGGGGGGAGTAGGTCTCTCCAGGTACTTAGAGGCTAGGTGATAGATCAAAACAAACAACCAAAACTTCTCAGACCAACAATTTGCATCTCACTGGGCCCTCTGCTGGAAACATCTTAGGCCTGGGGGTGTTTTGTTTTAAACTGGAGGGGTAGTGCTAAGAGCCAGACTTTTGGAAACTCCCAACTTGTCCTTTTCATCTTGTGCTTTATCAACCTGTTGTTTTCAAGTTTTGGTTTACGAATGAATGAAAATTGTGTGGCAAAGCAACTGACTAGGAGAGGCAAGGAGAATCAGCACTGACTAAATCCAAACCACCCAGAAGTCCACACACATCAAACATCACACAGAGCTTGAACATCACACAGAGCTTGACGATCGGTCCCCAAATGTAGTCCACACCCTGAAGCCAAGCACCAGTCTGAAAAAAAAGAATTCTCGGAAACTGACAGTTTCAAAAACCTTCCCTAGATAGAGCCTACTATAGAGAGTCCTCTGAAAGGATCCACCCAACGGGGGATGGAAGCAGATGCTGAGACTCACAGTCAAACTTTGGGCAGAGTGCAGGGAGTCTTATGGAAGAGAGGGATGGGGATAGAGGGACATGGAGGGGACAGGAGTCCCACAAGGAGACCAAAAATGTTAAAAGATCTGAGCCAGGGGCTCCTGCAGAGATGGATACACCAACAGAAGACCATGCATGGAGAGGACCTATACCCCCTGCTCAGATGTGGCCAATTGGCAGCTCAGTCTCCATGTGAATCTCTGAGTGAGAAGAGCAAGGGCTGCCTCTATCATGAATTCAGTTCACTGCTCTGACGATGCAGCCTTGCCAGGCCAGGAGGATGAGGATCCAGGCAGTCCTGATGAGACTAAACAAACTATGAGCAGATGCCAAAAGTAGAGAACTCCCCCTTTCTCTACTTTTGGAAGGGGATGGGAGGCAAGTGGGAGGGACTGGGAGTTGAAGGAGGGGGCTTCAATCAGGATATATAATGAATAAATTATGAAGAAAAATAAAAATTAAAAAGCACTTAATCATTAAAAAACAAAAAACATAACAAGAAAATTATGAAATTTGCAGGCAAATGGTGGGATCTAGAAAAGACCATGCTGAGTGAGGTATCCCAGAAGCAGAAAGACACACACAGTATCTACTCACTTATAAGTGGATATTAGGCATATAATATAGGATAAACATACTAAAATCTGTACACTAAAGAAGCTAAGTATGAAGGAGGACCCTGGGTAAGATGATCAATCCTCACTCAGAAGGATAAACAGGATGGACATTGAAAGAGAGAGAAAACAGGAAACAGGACAGAAGCCTACCACAGACGCCTCTAGAAGACTCTATCCAGCAGGGTATCAAAGCAGATGCTGAGACTCATAACCAAACTTTGGGCGGAGTGCAGGAAATCTTATGAAAGAAGGTGGAGATAGGAAGACCTGGAGAGGACAGGAGCTCCACAAAAAGAGCAACAAAATCAAAAAATCGGGCACAGAGGTCTTTTCTGAGACTGATACTCCAACCAACGACCCTTCATGGATATAAGCTAACCCCTTGCTCAGATGTAGCCCATGGCAGCTCAGTAGTCAAGTGGGTACCCTAGTAAGGGAAACAGGGACTGTCTCTGACATCAACTCAGTGGCTGGCTCTTTGACCACCTCCCCCTTAGACGGGAGAAGCCTTGCCAGGCCACAGAGGAGGACAATGCAGCCAGTCCTGGTGAGATTGATAAGCTAGGGTCAGATGGAAGTGGAACAGGACCTCCCCATCAGTGAACTTGGAGAGGGGCATGGAAGGAGTTAAGGGAAGGAGGGTAGAATTGGGAAGGAATGATGGAAAGGGCTACTAGCTGTGATATAAAGTGAATAAACTATAATTAATTTAATAATAAAATACATTTAAAAAAAAACCTTCCCTGGGTAATGCAATAAAGTGGTTGAGAGCAGGACTTTGGACCATAGAGGCTGAAGCTGTCATAGCTCCTCACTCTACCCCAAGAGCAGAATGAGGGCAGTGTCTGCTTCCCAAGCTTATTCAGAAAAACAACTAGATTAATATATGCTAAACCCATAGAATTATGCTTCTGTTTTATATATCGAGTAATAATTCTTTCCAGTTTCTTAACATGTGGCTTTTGACTATCCATGCAGGTACACAACACTCACTCCCAGGCTGTGGACGAAGCATCCAGAGCTTCCCATAAGACAGACCTGGAGCCGGAAGTCTGTACCCAGTGAATCGTTGCTACATGTGACTCCTTTGATAGTTCTCCATTTGAAAATGTACGTGGGCTTTGTCAGATTCATATCTAAACTTTGTATTTTGTTCTGCCTTTGAACACACACACTTACCTTAGAGACTTCACTTTTATAACTTACTGCTGATAAACAGAAAGTCAGAAATAAATTCTGAAAATACAGGTTTTCTTCTGAATTGAAGAACTTAATGAGTACTTGAAAGTCAATATCCAGTAAAAACAAACAATTCAACTAAAGCAGAGGGGACCCCTGTTCTAATTCCAACTTCATCAGCAACTTGATGCACTATGCTACATTTTCTGTTGTTTTGGTCTTGTTACCTAGCACAGGTATAAAATACACAGGTAAGTCCAAGAGTTCAAAAGTGGTTTTAGAAATTGAAGACTTAAGTCTGATGTGGTGCTGTACATTTGTAATCCTGGCACTTAGGAGGCTGGGGTACAGGGCCCCAAGTTCAAGGACAGTCCAGGCTTCTACAGGGAAATAATAACAAAACAAACAACAACAAAAAGAAAACAAAAAACCTTCAAAAGTAAGTAATAAATGATAATAGAAGGTTAAGTGGCCAAAAAGTTGGTTGTTATTCTCCACTACTGGAAAGATTTATGACTCCTCTTAAAGTCAATTTCATAGGAAAAATGACCATGTTTTGGCAAACTTCTAAGAAAAACAGCTCTTTAAAGTAAAGGATAGCTGTCCCACCCTCTCAGCCTTTGAAACAGTTAGTAGGCGTCTGTCACCTTGAAACCTAGATGACAAGTCTACCACTTAACTTCTAGAAACAAGAAAATGAAGACATGCCAGCCCTGCAAACTCAGGGGAGAGATGGGAAATGGTGTAGCATTTTAGAAGCCTTGTTTCTAACAAGAATAAAAATAGATTTAAGCACAGAAGGCTTTGTAAACCTCTGACTATTGTTAGGAAGTCTTGAAGGCAAAGCAGAAAGTCCTGTGGGGATGGATTTGAGCACAAATGCCGCTGTACACATGAGTCCCAAAGGAGGACTGGGCATACTCACCACCTCGATGATGGTGGTGATGATGATGATGATGATACCTCTACCAAATGGACTCCAGTCTTTACAGGAAGCCAGCTGACTTATTCTTCAGCCTCTGCACATACCCTACCCATTAGTTTTCTTGCCAGCAAAGCATTCATGACTTACTACCACCAGGGTATGGCCAGGAATCAGTTTCTGGGATGCTTGAAAAGGAAAGCTGGAGGTACCATCATGGTCTTCTTTGCTGAGCCCTAGGGCAGGTGGCTGGGTGGTACTTTGGTGATGTGCTCACCTTTGGTGGGATTCATTCATTTGAGGGAAGCAACTGAAAACTATATTGAAGACTATGTTGAAGCTAGATGGAATCTGAGTGTAAGTTTGATCACACATACATAGACCATATAACAAAAAATCAAATGCTCTGTAGTGTTTGTGTATCACATATGCAAGAAGTAGTGTAACAAAGCGGCTTGTAAGCTCTCATTCTCCCATCCACCAGCTTCATCCCATTCTCTTTCCTCCCTCATGTGGATAACTGCTCATGTGGGTACGCATAAAATAAAATATTAAAAATATGTACGTGTGTGTGTGTGTGTGTGCGTGTGTGTGTGTGTGTGTGTGTGTGTGTGTGTGTGTGTGTGTATACCAGGTGTTGTAGTGAACACGTTTGATCCCAGCAAAGGGGAGGTAGAGACAGGTGAATCTCTTTGAATTTAAGGTTAGCCTAGACTACACAGCAAGTGCCAGGCCAGCCACGGCTACAAGAATAAAGTAAAACAAAATAAAATTTAAAAATAGGGTATAGTCTTAGAAGAACAGGGGGAGGCATGGTGAAAACCCCTGGTTTCGGCAGTAGTTTGTTGCTGTGGCGTTGCACTGCTGTGTTTGACTGTGGGTGCTGTTTTCTTGAATGGGCGACAACAGCGTGGTTTACTCGCGCCAGCAGCACACACGTGGCTACTGCCTTGTGGTGTGAAAGCTCAACTTTTTCAGCTCCATCAGACATGCTGGGTCACAGGAATTCACGCTATACCACTGGCCAAAACATGGCCACGTGGCTCATGACTGTATAGGTATGTGCTACATCTAATATTGAAGTTTACTTGCACTTCTTGCTGGCTGTTTGAGTGGGATATGCTTCTCTGTAGTTTCTTAACTTCTGTGTGCATAATTTAGCTGCTCAGGCTCTGTATGTATTTTACCTTTTGACATTAACATGCTTACTTATCTTGATCAAGAAAATGAATGCATTGAAATTTGCTCTGAGGATATTCTATTATCTTCTTTGAGAGGGAGAAAAGCAATTAGGAGGATCAAACCCAGTACCTGGCACAAGGTAGGCATATAGAAATTCTAGTACTAAGCTGTACCAACAAGCCCCCATTACTTTTAAAACAAAGCAAACAAACAAACAAAACCCAAAAAGTAAATTCACAGAGTTGCAACTTGTAAACAGTATATTCACATAGTAGGACATGTGACGATAGCCTGTCCGCATCACTGTTCTCAAATGTGTCGTTCAGCCTGGTGGTATATACCTGTAATTCCAGCCTTCTGGGGGTGAAGACAGGAGGATGGCAACTTCAAAGGCAGCCTGAAGTTAAGTGAGACAGGGTCTCAAAAACCAGGGGCTGGGGATGTAGCTCAGCGGTTAAGCACATGAACAAAAGAAAACGGGTCCACGGCACCCAGAAAAAAATGCAGTTCACTTAGAAAGAAAAGAAAAAAATATCAGGAACAAGACAGAAATATCACTGTATTTAAGACAGCCTAGTGCTCTTCCTCTGAAATTGTAAGTTATTGTCTTATTGCTGTTTGTTCATCTGTAGCAATCCTGGTTCAAAGAAGCTGTGTGTGCTGGGTGGTGGTGCATGCCTTGAAAAAGAAGGAGGAGGAGGAGAAGGTGAAGGAGGAGGAGGAGGAGGAGGAGGCAGCAGCAGCAGCAGCAGCTGTGTGCTAGAAAAGCCCTGACCGCCGCTGTGATACACTCTCAGCTCCACAAGGCTTTCTCTTTCCAAATGTAAGCACATCGCCCCGTGTCCAAACCAAAACCCATGTGAGCAGCTCAGTGCCGGTCCTCCTCTTTTCCTCCCTTGTTTTTCTGAGCTTGGGGATATGTGTGGCTGGTGTTGCTTTACACAAATGGTATGACACCTTTTGTGCTTCTCACTGACTTTTTTCTTGTCAATGAGACTTTCATTCTTTATTAGCAGCATATAATATCCTGTGGTGTTTCATGTTATAATTTAATCCAGCATTACTCTATTAAGCTGTTTAGCCTCAGAGGTGCTGTGACAATAGCTCTTACTTACACCTATATTTTCCAAGTGGGAGTGAGCATTCAGGGTTGAGTGAGTCATGGTGTTTTGTTTTGTTTATTTTTCTTTTAGTAGGCCTTACACGTCACTTCCTGATAAAGCTGTAATGTTCAGTATGTATGAAAGAACCTTCCCCCTCATCCTCATTGGTACCAGGAATTATTGCTCATTTGGGTTTGTTGTTTTGCTTCATATAAAGTAACAAATCATTGTTATTTTACTTCTATTTCCCTAGCCACTAATGAGCTAAAATATGCTTTCATATGAGTGACCTCAGTTCTATAACTCAGCCAGTAGGATTTTTAAAACATTCATGTCTTTTGCTGTAAAATATAAGGCATCTGACAAACACATTTGGTTTCTTCTAACATGGCAAGACCATTGCAGTCATGAGCCCGCAGTAACTCTGGCTGACTGCACAAGGGCAAGCCAGCCAACATTCCAGCATGGATTGAGGGAGAGGCTTCTGAACGCTACCCCTAGCCATTGATGGCTGCTAGGGAAGAAGAGTCCGTTTTCTTTAGGGATTTAGCCCCTGGTGGGTTGTGCATGTTCTGTGGGTGGCCTCACACCCGTGAACATACAGGCAACACTAATGAGGCTCAGTGGGCTATTACAAGACAGAAAAACAGGACATGAACTTGGGGGTGCAGATAATGAGGGGATCCAGGAGGAGCTGAGGGGAGGGAATCGGAAATAAACAGACTCAAAATACATTGCATACATGTGTAAAATTGTCAAAGACTAAATAAAAACATCTCATTAAAATGTAGATTCGTATGCACTGCTTATAAAGCAAGACACACAGAGCACTGCACAATATTTTACCTCTATGCTCCTTGTTTACCTGCTTCTGGCCAAACTCATGTCTCTCCTTCCCAACGAAATGGTCAATATTTTGACGTTAATGATAATGACTTCCTAAGGTATTTTTATTATTATTTTAACAGCAAAATATAGGTCTCAGCCTCACAGTTTAGGTACAACTGTTGTGAGACTTCATAGAAATAAAATGTTGTAATGCATATTAGAGCTGATATCTTCCCCTCAATAGCATGCTTGTGAGAGCGAGCATGCTTTATGATATCCTATTCATTTCAGGACAATAGCATATACCATTTTATAAATATAGCACAATTTATTCACTTATCCTATTGTTGAAAGACAACAATTGGCTTAATTCCAATTTAAGATTATTATAAAATAAGGATACAATGAAAGAGTACACACCAACTTGGGAATACAATACTCAGTTGTTTTAGTTTTATATATGTGTGTGTATGCGCATAGATTGTGTAAGTGTGTGAGTTTGTGCATAGAATTGTTAAGTAGTGAAGATGGCACATGCTTGAATTTACTAATTCCTTCTGAAGACACAGTCCTGCTAAGGTTACGCTCAGACAGGACACATTATTCTTGCAGTAATTATCCCCCACTTTCCTCTCCTCTTCCCTTTTCTCCTTATCCTCCTCCACCTTCCCCTCCTTCTCTTCTTCCTTCTTTTCCCTTTTTTTTGTCATAAAAATCCCACATTATTGTGGGTATAATTAATGAGCACCCTTCTGTGTGCTTTTGAACACAACATTACTAGAGTGTCTTATTAAATACTATTTAAGTCCTCTCTTCCTTATTTGGGCTATTTATTTTCCTGTTTAGATACTTAATATAGTGCTTTCTCTGTTAAATCACAATTTCACTTTGAAATTCACTTTCTGAGGAAGACCATATAGTATAATTTAATAGAAATTGTGTTTCCTCAACCTATGTCCCAGTAAACTTCAAAGCGTCATAGAGTGAAAGTGTAGGAAATAAAACAGTACAAAGACTAGAAGAAATTTTGATGAATTCCTTTATAACATGGATGTAGGAACTGCCATTAACCAGGACCCTCTCTCCAAAAGTAATAACAGAAAAGACCCTTCAGCCTGGTTCCACAAAGGCATGACAATTTTTTTCCTAAAAACAATGTCAACAAATCTCCATGAGGAAAAGCAAATGACAAATGCGCTCACTTGATGTGCTGGGGTGGGTTAATGAGAGTGGGGTGTGTTAGATCTATTAAAAGATGAGTCTGTCAATGTGCCAAAGTTAACCGATCTTCTGTGCAAGAGGTTTATTAGGTGGATATTAAGGGAAGAGGGGGAAGGGAAAGCAGGACATGATGGGGAGGGGGGTGCCGAGAGAGAGAAAGAGAGAGAGAAAGAGAGAAAAGAGAGAGAGAGAGTAAGAGAGAGGAGTAAGAGAGAAGAGTAAGAGAGCGACCACATGTCCTTTTGGGTTGTCACTTTAAGGGGCAAGGTAATCACGCCTTCCGGGTGTGGCCACCTGGCTGTGGACACATGATGACATCTTAAGTTGCTAGCTAACCCAGAAGCAGGTTGTATTCCAAAATAATAACAGGGTGCTGCCCTCTTCTCCGGGGGTTAGGAAAAGGGGATAAGGGAAAGAGGGAGGGGGCTATGATGTAAAGTAAAAATTAAAAAAAAAATACTAAAAGAAAATTATGCCATGCAAACTGTGGAACAATGGCAGCTTTCTCCACTAAAGGACTAGCAATAACCACATTACCCAAGCAAAGGTCGTGTGTGAGACAGTTCGATGCTGGCAACCACTTGGTGGGAGGCATCTACAGAGAATCCTGCAAGAATGTTCAGCTTGAACTCCATCACAAGAAAATGATCAAATCGGAAGTTTGAGATACCAGGTGCTCTAAAGCACTCTTAGTTTAGACTCATCCAAAAACCCAATGTAGTTAAAAAACAAAACCAAAACAAAAAACCAAAGGGCGTGAGGAGTTCTAAATTAAAAGATGCTGAACATTGGTATGTTATAGAAATGAAAAAACGGCACAGTAGGAAAATTATGTGTAAACACAAGCTGCTTGGGAGACTTGGCCAGAATCTGCACAATGATGTGCTGAACAAACTGGAAACTGCTGAGATGCATCTGTCTAGACTAAGGGCTTCTCAGTGCGCCAAACAAAATGGAGCAGGAAAAAAGGAACGACACTGGCTGGTTGGAAATGACTTTCTTCTTGTCCAAACTGAGCTGTATTGTTTTTACATTCCTTGAACGTTATTATGTCTACTTCCCCGATGGCCTCACTGACTAAATTAAAAACTGCTCAAGTCCCTTATCAAATAAACAAGCTTATTAACTGGAAAATGCTGGTGGAGTGCTGGATGGAAACATTACCGTGTTCACCATAGCGGCAAGAGACACTGTCCAGATGCTTCCTTGGCTCACGATTGTAACAACCACCATGCCAGCAAGCTAAAACTTCACAGAATAGGGACTGAGTAGCATAGAGAAATGTGTGTTGTCTATTGCTTTAGTGCTAGCTACAGAGAGCGCACCTGAGAACTAAAGAGAAGAACTTCAAGGCAAACAGAGCCACAGTGTTGGGAAATGCTAATGGGGAGGCGGTAAGGGAAAGGCCGTGCTGACTGGCCAGGTGCATTGTTCACCCCAGCAGGAACTGAGCAGAAGCAAACAGCAGCATCAGATGCCACGGGAATGAGATCACAGCACAATAGCCGTAGGAGGGAAAGCACACTGGGGCAACACCAGGAAGGAAGAATGTCTTCTTCTCAGGCATCTGTCTAGCTGTGGCCACAAATGAGTCGGCTCTTGGGAAGGCTGCTCACAGTTTCTAACAGAAATTCAGTCCTTGAGGTGTGTGCTTGAGAACTCGGGAGGTGCTGATGGTGGGAGGGTGTAACAGATAAAACAAAATTTGAGAGTAAGAACAAGAAAGGCTGTGACCCCTCCCGCCCCCGCCCCTGTTCTAACTCTGCAGCCTCACAGCTCTCAGACCAGCCTTTCTTGCGGATCCAGGAGGCTACAGAGGTAAAACCGTTTGCACATCTTTGCAGGATTCTATTGGAGACTCTAAGTCCTGTCCCTCTTCTCCTGAGTCCTCTTTCCTAAGCCCTTGGTCAGCTGCCCTAGTAAGTGCTCCTTACCCAGAGCTGCTCCTGGCACCCTTGCAGTCTAATGGTCTTCAGAAGGCCCATAGTGTTAACTAAGATTCTATCTATGGTGCAATCTCTTGTTAGTGACAAGGCGCTGTGGTGATGTGTATAACACACAGTAATATATACAGCACGACAATTTCTTTGGGGGGACTAAGTGTCCTGTTAAAAATCAGCAGCCTGTGAAAAGGGACCCTGTGAAGGTAGCCTATGAGCACTCTCCAGTTAAAAACCTTTGGGCCACGAAAGCCATTGAAAAGCCAATACTAATCCGTGGAGATAACCTAGAACCCTGACAATGCAGCCACTTCTGATGAGAACTGATAGACTAAGATCAGAAAGAAGGAGAGGAGGACCTCCCCTATCAGTGGACTTGGAGAGGGGCATGCATGCAGAAAGGTGAGAAGGGTGGGACCGGGAGGGGAGGAGGGACGGGCTTATCGGGGGGATACAAAATGAATAAAGTGTAATTAATAAAAGTTTAAAAAAAATGGAAAAAAAAAAAAAAAAGAAAAGCCAATACTAGGCCTGAAACTGTAGCTCGTGGATAGAGCACTTATCTAGCATACCTGGGGTCTGTGTTCAGTCACGAGCAAAAACACCTGTATTTGTAATTTTCCTTATTCCTTATCATATGTATCTTATGTTTGTTTGCTTGTTTTTGTTTTTTGAGGCAGGGTTTCTCTGTGTAGCCCTGGCTGTCCTGGACTTGCTTTGTAGACCAGGCTGGCCTCAAACTCACAGAGATCCGCCAGCCTTTGCCTCCCAGAGTGCTGGAATTACAGGCCTGCGCCACAGCACCTGGCTACTTATCTTTTCTTAAAATTGCATTTAGGGCTGGAGAGATGCTTCAGCAGTTAGGAGCACTTGTGTTCTTGCAGTGGACTTACATGGTGCCTCGCAGATGTACCCTATTCCCACAGTCTGTTGATGAGAGCCTTTGCTAGTGTGCAGATCCATTTGTTCATGGTAAACAAGAGAGTAGCTTGCCCTGTCCCCTAAACCACACACACACACACACACACACACACATCCTATGAGTGAATGTCATTTGCTCTTTTCTTTGCTATATATGCCCTCCCCGGCCACCTCCATCTATAAACACTGGATTCATGATTAGTATTAAATATCACCTGGTAGGAAACTAGGGATCTACAGTCACCTGGGTGAAAAGTGACACTGATCAGGGCATCACTGATCCTGTTCACCATCTACGGTAGCTGGGAAATCAGCATGCTCATATTCTATTCCAAAGAATTCCTTACATTGGCTAAATTGTTTGTCTATAGTAAATGTTACATTCTATACTTGGCTTAAACTATCTCAAAAGTAATATATTTTCTTTTCAGCTCTAATACGCATGTGTTTTCTCTTTTTAGTTATCTGACATTGTGTTAGTGTTAATCCTGAGATTTCCCCAGAGAAAAACTAATTCTGCCATTTTGGGAGAAATTTAAAACAAACTTAATTAAATGTTAAATACTGATCAAGAGAAAGACTTTGGTCAGGACCATTCCCTGGCATTTCCCACCTGAAATGGCCCCGAACCACACGTTACAGGGGTTTATAAGGATAAACCAAACCTATATGAAACTTTACTTTCCCATGAGGCTTTGCTATTTTCCAAGAACTACAATTCCCAGCATTCTAGGAAGTTATCTGGTCCCTGAGCAGGTGGGGCTTATAGGTTAATTTAGAGCATTACATTTAACAAGTCACTCTTCAAATGGGTATGTTTTGCCATTGGTATACCACTAATCTACAGGGGGATACAAAGTGAATAAAGTGTAATTAATAAAAAAAATTAAAAAAAAAGAAATCAGACATGGCCTGATTGTACAGTTGTACAATTTCAAAATAAATATCATTGTAGAAGAGGAAAAAAAAAAAAAAAAGCCAGCACTGTTTCCAGCTCCTAGCTGGCTCCTTCTCTGGGATGTTTTCAATTCTTCTTGTCACTTGGCTTATGCTCAGAAATTCTTTACTTAATTTTGAATTTTGTAACAGTGTAGGGAAAGCTAAGCTTTGATAATGACAGTTGACTTTTTTAATTAAATTTTTATTTTTTTAATATTAAAAAAAAATAGTGAGCCATGCCTTTATTTAGTGAAGCACTAAGTGTTAGGATTTTGGAACCAAAACTGCTTCTGGGTTGCCTAGTAACCTATGATGTCATCATGTATCTCCTGGAAGGCGTGGTTACCTTGCCCCTTAAAGGGACCAGCTGACCATATGGTCCCTCTCTTGGTCCTTTCTCTCTTGGTCCCTCTTGCTCCTAGCCTCTTGGCCTTCTCCACTTTCTCTATTGGGGCGCCCATTCCCTCTCTTTCTCTCTCTCTCTCTTTCCCCCATCATGCCCTTCTCTCCCTCCCTCCATCTCCATCTAATAAACCACTTTCATATAGAAGATCTGCTGTATGTCTAATCATCATTATTTAATATGTCCCATAACATTACACTAAGAGATTAAAAATAGGGACATGCCGACTTAGACCAGTTCCTAGGAGGAGATGGTCTTCAAGCAGACACTGATTACAGAAGGCTTCCCTGGAAAATGTATGTAAGGAACAGTGCAGCAATGGAACAGAAATAAAGGCCTTGGCAAAACCACATGAGACCCTGAAGCTGGGAGACCCTTTATGTTGTCGCACACAACAGCAAGGCAGCTGTACCTTTGTGCGCTGCATGGTCTTAGTCTGTGTAGGGTGCCGCCTTTGCTTAGGTAGTTCCCTCCAACAGAAAGTAAATCCCAAGAAGGATCAGCCAGCTGAGAGCTGCCCTCTGTACAGACTCCAGGAAGATGGAGCCACATTCACTCCATTCACTGGAAGGCTGTTGTGGAGAGCCAGTCTGACACAACCCTGCCTCTGTGTGTCTGTGACTGAGTTCTTTCTGCTCACATTATTAAAGTTAGGTGCAGTGATTTGCAACAGAGTTCCAGTAGTTCAGGAGAGCTAGGACCACAGGAGCAAATGATGCTTTGGGAGTTGTTTTGTACCATCTCCATAGTGTTTAAATGTGAAGCTCAGAAGCATGAAGTGTGCCCGGATAATCACACAGCAACTGCACTATTCACCTCTAAGCTTCATCTTGCAAAACTGAAACTCTGTACCTGCTCCATACTCACTCCCATCCCTCAGATCCTAGCATCCACCATCCTGTTTTCTGTCCTTACAGATTTAACAATTAGATATAGGTGGAATCATGAGCTGTTTGTCTTCTTGCACAACAAGACACGTGTTCCACTTAGGTTCTGTCCTCACACTTCACCCGAATGTTCTTCTTAGGACTAACTATCCATTCTGTGTGTGCACTACATTTTTGTTTTTTATTCATCTACAGACATTTGGGTAATACATTGCTCTGTACTAACACCCATCTATTGAATATTGTCAGCAGTCTGCTATAAAAACGGGTGTAAACACCTCCCCAGACGCTGAGCTCAATTGTGTTGTGCGCAACTGGTCAGTGAACGGGATCTCACAGCAGCTCCACTCTTAGCATGTTGACAACCACATTGCCCCAAGTTAGGATTCCAGAGGCAAGACTTCCAATTTCCAGACTTGGCTGGTTGGTTGGTTTTGGATTCTGGCCAGTCAAGTGTTTGGGGGGTGATATTTCATTATAACTTTTTATATTTTCTCGTTAGTTATATTGGATGTTTTCCTATTTGCATGTTGGCTTTGTGTATTCTTTCTTAGAGAAATTTCTATATAAATAACCCCCTCCTCTCTTTCTACCCTACCACCCCTCCCTTGATAGGCTCTCACTGTGTAGCCTTGTCTGGCCTTAAATTGGCTATGTAGGTTGGCCTTACACTCTGTTTGCCTCTGACTTGTGAGAGCTGGGACTAAAGGTGTAAGCCACTACATCCAGACTCTTTTTTTCTGTTCCAAACATAAGTCTCCTGGAGCAGGTGTGGCCTTCAATTTGTGATCTTCTTATCTTTATCACCCAACAGTCAAAATTGAAGGAGTGTATTTGAAATTTATTTATTTATTTATTTATTTATTTATTTATTTATTTATTTATTTTAGAAATTACAGTCTTCAAACTGGGCTTGTTGTCACATGCCTGTAATCTCAGCACTCAGGAGGCAGAGACAGGAGAATCACTATAAGTTCAACGTCAACCTTGTTTACAACTTGAGTTCTAAGCCAGCAAGGGTTATATAGCAAAGCTTTGTCAAAAGGAAGAAAAGGAGGAAGAAAGGAAGGAAGGAAGAAAGGAAAGAAGGAATGAAGGAAGGAAGGAAATTTGTTTTCGGCTGTGCTGTTTTCTTTTTAAGTAGAATTTCGATTCTACTTTATAGTATGACTCCCATACTTGGGAAATCTTTTACACTCACTGCTAAAATCATTAAGCCAATGTCCTCGATTTAATCTTTAAGGTGGATTAGCCAGCACTGACTCACAGTAATCTTCGAGGTCAGACAGGAAAAGAATTGACGTCATTGCCAAATACCACGGTATAAGAGTCTGAGAAAATGGCAGGCGAATGGCACAGTTGTGTAATGAGGTGTGATGAGGCACAGCCCTGGCTAGGCAAGCTGGAAGGCCTTGGTTCCTCTCTTACCCATAAGGATGCGCTGGCGATGTGCAGAGGGGCTGTGATTCTTTCTCTGACATAAAGCATCTCAGTGAGTTTTCAAGATGTTTCCTTTCTCTAGAAAGTCAGCTAGCCTGGGACAAGTGATAATTTGGCACATGGTATGCTCCAGGGACAAACGAAGCAGGGGATGCGTCACTCGAAGGGGCTTCCACCACAGGCCCCAGCACCGGTCTGCAGCTAAAAACAGCCACACAAAAATAAACCTTCAACTTCTCACCCTAAACAATAAGGATGGCTTCCAGAAAATGATACAATCTAAACAGCCTTGAACTTTGCTGGCTCCTTTCTCCAGCTTTTACTTTCACAAAAAAAAATAAATAAATAAAATAAATAAATTAAAAAAAAAAAAAAACTAAAAAGCGGACCCACTGGCCAAGTCGGTTTGTATCACTAAACTGTAGTACAAACCAAACAAGGTCTTCGATACAGGCACTGCAGTGGGGGTGCATTTGAAACAAGCAAAAAGTTACTATTATTTGTTAAATTAATATCCTAAATGAATGCAAATATTTCCATGCCAGAAACTAATGCCAACATCCAGCTCAACTTCTTTTTCCTTATGTAGCCCAGGCTGGCCTCAAGTCTGCCTCAGCCTCCTTAGAGAGGGCTTACAGTATTACACGCATGCACATATTATCGGCTATGCCTAGTTTACAACCCAAGATTTCTTTCCTTTTGTATCAAATGACCTTTTTGTTTTTGTTTTTGAGATTATAGTATAATTACATCATTTCCCCTTCTACATGACCCTAATTCTTTTTCAAATTCATGGCCATTTTTAAAAATTATTGTTATATTCATATATATGGCATATATATTCATAAATGTATAACTACAACCTGCTCAATCTGTATAATGCTTTTTTGTATGTATGCTTTTCAGGGGTATATAGTATTGGATAACAAACTGGCATGCTCCTCCTTGGGAAAGACTACCCCTCCTGCTCTCACAACCCAGCTTTCATAAACTACATCAAGAAACCCCAGTTCCAATCACATAGAACTTCCCCTCTTCTCTGCTTCTCCTCTTCTTCTTCTCTCCATATCCCTCCTCCTGATTTATATAAAAGAAAGGAAAACCATGAAGTAGTTATCTGAGGTTGGAGATGTAATTCTTGTTTACATATTCATTTAATGTCTCATACAGTGTGTACAAGCAAACCCAGGGGCCAGTGGTAGTTCAAACAGAATCAAGCAAGGTGGGCATGATGGCGCAAGCCCGTAATCCCAGCATTCAAGGAGCCAGAGGCAGGTGGGTCGCTGTGAGTTCGAGGCCAGCTTGATCTACAAAGCTAGTCCAGGACAGAAAAGGCTACACAGAGAAACCCTGTCTTGGGAAAAATAAAAGGAAAAAAATCAAACATTGAGTACAGTGTGAACCTGGAGGCAATTCTCACCCAAAGCACTTTTCTTAAGTATTGTGATACATCCTGGATGTCTTTGCTCACTGTCTGTTTCCCCCCATAAGGCTGGAGGGAGAACATCTACCTCTGCATCTCACAGGAGGGGAGACACAAGCCACTCCTGCATCTGCCAGGCTCCTTAGGAAGGCACCAAAGGTCCAAGTACTAATGTGTGTCTGTTGTCACTACCATCCTCTCAGCCTGTCCTGTCCCCCAAAGCACTGGAGGGTCCTGGCCAGATGTGAAGGGAAGTGAACAAGGGAGAGGACAAGCTTCCAACCACACCCTAAGTTCAACAAGGAGCAGTTCTGACAGCTGTGCAGAAAAGCAAGGAGAGGCTCTTCCATTGTCCGCTCAGATGGAACTCCACCCACCATGCACTGATTGCCTCTGCTAGAAGACTGACATGCCAAGGTGAAGAGAAGCTAAAGCTGGAGGGAGAGGAGCGCAGTGACTCTAGCACGAAATGTAGGAAAGCGGGACTGAAGACACCCCTAGCCCACACATTGCTTAAAAATAACTGTTCTCATCTGTGTGGGGATAAAACTATCACATTCCTGAAAAATGGGCAAAAAGTTTTAAATTCACATACAGTTGATGAGTAAGGCTGTGTTTAAAGAATAAATTCCCTGCAGATGTGATCAAGTTGAGATGAGGTCATGTGGCATTAAAATTAAAATTCAACAGGAGTGGTGTCCTTAAAAGAACAGAGAGGTTGAGACATGGACACACAAACACACACAATTAAATTTAACAGCAAAACCATTCCTTTCATTCCTGCTGTGACTATATATTAGCATGTAAAGCATATACTATTCATATACAATTTTGTTTATTTGTTTGTTTTTCCAAGACAGGTAATCTTGGCTATCCTGGAACTCACTCTGTAGACAAGGCTGGCCTCAAACTCAGAGATCTGCCTGATTTGCCTGCCGAGTGCTGGGATAAAAGGCATGTGCCACCATGCCTGGCTTTATTTACAATTTTTTTGTAAACCAGATCTTAAAAATTTGAACCGTCACCAAGAAATAATTCAGGAATGTTTCAAATTGTTGATGCCTAGGCTTTCCATTCTTTCCTTTACCTTGTTTTTAAATGCACATTTTTAACTTAGTTGCACTGTTTATTGAGCATGGTTTCTGCTCTTAAAGAAAACGGAAAATCTACATACACACACCCCTCATGCCTAATGAGCCCTGTAGGTTATTCTAGGCCCTCAGCCTTCTGTCATTGTCTAAGCTCATTAGGAGATATGTTGGTCTCTTGAAATAACTGGACTTCGGTTCAGTTCTTCATATTTGCTTTTCATTTTCCAAAAGTATATGTTCTTGTCACTTGTGCCTCTGGTCTGTATCAAAGGAGGTAGTCAGCCACTGGGTGATAGGCTGATGGGAGATGCCTGGGTAAATTCAGATCTTCTAACAGGACAGTGCTTTCCATTTGCTGAGCATCCAGCACCCCAACACTGAGAATATGGACACAGTCCCCTCCTAGGGTGGCTCATAAAAAAGAAAAATGTAAAAACATCCATACAGCCTGACACTAGCCTCTGACTCAAAGTAAATTTTCGTAAGTAGCGTTATCTATGGGGGTGCTTCTCAACCTTCCTAATGCTTCAATCCTTTAATACGGAAACTCACGTTGTGGTGATGTCCCACTATGAATTTTATGTTTGTTACTATTTCATAACTGTAATTTTGCTACTGTTATGAATAGTAATGTAAATATTTTTTTGGAGATAGAAGTTTGCCGAAGGGGTCCCACTCCAAAGGTTGAGAACCGCTGATCTGGGGTGATGACATTTACAATGGTAGTGGTATGATGAAGGAGGAACACCCATTTTTGATAAACTTCATACTTTTGGCTACAAAATCTATGTACTTAACATTTATATTTTAAAATACCTTTTTTTATGTGCACTAATAGTCTCTGACTCATGCTTCAACTTACATCTTTTCAATTTTACAGTAGTAGAAAAGCAGTCTGTATTCTACAGAAATGGTACTTTGACTTTTTAATTGTTTTCTTTTGTGTCTTGTTTTTCAGGACAGGGTCTCATTATATGGCCCAGGATGGCCTCAAACTCAAAATATACATGCCTCCTCCTCCATGAGCCGCCACGTCTGTCATAGATTTTAAACTGTGCTCTTTTCTTGGGCCAGCAATAACCATGTAGCCATCTCTCTGGGACTGAGTGGGAGAACCGAGTGGGCTTCCAGCAGCCTAAACATAAGATCTGAGTGCAGGTCCTGGTTAGTTTCATGTCACCTTGATACACATGGGAAGAAGGAACCTCAGTTAAAGAATTGCCTTGATGAGACAGGCCTGTGGGCATGTCTGGGGCATTTTCTTGATTGACAATTCATAGATTGAAATAGAAGTGCCCAGCCCACTGGGCAAGCGGTCCTAGGATTGCCCAAGAAGCCCAAGGGAACAAGCCAATAAGCACTGTTCCTCCATGGTCATTGCTTACAGTTCTTGTCTCCATGTCCCTGTCTCGTGTTCCTGCTTGGTTTTTGGTTTTCCTTGATGATGGATTGTAATGTGGAAATATGAGCCAAATAACTCTCCCTCGAGTTTATTTGCTCAGTGTTTTATCACGGCAACAGAGAAGCAAGCTAACATACCTTTCAATAGCCAAGGTATGCCAAGATTTCTGCACACTCCAGGTAGCAAGTTCAAAGACCACAGTTATTCTTTGAGAGTTTGATGGAGAATGAAGTGAAAGGAACTGTATGCCTTGCATCTGGAGAAATCTCTTGGCCAACCTTTTGTAGACAGGGCACTCACGGAGCCTAAAATCTGGCATTTCCACAAGCTCCCAGGATCTGCCAGCCTCTGTTCCATCAGTACTGAGGTCACATATGCACAACACACACCCAACCTTTGGGTGGGTGCTGGGAATTCGGACTCAAGTCCTCGCACTTGCACAGCAAGTTCTACCCACTCAGCCAATTCATCAGCCCCAAGTTCGTAACACTCTATAAAAGGTAAGAAATGGAGGGATCCATTGTTAACAGAGAAGAAATGCGGAGTTCACCTCGGCTTCAGGAAGTCGCTGGGAGTGCAGAGAGAGGTGAGCGTAACTCACAAGGAATATTTAACTCAGAGAAGTTTAGACATTCCCCTGGGAATGTAAATGCCCCTTTACATCTCTCATAAGCCCAAGTTAAAGAAACTCAAGAAATCCTTAAATTTTTTTTACATAAAAATATCTGACTTGCTTAGGAGCCAAAAAATACATAAAATGTATTTTGCAGGGACTTTTCAGTACCTATGGTATTCTGGAAGAGAAATTCTCATCTTGGCTCTGCTGTTTACAAGATGAGTAGCCAAGCACAGACCTGACTCCTCTGTGCATCTTTTCACTGTAAAATGGAGATGGCTAAATGTGACAATTGAGTGAGAACATACAGTAAGGTACAAAAGGGACAAGCACCCTGATGCCACCGAGGCTGCTGTGCCCCTCACCTGCACTAGTGATGATGATCCTCTCCCTGTTACGGGGCCTCCTACTAAAGGTACATTAGGTAAAACAGTCACTGTAACAGGAAGAATGATCCTGGAGAGCCCATGGCTGAGCAAACTACTGAATGACATGGGCGCTTCCGGTAACATTTAGATCCTGATTGGCCCTTCCGTAAGTGATGAATATATGCTGTTCAGGCAGCTGGAGCTCAGGCTTGGAAGGCATTTTCAGGAACAAACTGACTTCTGTTTTTTCTCCTCACTCTTTCTAACTTCACAAGAAGAAAAAAAGGTGTTCCTACCCTTAGGGCCCTCACCATGTATTCCAGGGGTCCTTGGTGGCAGCCTGAGAGTCAGGATTTGACTTACAATATCACTATGAATGTGGTTGACAATAGTGAGGCAAAATGTGCTTAGTCAACTACCATCCAGAGTCAAAAAAATAAGTTGTCACTCCAAGAACATCCTTAGTAACACAAAGATTTTAAATAGCTGTAAGTCTCATTATTGTGAGTGTTAAATCTGAGTGTTTTAGCTAGAAATCATGGTCATTATCCCCATACACATGTCTTCTCATTGCTCCTGCAAGAAGTAAATACGTATACTGTACTTTATTTATGTTATTTATTTTCCAGTACAGTTCATATATCACCCTATGGAATAACTGCAAAATTAAATGATCTTGTAAAAATTTATAGCACTGGATATTAATACTGTATTCAGGTTTATGCTAAAAGCCTTTTAATAAGCCTTTCCTCTCTGGTAGATCAAATTCTTTGGAGAACTCAGGATGGTTTCAATATGTTCCCCTGGGAGGTCAGTCAATTGTTTGGCCTAGAGTCTTGTAGAAGCTTGGAGAAAATGGGGAGCAAGCATACTGACGCTGACCTGCCTTGAGATCACAACGTACTCCTCATTGTAACACAACCAGGAAAAGCTTTGCTGTGCTGCAAGTTGCCAAACCATTGACGCTTTAGATGATGAATCTGTTGCTTATGAACAAGAGGCTGTGCTCATCTGTGTAGGTAGAAGGTGGGGACGCCTTCTTCATTTTAAACACTATGACCTACTACAGAAGAATGTAAAAAGACCTACTGTGCACACAGTCACAGCATTTCATCAAGCAAAGCCAACCTAGAATCACCGGAAGTGCGAAAAAGATCTGAAGTCGTGGGGGATGGCAGGCAGGCCCAATAATCGAACCCACACATCCGCACATGCACGTGTGCGCGCACAGCTGGAACAAGTGGAAAGGCAGCTGGGCTGCCTGAAGAACCAGGGTGCAAAGCTGTCCTTCTCAATGGGTATTATGTCCTATCAAAGCCATTGTTTGGCAGAGCCCAGGCCTGACAATGTCCCATTGTGGCAGATGCAAACGAGAGTTCCAGGTCTCTCGCTTCACTTAGAGCCTGCAGAGTTGAGCCATCCTCCTGTGGACTGCTCTGCGTACACATCATGTCTGGGCCACCGCACACCACAGATGCCTTGACCGGGTTTAGAGAGGCTGGAAATCTCTGTCTGTGCTCTGATTTTGATAAAATACAAAGACTGCAGCACTTGTTTACAGAAAGATGGCACCGGAAAAGCAGACCGTGGAGCTGCCTGCGCAAGCCTCCTGCCTCCCTGCACATTCGGAACTACAAGGATGCAGAGCACTGACAGAAGGTGCCCCAAGGGTTTTATTCTCTGTGATGGCTTGAATTCTCCATTCTAAAAGGAACTTAAAGATCACCTTCAATTACTTGCAAGAGGTTGGTTTTGCTTAGCTAAACCAGAAATGGGTAGTAATCACTGCATGGATTTTATTTTTAATGCTTCCTGAATTTGCATGTCATCCTTGAGCAAGAGACATGCTAATCTCTGTATCGACTCAATTTTATTATATGTGCTGCACTGAGCATCACTGAATGGATTTTTGATTCCTAAGCCTGTGGCTACCAGCTGTAGTTTTTGATTTCTGTGTCATGTGAGATCTTGTACTTGCTCTCTCTGTGGAAGAATAGTAAGGAGCTCACCTTAAATGGTTATTTAGGAGGCACTGGATAACAGTCTCACCTGGAAATCATCTACTCTCCATGACTGTCTCTTCCTAGCAGAAGCAGGTGATGACTTGTACCAGGCTCCTGAACAGCGCCTGTTGATGGTCTCAGCAGAGCGGGAGGTGGCTCTTGGGGCTGCCTGAATGCACTGTGTTCTCTGTCTTTTCTTCCTGTCTGAGTTGGAGGATCTTGATAGAGATCACTCTCCTAACACCCCACAGTGAGAATGCCTCCCCGACAGGAGTACCTTGTGTAGAAGGATGCCTCGAGTCCCTTAAGTCAGTCCCTTTGGAAAGGAGGAATTACCCTGGCATCCCACTTCCCCAGCTGCCCTTGGGCTTGCTGGCCAACTACCCTATGCACCTCTCCCTCCAACTGTAAAATGCAGACAGTAACTGTCCGCTAGTTCTCATTGGGATTTGTTGAGAAACAGAGACTGGTTATAGGCAAAGGTGTTTTATAAGAGGAAGTCCTCTGCTTGTTTTAATCATCTATGGAAAGATGGATCGAATTTGCACACATGCCATAGGCTTTCAGGATCTGCTGACAGGTATACTTTGCCACTCCCTATCTGATCACACTGCCTCTAAGCCCTGCTCCCCATACTTGCAGCAACTGTGTCTTCCCTCCTTGGGCTATTCCCCAGTGTCTTTGGCACTGAGATCTTAGGCCTAGCATAGAGGCCCCTGAATCTAAGCTCTGGGATGAAAAGTTGACAAAAGCTAAGGGAAGTGGAGAAGTTGCTGGGGGTGGGGGGGTCACAATGAACATTTTTAATCCAAACTTAATTTTTTATAACAAGACTGTGACCTTTTCTAAAATGTATTAAGAATTTGACAACATAAGTTGTCTTATTTTTATGTGTACATCTTTGTTGTGCATTTTTTTTAAAGTTTTTAGGTCCCGAATCTTAATCTATACCAACCTCTTGGGCTATTGAAGTGTCATATTCTTTCCTGATTGTAAAAGAACAGAAATCTATGTACTATTCCTGACCAAATGTCACATGAAACTCTCCTCAAGGCACAACAGACAAATGTGGAGTCATGATACTTCCCCATGATGTCATCAAAACTGTGAAATAGAGCCTGGATTGGATGATCTCTTCTGTTTCTGGTCAGTCATATCTTTCAATTCTAGTGCTTTTTTTTTTATATATATATATATATATACCTCTGTGCTAATTCCCTCTCTTTTTCCACCCTTTCAGGAGGTTCTAGTAAATGATCAACCCACCCTGAGACCTCAAAGATTCCCCTGGTGCACCCAGAGTTTCTCTGAACTAAAGTCAGGTCTGCAAAAGTGGAAACACAAGGCAGAAGTGGAGGCACAAGGCAGAACTCGATTCTGGGAATACAAAGCAATTAAGTCCCTGTATTTTAAGGGTCTTTCCGTCTACTGAGTAAATCAAATGTTAATCAAGTGAAGTCAATGCTGAGCGAGGCATATGCTAGGGAGGGAGGCTCAAGGAGAGGGGCAGGAGAGAACTGAGTACTCAGCTAGGGCGTGGTGGGGCTGAGGACTGTCAGCTGCTCTCCAAACATTCTAGTGCAAACAGATTTTATTCTGTTGGAGGTGAGAGACCAGTGGCCTGGGCTTCCATTAACCTCCTCACAATAGGGCCAAGTAAAGCCCTCTCTTCAAACAATGTGCTGTCAATCACTCTATCAGATGTAATTACCTTTTCTAATCTTACAGTAACTTCTTTGCAGGTGCTCGGGAAAGCAGGTTAAGAATGTTCCCCAGCTTATCTGGGTACACTCTGGGCCCAGTTGAAGGTTGCTGGAGTAAACTTTATTAAGCATTGTCCTGGCTCATCAGGTGGTGTCAGTGTGAGAGGCCAGCTAATCAAAGTCCACCTTCTGAACTGTGATGTGACCGCGCGTGGGTCACTCTCTGCTTCATGAGAACCCTGAGACTGGCCACCTCAAAGGCACTTGGTGAAATGTGGACTGGGATGAGCCTGGGTTGTTCAGTGTGGCCACATGAGCCATAGCCACTTTAAAGGCAGACTAATTCCATGTGACAGTGAGCTCCCTGATAGTTTATAAGCCAGGAGGCTAGCAGGAGAATTCTGTGATCCAATAAGAACCCACCCTAGTCTGACCATGTGTTCTAAAGCCAGAGGTGAATGAGTGACCCAGTGGAGGCACAGGCCTGCCTGTCATCTAGCACTTCCTACTGTGAGTAGATTAAGAGGCAGTCTTCACGCAGAACATTCTGCTATCCATAAAGCATGAATCTTGGATATAATTTTAGTTATTTTTATTTTTAATTACATTTATATGTGCATGTGCACACTATGCTGATATAATTGTATGTGAATATACATACATATATTATTGTGCCCAGATCTTAAGGTCCCCAAAGAACACCAGGAGCCCAACCACATATGCAAGAGCAAAGACTATCACTAACAGTGGATCAGAGAGGAGAACCCTGAGCAGCTACATGGCAGGGTTTTTATTTGGGGTTTGAGCAAGAACCCGGAATTCCCAGCTTAGTAGTTACATGACTGGATGATATTCAGCAAGGGCAAGCTTGTTACAAAGTGATTGGCTAACTAACATAACTAACATTGAGTGAGCTATCTATAGACTGCAGGAATGTTAGGTCCGTGGGCTGCCCAGCACAAATGCCCCACCCTAAGATAAGATACCTTCCCATTCTCGTGGTTATCCTCAGGCTGTTCCTTGGGTAGAGAATTTTATGGTTTTCTTATTCCTGGAATTGGTAACCTATGGCCTAGTTCCTGGGACTGATGACTTTTGGGAGAGGGGGTCAGGCCTGGTACTTTCATTATATGTGCACACACACACACAAATTTGTGTGCCCATGGAGGTCAGAGGAGAACTTTTTAGAGATTTTTCTCTCCTCCCACCATGTGAATTCTGAAGATTAAACTCAGGTCATCAGGCTTGGCTCTAAGTACTTTGACTTTGAGCCACCTTCATCAGCTGTTTTTTTTTTTTTTTTTTCTTTTTCTCTCATACATTACATCCCCAAGTGCAGTTTGCCCTCTCTAGTCGCTCCCTGAACCTTTCTCCTCTCCCCAGATCCACGCCTCTCAGGGATATCCACCTAACATGGCCTAACAAGTTAGAGTAAGAATAGGCACAAAACCCCCATTTTGTGAAGAAGGTGACCCAGTAGGAGAAAAAGGGTCCCGAGTATAGGCAAAAGAGTCAGTCACCCCACCCCCATTGTTGGGAGTCCCAGAAGAACACCAACCTTCACAACATGAGCTATAGAACATAAGGTATATGCAAAGGACCTAGCTCAGACCTGTACAGGATACATTTCAGTCTCTGTGAGCCCCTGTGGGCCCTGCTTAGTTGATTTTGTGGGCTATGTTCTTGAGGTGTCCTCTGGCTCCTACAATCCTTCTTCTCTGTCTTTTGCAGGGTTCCCCTGGCTCTGCCTAGTATTTGACTGTGGGTCTTGGCATCTGCTACCATCAGTTGCTGAATGGTGACCCTGTAATGACAGACAATTGGTCTAGGCACTGATATAGCAGAATATCATTAGGAATCATTTCATTGACTTGTTTTGTTTTGTTTTGTTTTTGTTCTTTTTGTCCAGTTGTGTTTGATTCTATCCTGGGTCTCTGGGCTGTCCTGACTCTAGTTTCTGGCCATCCAGAAAGTGTCAGGTGTAGGTTCCCTATTGTGGCATGGGCCTCAAATTAGGCCAGTCATTGGTTGGCCATTCACACAAGGTCTTCGCCATGTTTACCCCAGCACATCTTGCAGCCAGGACAGACTGTAGGTTGAAGGATTTGTGTCTGGGTTGGTGTGTCAGTTCCACTGCTAAGAGCCTTACCTTGTTATAGAAGATGGCCAGTTCAGCCTCCATATCTCCCGTTAGCAGAATATCTTGCTAGGCTTATTCTCAAAGATTCCAAGGAGTTTCCACTGCGCTGGTTTTCTACATCGTCCCACACAGTTCCAGTCATTTCTCCCAGTACTCTCTCCCTCTGTCCTCCCACCGCTGTCTGCTCCCTTCCATTCCCATCCCCACCCACCCCCTGTCTACCCACAAAATCTATCCTGTTTCCCCTTTCAAGGGAGATCTGTGTGTCCCCATTTGGCTCTCCTTATTACTTAGCCTATCTGGGTCTGAGGATTGTAGCGAGGCTGGCCTTCCCTTTACAGCTAATATCTCTTATAAGTGAGTGTATACCATGTTTGTCTTTGTAGGTCAGGGTTACCTCACTTAGAATTATTGTTTCTCGCTCCATACATTTGCCTGCAAATTCCATGATGTCATTGTTTTTAGAAGCTGACCTACACTTCACGGTGAAAGTGTTCCACATTTTTTTATCTACTCTTTGGTTGAGAGACGTCTAGGTTGTTTCCAGTTTCTGGCTATTCTGAACAAAGCTTCCATGAACACGGTTGAGCTAGTGTCCTTATACTCAGATGAAGCATCGTTTGGTTATATGACCAAGAGTGGTATAGCTGGGTCTTGGGGTAGATAGATTCCCAATTTTCTGGGGAACCACCATATTGATTTCCATAACAGCTGTACATGTTTTCACTCCCACCATCAATGGAGGAGTGTTCCCCTTGCTCCACATCCTCACCAGCATGAGCTGTCACTTGTGGGGTTTGATCTTAGCCATTCCGACAGGTGTAAGATAGAATCTCAAAGTAGTTTTGATTTGCATTTCCATAATATAAAAGAATATTGAACATTTCTTTAAGTGCTTCTCAGTCATTAGAGATTCCTCTGTTGAGAATTCCGTTTAAATTTGTGCCCCATTTTTAAAATGGATTATTTGTTTTGTTGATGCCTGGTTTCTTGAGTCCTTTAAATATTTTGGATATTAACTCTCTGTCAGATGTGAGATTGGTGAAAATTTTTCCCATTCTATAGGCTGCCAGTTGGTCCTATTGATGGTGTCCTTTGCCTTACAGCAGCTTTTAAGTTTTATGAGGTCCCATTTATTAACTGTTGTTCTTAATGCCTATGCTATTGGTGTTCTATCCAGGAAGTCATCTCCTCTGCCAAAGTGTTCAAGGCTATTCCCCACTTTCTCTTCTATCAAATTCAGTGTGTCTAGATTCATGTTGAGGTCTGTGATCCACTTGGACTTGGGTTTTATGCAGAGTGATAGATATGGATTCGTTTGCATTCTTCTATATGCTGACATCTATTAGGCCAGCACCATTTGTTGAAGATACTTTTCCCCCATTGTATAATTTTGGCTTCTTTGTCAAAAATAAGGTATCTATAGGTGTGTTGATTTATATCTGGGTCTTCTATTCAATTCCACTGATCAACCTCTCTGTTCTTATGCCAATACCATATGAATTTATTTCTATAGGTCTGTAGTAGGGCTTGAAATCAGGGATAGTAACACCTCCAGAAGTTCTTTTATTGTACAGGGTTGTTTTAGCTGTCCCTGATGTTTGTTTCTCCATATGAAGTTAAGAATTGTTCTTTCAAGGTTTGTAAAGAATTATCTTCAAATACTTACGGGAATTGCATTGAATCTGTAGATTGCTTCTGGTAAGATGGCCATTTTTACTATGTTAATCTTACCGATCCATGAGCATGGGAGATCTTTCCATCCTCTGATATATTCTTCAGTGTCTTTCTTTAAAGACTTTAAGTTCTTGCCGAACAAGTCTTTCACTTGCTTGGCTAGAATCACCCCAAGATATTTTATATTACTTGTGGCTATTGTGAAGGGTGTTGTTTCCCTGATTTCTTTCTCAGGCCATTTTTCATTTGTAGATAGGAAGGCTATTAATTTTTCTTAGTTAATCTTGGATCCAGATACTTCACTAAATGTGTTTATCAGCTGTTTGAGTTCCCTGGTGAAATTTTTCGGGTCACTAATGTACAGTATCATATTATCTGCATATAATGATACTTCCTTTACAATTTATAGCCCCTTGATCATCTTCAGTTATCTTATTGCTCCAGCTAGAACTTACTATATTGAATAGATATGGAGAGACTGGACAGCCTTATCTTGTTTCTGATTTTAGTGGAACTACTTTGAGTTTTTCTTTATTTAATTTGATGTTGGCTATAAGCTTGCTATAAACTGCCTTTATTATGTTTAGGTATATCCTTTATATTCCTGATCACTTCAAGACTTTCATTATGAAGGGTAATTGGATTTTGTCAAAGGCTTTTCCAGCATCTAATGAGATGATCATGTACTGGTTTTTGTTTTGTTTTTCAATTTGTTTATATGATAGATTACATTAACTAATTTTTCTATGTTGAACCATCCCTGTATGTCTGTAATGAAGCTACTTGATCATAGTATGATTATTTTTATGTGTTCTTGGATACAGTTTATATTTTCTTGAGTTTTTTTTTTTTATTTATGTTCATGAGGGAAATTGGTCTGAAATTATCTTTCTTTGTTGAATCTTTGTGTAGCTTGGGTATCAGGGTGACTGTGGCCTCAGAATGATTTTGACAATGTACTTTCTGTTTCTATTTTGTGGAATAATTTGAGGAGTATTGGTATTAGTTATTCTTTGAAAGTCTGACAAATACTGCACTAAAACCATCTGGCCCTGGGCTTTTATTTTTGGTTGGGAGACCTTTTTTTTTCAGGGTTTCACATTTATTTCAATGATTCAGCAAATATATACACACATATGTGCATATACATACACATCATATATACATATGTAGAAACTAAGACGCAAAAGAAAAATAATAAAACACTAAAATTGGGAATCTAGCTAAAGAGTGTGAAAAAGTTCATTGTACCACCTGGATACTTTTCTGTAGCTTTGGGATTTTAAACACAAGAGCACATATTTCAATAATCACATAAAGCCAACTTACACTGTTTACAAGTAGAGACACTGGCAATAAAGTGATAATTCAGGATGACGAAATCTGGGAAGGATATGTTTATGAGGGAGAACCTTACAGAAGCTTCTGATACTGCAAGTATCTCCACTTGAGTATGAATGTCGGATTTTCCTTTTTAGTCATTAATTATATAGCTACATATTTTTCTGAATACATATTTCAAAATTAGAAAAAGGTTAAAAAATGGGATGATATCAAAATTTTTGTTTTACTTTTTTATTCTTTGTGAATTTCATATCGTGCACCACAAGCCCACTCATCTCCCCATCCCAATCTTCCCTTCATCCTTGTGAAGATAGTATGAAAAATAATTTCACCATGGAAGCTAGAGTGTGTCATAATGTGTCCCACAGTATACCCTTTTGTCCACACATCTTCACTTGCAAATATTCATTTCAATGAGACATTAGTCTGGTTCAAGGCTTCTGGCTTCTACTACACTTTCAATACTGGATCCTCACCAGGACTCTTCTTGGATATCCTGTTGGTGGTCTGTGTCTTGGAGATTCTGCAGCTTGAGATCTGCATGAATGGCCCTTTCACAAACTCCAACAAATAATAGATGGGGTAGATGTTAGGATTAGCCAACTTAAAGCTCTGGTCTTGGGCCTGGGAGGCTACTGAGTTGGTCAGCCTGCACCTACTCCACCAGGACAAGCTCTCCAGTACTGTCCCAGCTAGCTCACCAAATGTTACAGCCAGCAAGGAGCAGCTCTCTTATTCTCACACCCTTGGGGCCAGCTTACAGAAGCCTTTGCCACCACAGCCAACTCTATTGTGTGGCCCAGGAGAGGTAAAGAGCCCTCTCTCCTGAATGCTGCAGCTAGTGAGGGACAGGACCAGATCTCCCACTCTCATCATCAAGGCCAGCTCTCTGGTCTGCTGAAGGAGGCCAGGGGCAAGAGGAGAGGGTATCTCTCCCTCTCCCATGCCATCCCACAGTGGACAAGGGGTGTGGCCAGCTCTCTCATGCTCATGCCCTCAGGGCCAGCTCACCAGCACCCTGATGCCAGGGTCAGTTCTACTGTGCTGCCTACATGAGATGTAGGACTTGTTCTCCTGAATGCTACAGCTGGTGGAGGGCAGGGCCAGGTCTCCTGTGATTGGGAGACTTCCAATTACTTTTATTTCCTTAGGGGTTATAGGTCTATTTAAATTGTTTGTCTGATCTTAATTTAACTTTGGTAAGTGGTATTTATTGAGAAAATTATCCATTTCTTTTTAGCTTTTCCAATTTTGTGGAGTACAGGCTTTTAAAGTATGACCTAATGATTCTTTGGTTTTGCTCATTCTCTGTTTGTTATGTCCACCTTTTGTTTCTGATTTTGTTAATTTGGATATTCTTTCTCAGTCTTTTAGTTAGTTTGATAAAGGTTCATCTATTTTGTTGATTTTCTCAAAGAACCAATTCTTTGTTTCATTGATTCTTTGTATTGTTCTCTGTGTTTCTATTTTATTGATTTCATCCCGAGTTTAATTATTTCCTGCCATTTACTCCCCTTGGGTGAGCTTTCTTCTTTTTGTCCTAGAGTTTTCAGGTATGCTATTAATTGGCTAGTAGTAGATCTCTCTAATTTCTTTATAAAGGCACTTAGTGCTATGAACTTCACTGTTAGCATGCTCTTGTTGTGTTCCATAAGATTGGGTATGTTGTGCATTCATTTTTATTGAATTCTAGGAAGTCATTAATTTCTTTCTTTATTTCTGCAATGACTCAGTTCTTCAGTAGAGAGCTTCTCAGTTTCCATGAGTTTATAGGCTTTCTGTTGTTTCTTTTGTTGTTTAAATTCAATTTTAATCTGTGGTGATCTGATAGAATACATGTTGGGTTTTTTGGTTGTTGTTGTTGTTTGTTTTTATTTTTTATTTTCTTGTATCTATTGAGACTTTCTTTGTGACCAAGTATGTAGTCAGTTTTGAAAATGTTCCATGAGGTGCTGAGAAGAAAGTGTATTCTTTTGTGTTTGGGCATAATGTTCTGTAGATATCTGTTAGGTTCAGTTGGTTTGTACCATTTGTTTAGTTTTTGTCGGGATGACCTGTCCCTCGGGGAAAATGGGGAATTAAAGTCACCCACTCTCCATGTATGAGGTTCAATGTGTGATTAAAGCTCTGGTAGTGTTTCCTTTACAAAAGTGGGCACCTTTGTGTTTGGGGCATAGATGTTAAGAATTGGAAGATCACCGTGGTGGATCTTTCCTGTGATGACTGTGAAGTATCTTTCCCTATCTCTTTTAATTTTGATTTTAAATATATTTTGTTTGATATTAGAATGGCTATAGCAGCTTGTTTCTTAGGTCCATTTGTTTGGGAAATCTTTTTCCGACCCTTTACTCTAAAGAAATGTCTTTCTTTGATGTTGAACTGTGTTTAATGCATGCAACAGAATGATGGATCCTGTTTTTGCATCCATTCTGTTAGTCTTTCTCTTTTTACTGGGGAATTGCGATTATTTATATTGAGAGATTCAATGACCAATGATTGTTAATTCCTGTTATTTCAGTGGTGGTGGTGGTTGTGTGTGTGTTGCCCTTCTTTTGGTTTTGCTGGTATTTATTTCCTGTGTTTTTTATGGGTGTAGTTCATTTCCTTGGCTTTGACTTTTCCTTTTGCTACCTTCTGTAGAGCTGGATTTATGGATATTATTTAAATTTGAATTTGTCATTCAATATCTTCTTTTCTCCATTTATGGTAATTAAAAGTTTTGCTGAGTATAGTAGTCTGTGATCTCTTAGCGTGTGGAAGACATCTGTCTAGGCCCCTCTGGCTTTTAGAGTCTTCATTAAGAAGTCCAGAAAATCTGAGCAGAGGTTCTCCAACCTAGCTGTATATTAAAATCCCCACATTTGTGGTTAGAGAGCTGGTTTGTTAGTTAATAAGTACTGTTCCTTCAAATGAACTGAGTTTGGTTTCTAGAGCCCATATGGGAAGGCTCCAGTAGCTGTTCAAGAGATCTGGCACCTTTTTCTGGACTCTGCAGGTCCACACATGCACAGACACACACATTAAAAAAAAAGAAAAAAGAAAAAAAGAAAGCTTATTACGTTTCACACTCACTTTGCATGTGGGAAGCAAAAAGAGTGGAGGAGCCAGGGAGGATGAAGGACATGAAGAAAATAAGGCCCTCTGAATCATTAAGCAAGGCTCCTATGAACTCACAGAGACTGAGGCAGCAAGTGCAGGTCCAACACAAGTTGGCACCAGGTCCTCTGCACATATATTATAGCTTTTAGCTTAGATTTATTTATTTTATGTATATGAGTGTTCTATCTGCATTTACACCTGCCAGAAGAGGGAATCAGTTCACATTATAGATGGTTCTGAGCCACCATGTGGTGGCTGGGAATTGAACTCATGACTTTTGGAAGAGCAGACAGTGCTCTTAACCACTGAGCCATCTCTCCAGCCCTAGCTTAGTATTTTTAATTGGACTTTTGGGTGTGTGAATGAGTGGATCTCTGATTCTTGTGACGTTTCTTAGGGCTCTTTTCCTTCTGTTGGGTTTCCTTGTCTAGTCTCATTGTGATGGTTTTCATTTTATCCTATTATATTTGATTTTGTCATATGTGGTAGCTCTCTCTTAGAAGCCTGTTCTTTTCTAATGAGAGACAAAGAGTGGTTACAGAGGGGAGTGGAAGCAGGGAGGAAGTAGAAGGAGTAGAGGGAGAGGAAATTGTAACCAAGATATAGTGTATGAGCAAAGAATCTATTTTCATTAAAATGAAAAAAGTCATAAACTGAAAAAAATAAAAATGTGATTAAATCAATAAGTTAAGATGAACTAAAATTTAGCCCATGTGCAAACAGACATAAAAACAAAAACATGGAGAGTTCGTAATCTTTTTTTAAGATTTATTTTTTAATTTGTTTAATGTACACTGATGTTTTGCCTGTATGTGTATCTATGTGAGGATGTCAGATCCCCTGGAAATGGAGTTACATACAGTTGTGAGCTGCCGTGTGGGTGCTGGGAATTGACCTGGTCTTCTGGAAGAGCAACTAGTGCTCTCAACTGCTGAGGCATCTCTCCATCCCTGAGTTCATTATCTTTTAACTGTAAAAACAAAGGTTTCTAAGGGCATGGTGGGGATTTAACAAATGACAAATAAGTAAATAAATTTAAAAAGCTTAAAATAGTCCCCATGCTCATGTTGCTTGCAAACTGATTACATAAGGACAACTGGATGGAGTCAGATCTCAGCCATCCATTGTCTTGAGTGACACCATGTTTGAAAACCAATGGCTGGCCCGTAGAACAGAGAATGAGCACACATACACACACAAAGAAGGACCATGCAAGACATAGTAAAGTCAGCAACAGAGTCTAATCTAAACATAGTAATGGTTCAGTGCACACAGAAGTGGGTGGGGGTGGGGAAGAATGAGATTCAGAAGAGCCAGAAGATGATTTGATCAAAGGGCACAATGAGGGAACAGTGGAACTAGAGTTTCAAATGCAACCTGGGCTGTCCCTTTTTTGGTCTGAGGCAGTTGGAGTGCTACAGGTGATCACACAATTGGAATAAATCTAAGAAATAACATCACTTGTCATGGAAATTACACTTCTTGTCACTGGTAAACCACATCACTATCACCATCCCTGAGTTCAAATCATACTACAGAGCCCTCAGAAGGGAACTGGTACAAAAACAGATGTGTGTGGATTGATGGAATGGAACAGAATCTAGAAACGAACATATGAAGCTACAGTCTTCTGATTTTGTTTTTCAAAAAGATGCCAAAAATACACATTTTTGTGGAGGAGAGACTACAACATCTTCAACAAATGATGCTGGGAAATCTAGATACATGTAGAAGAATGCAACTAGACCTTTGTTGCTTGGCATAAAATCAACTCCAGATGCATCCAAGCACCAGAATGAGACCTGACACTCTAATACAGGGAAAGGAAAAAGTCAGGAGAACGCTTCAAGATGGGGCAGGGAGCATGGAGTTTCTGAACAGGAATCCTCTTGCATAAGGACTCATACCAGCAACTGACAAAAGGGACCTCAGGAAATTAACAATTTTTTGTACAGCAAGAAAACAATTAATTGAGTAAAGAGACAACTAGACAATAGGAGAAAGTCTGTGCCAGCTGTACAGCTAGCAGATGATGAATATCTAGAGTATGTAAACCTAAACCACTTGGAGGGACAGCAAAATGGCTCAGCAGGTAAAGGCCACCAAGCCTGGCGACCTGAGTCCACTAGAGTTTGATCCTCAGGACCTACATTGTAGAAGGAATGACCCAATTCCCATGAGTTGTCCTTGGACCTACACACACACACACACACACACACACACACACACACACAGACACACTAAAGAAGTAAAGTAACTAAATAAATAATCTTTTTTAAAAGATTATTTTTGAGAGTCTCTCTTACCTCAGACAGAATGGATATTATCAAGAAAACCACAACAAATGTGGGTGAGGATATGGGGAAAGAGGAAGCTTCATATGCTGTTAATAGAAGAACGAACTGGTGTAGCCACTGTGGTCATTAGTGTAAAAGTTCCTTAAAAATCTAAAAACAGAATGACTATGACTCAGCTTTATCACTCCCGGGCACAGCACAAGGGAATCTGTAATTTCACTACCGTTTTTTTTTTTTTTTTTTTTTTTTTTGTTTTTTTTTTTACACATCCAGTGTTTATTGTGGTTCTATTGACAATGGCAAGAAAATGGAACCAACAGATAAGTGGATAATAAAAAGATGATACATACACGCAATGAAATTTTATTCAGCTGTTTAAAAAATGAAATTATAAATTTTTCACAAAAAATAGGTGGAACTGGAAAATATTACATCAAGCAAATTAACTCAGGTTCCAAAAGATAAACTACATATGTCCTCTTACAGATGGGGACCATAGCTTCTAACTTATATATGTACATTTATGTTTGAGTTAATGTGTGTAGAGCCTCAGAGAGTAAAAAGGGCCATGAGATGGGAAGAAGGATTCTTTGAGGAAGGGGTTTTGTAGAAGACATGTGATATAAATGTTGAAAGAACATTGGTGGTACAAAGGGTTAGGAGAGGGGTTCAGAGAGATGGGAGAGGGGAAGGGAGAGGAAAGGGGCAACCAAAATTAATAATGTATGAAAAACTCATAAGGACATCTGATGCTTGGTAAGTGCATCAATTAATAAAAGTAAAAGTAGTTTGGAGGTATATAGATAAAGCTGTTCAAAGAAGCCATAGATTATAAAAATAAACATATTAATGCTAGGGATGGATTTGGTGGTCCCAATGTCAGGATGGCTTGTTGGTCAGGGAGGCTAAAGGCCCCCAAACAAAACAGATGAATGTTGGTTGCTATAACCAAACAATAGGACTTTATTGCTGAAGACCACACACTTTGGCCTTAGGACACAGAAAAATCAAGCTGGAACTAATCTGGAAGTTTCTCTTTTGCTGGCTAGGAATCATAGTACCAAAAGATTACATAAAAGCTGTTGGGGAAAAATTGTCATCTATAGTCTTGCTCAGCTAGAGACCTTGTGTGCAGCAATACCCACCAGCCAAGTAAGATATGTCAGTCAGACAATAGTGATAAGTCTGTTTGAGGGCAACCAATTACTTACTGATAGGATTTGATGTCCTGCCTTCTTCACACGAGGGAAATCACACCTGGTACATCAACCTACTCAGAGCCTGTGGCTGGAAAGGATATAGGCCCTCGTGGGGAAGCTACTGCTGTTGCTTGCTAAATTGACAAAATCTGTCTAGCAAATTGTCTTTAAATAACTATGTGTATAGTTCTTTAATTTAGAATAGGCTGTTTTAATCTTTGATTGAATAAGCTCCCTTTTGTTGTGGTCAGTGGTGACTGAAGAGATTCAAAGTGATAAAAATACAGAGAATAAAGGACTGTTGAATGCCCCAGGACTGTTGAGTGCCCGGCCATAAATGGGACTTCTATATTACCAACTCTGAGGCCTGGGGAATATCAAAGAAGAAAGAGGAGAAAAATATAAAAGCCGAAGGGGGGGGTGGGAGAGGTATGGGATGTTGACTTCTAGGTATGATACATTCTTGAACTTGCAGCAGCTATGACTACCTGCATAACATCTCCACAAGACTAGTCCCAATAAAGCCATGTAATAGAAGGAGGAGGGAGTTCATGGAACCCGCCTCTTTCTGAATTCTTACATGTAAGTAACAGCTGATGGGGGTGGAAGAAAGATTTTCTTTAGTGGTATAGTCAGTAGTAAGATGTACACCCTCCTGTAAACAGCCCTATTGAGACTTTACTGGGAAGAAAAGAAACAGAGAGAGAGAGACAGAGAGGGAGAATGGAGGGAGGAAGGGATGGGCAGAAGGAAGGAGGAGGAGAGAAGGATGAAAGAAGAAAAAGGGAAGGAGGTTATTTCAGAAGATTTATGAAATGGGAGTAATACAAAATGGTGTAATTTGGGAGAATATCAAAATACATTAAATATATGAAACCAGTTTATTACAAATAATCTACTTATTTTTATTTTATGTGCATTGGTATTTTGCCTGCATGTATGTGTGAAGGTGTGAGATCTTGGAGTTACAGACAGTTGTGAGCTGCCATGTGGTTGCTGAGAATGGAACCTGTGTCCTCTGGAAGAATAGTCAATGATCTTGACTGCTGCACCATCTCTCTAGTCCTATGACGCATGTTTTTATGTATAATTAATACACATTATAAAGACATTTGTAAAGGAAAGAAACCCCACCACAAAGATGAATCACTTAAGAAGTTAGATACTGAGTTCCTGAAGAAGATAAGAAGATGCTTTTTGTCAGGAAACACAAGAAAAGTCCTGAAGAAGACGCAGGCCAAAATGCCAAGCCATGAGGGTGTGTGGAAAGTCTACCAAGACCTTCATAAATGCCCAAAAAAGCTTACCTCAAGATTCCACAGGGCATCATCTTGACAGTCTTGCTTACATCACCAAGCTTAGGAGTTCTGCCCATGCCCACATTACCAAGGTTCTTGGGTTCTGTCTACCAAAGACCGAAGCCAAAACTCAGGCTTACTTAGTCTGCAGCATGATGACTCAGGTTCCCAAAGGTGTGCAGGACCTGTGATAGCTCCAAAGTAAAGACCTCAGTCTGCCAAGGTGGCAGTGAAAGCCGAGGGTGATCCCTGGACTGACATCTGCAGGGCCTGGTGTGCTCCTATACTGCTTGTACAGATAAACGTAATTCTGGAATCTAGGTTGTTTGGATTTGGTTTTGTTTAATAAAAAAGAAAAAAAAAACACCCTGGTAGGCTTTTCCTGTGGCTTAGCAAGACTTGCTAGCTAGGCCACTGATGAGACCAGTAATCTTGGGGGTTGTAAAGAGTGATGTCACTAAGCTTGCAGGAGCCATTCCTCCCAGGTATGAGGGGATAGAACAGAAGGATCAGTGACTCTTTAAAACAGCTTAGAGCCCTGAAGAACTTAGACATGTGCCTTGGAGGTACCTATAGGCTTATGATCTTCTCCAACCAAATTCTAACTGTAGCTAACTATACTTTTATCCTCTTTTGACAGTCTGAGGAATAGTGTTCAGATACAAAAATACTGATATTTTTGGGCTCTGTTTATGTTTTGTTTGACTAAAAAAGCAGAAGAGTCAAAATAGGACAATCTCAGAAAATACTGGGCACATGCTTTCTATAACCTTGTACTGGATGGATTAGATACAAGAAAATGTTTTTGAAAACTTTTCCTTGAAAAATTGAGAATGTTAAAATTAACAAATTTTTACAAATGCCATCCAAAAGTGTTCTCCAGACAGTGGGTTGGGTTACATCAGTTCTACTCTGAGCTGTCTTTGCTGCATTACTTTTAAGCCCTGTTTCGTCTTTACAGGATGAACATAAGCATCAGCCTCCAGCCTTTGCATTTTTCATTATTTTATTTTATGTGTGTGTGTGTGTGTGTGTGTTTTGCCTGAATGTATATCTGCACATCTTGTGTGTACCTGGTATCCATGGAGGCCAGAAGAAGGCATCAAATTCCCTGGAACTGGAGTGGTGCTGGAAACTGAACCTGGCCCCTCTGGAAGAGCAGGCAGTGCTCTTTAACTGCTGAGCCATCTCTCTAACCTATAGTCCTCTATAGAGCCAAATATATACAAAATTGCTTTGCGTAAGGAAGGAGGAGGCTTTGAGGAAGGAATAAAGAGGTTTCCAGAGATAAAAATTAAAAAAACATACTTACATTTGTAGAGGAAAACTTCTTTGAATTATGAGATAAGACTAGAAAGAAATCATCCCCAAATTGCAAACATATAGGTGCATCGAGCATTAAATCCATTCTTAGATTTATTTCAGTAAAGGGTACCAACAAATCCTAACGGATGATATAAATAACTTGAAAACCCAGTTAGGCTGCCTCATCGCCCTCCTCTCCAGGGAGCCCCACAGCCCTGCTTTCCAGATTCCAAGCACCACCTCTGTGGTGAATCACGGGGATCAATAACGATGCCCCCTCTGTTGCCTGTCAGAACCACTTCAGTAGATTGTCAGACACTACCAATGTCCGATTCTTCGCACCCCGCATATCCCAGACAAATTACACTGGATGTTAGTAATGGGTTCTGGGTAACAGTATTTTTCTACATTATCTTAAAAAACCTTTAGGGCCAGGCATGGTGATACAGGAAGGCAGAAGCAGGAGGATTGAGAGTTTGAGGCTACCCTATGCTCCATAATAAGCCATAGCAAACAAGCAGATAATAAAACGAATAAAAGTCTTAGATGCCTGGCACACATGAGCAGTACCACCTACTTGACTGGAGTAATCTTCCTTGGGCCAGTAGTCAGCCTGGGTGACCTAAGAAACTTCACATCAAAAATATAAACAAGCAAAAATAAATAAATAAATAGATAGATAAATAGATAAATAAATAAATAACAAAAAACAAAACCAAAAAAACCTAACACCTCAACTTTCCATTTCAAGCGATACTTCCTCCTTGAATTCTTATGCCAATAGGGAAATTCAAAATAGCATGATGCATCTTTTTCTTTTCTTTTGAGATATGAAGCACATACATGCATAGATACCACATACAAAGTAAAGAGCAACATGCTTAAAAGTGAAAATCCTTTCCGATTCTATGGCCTGTCCTCAACAAAAAGATCACGGTGGCTTCCTTTGTTTTAAGGAGAATGTCTAAATTGCTTGTGAAAGTGTTTGTTGCCTCTGGGTACAAGGGACAGTCCTCACATAAAAAAGAATAAACAAGGGTGACAGTGAGTTCCCTGCTGCCTGCAGCCCTCAGTGCTCACGTGGGAAACTGGCTCCGTGCAGCCATGAAGTCCGGGCCACTAACCTTTATGCCAGTGAAGTGAGCAGTTTCTCTAAATACAATGGAACCTCTGTCACTTTGAAGATAAGCTCTCACAAGCTGCTTAAAACAATAATTCTGTACTTTCTTTCCTGTTTCTAGATTTATTTTAAGTATTAGTATAAAATGTCAAAGTAGCTGATAGTGGCCAGATCAGTTTGTATAAAGCTCAAATGCCTGTTTGCAGCCTATTACAGCTATATTTGACACAGGAAAGCACTCAATCATGCCTGCTATCAGCGCACCACACCCACCTTTGTGAGGACCCTTAGAGGCTGCGAGATTTATCACTGTTAAGTTGAACTCGATGGACAGCCCTAATGGACAATGCAGGCTGCTTCTGAAAAGCTTAGTCTAAGAGTGTTCCATCTACAACCCAAATGTCAAGAACAAGTTCAGAAAAGCAGAGCATCTCCCAGGAGAAGCCAGAGCGGATCCCCTGTGCCCACACTTCATCTCAAGGCCCTAGATTCAAATAAGAGTACATCTGATAACCTGGCCACAAAAAAAAAAAAGTGTGTGTGTGTGTGTGTGTGTGTGTGTGTGTGTGTGCTGCCATGTTCATGGATACCCACAGAAGCTAGAAGAGGGTCTTGAATACACTGTAGTGGGAAGGAGAGGTGGTTGGGAGTTTGCCTGATGTGGGTCCTAGGAACTGAACTTTGCTTGTACCTAGGTCCTCAGCCAGAACCGCAAGTTATTTTACAGCTGAGCCATTTTGAAACAGACCCATTTGAAACAGACCCTTCTGAAATCTTCTTAGTCCCATTTTCCTGTCCACACCTGGATGCCATGAGATAAACAGCTGTGCGAGGCCACATGTTCCCGGCCACAGTGCTCTAGCTGCCATAGACCCAGAGCAACCAAACCCGAGGCACCCTGCCGTCTGACCTTGCTGGAGAATTAGTATATGCATATTAATGTGACCACTATGATACTGTCGAACCCAGGAAAATTAATGGTTCCTTAACGTCATCTCATCAGTAGCTGAGTTCTGCCATTGTTAGGGTTCACAGTTGTTCACAATTGGCCTCCTTATAACACGATGTCAGTAAAATCGGCGTGTGAGACGTGGTCTGCCACCACCTCGCAGGACACTTGTGCTCTCCATCCAAACCCTCTGACTTGCTTTTTCTGCTTTAAAACTCAGAGCCGCGTTTTTCTGGAACAGCTTTGTCACTTTCTTTGTTGAATGTTCCACATTTTGGGTTAGGATAATGGCTTCACTCTAATGGTGGCTTAACTTTTTTTTCTTTTTCCAAGTCTCAATAAGTAAATTTTACTGTGAAGGTTAAAATACATAACAGTGTATTTGTTAAGACTACCATTGCCAAGTACCAGAGTCCCCTAAGACTAAATGACAGAAATGTGTCCTCTCACAGTTCTGGAAGCTAGAAGTTCAATGTCAAAGTGTCATGTGGCTATGAGGAAGGAGCCTCCCCACACCTCCTTAGCTCAGAGCTGTCTAACTTCTCTTGGCTTCACATCATCATTTTTGCCATGTATGTCTTTCTCTGTGTTTAATTTCTCTGTGTTATAAGAACACCAGTCATATTGAATTGTAATCATTCCACATGATGACATTATTTCCAAATAAGAACAGTAATAAGGACAAGAAATTCAACATGTAAATTTAGATTTGGGGCTGAAACCCCACAGCTGTGTGCTGTCTGAACTGTATGATATAAATTTCAATGAATATTAGCTAGGTTAGCCCACATTGAATTATTAGCATACTGTTATATAAGAACTAAATATGTGTGTGTGTGTATATATATATATCTCACACATGCACAAGTGCACACACCCAGACATATACACACACTATGAAATACCTAATACATAATAAGTTTTCTATAAATATTAGCTCTTAGGTTGCAATGTGCTACATGTTAATGTACTTGATCTTGGAAAAAGGCTCAAGGTGACTCAACATTAGTTGATATAACAATGTTTTAAATAAGAGTTTATATTCATGATAGAATATTATTTAACAATTTTTAGATTAAGCAATTTAAATTCATAAGGCTCAGAATGAATGGGATCCAGAAATTACCAATTTTGGTAGGTAGAGAAGGAAGAGTGTATTTGAAGATAGGCCCGAAGGAGGGCAGAGCGAGCCTTGCTCAGAACCAACAGAGCACTGGTTCAGGCATGGTTCAAGCCTAGCTTTCCTGGGTAACCAACTGCATGTTTCTAGCCTGAGGATTTCCTTCCTCTGAAAGGATCAACACCGGACCTCCAGGCTTCTTTTCATATCTAAGGCTCAAGCTTCTACAAGAGAAACAAAAGTGAGAGGCATTGAACATAACTGTCATTGAAAATGACAAATGATTCTGCTATATTATCACCATGTCCAAAACCAACACAAAGCTCTATCTGAGGCTTGGTGGGGTGGCTGGCTTAGTAGGTCAAGTGCTTGCTCTATGTGCTTCATACCTGAGTTCAATCCTAGAATCCACCTAAGGGCAAAAGGAAAAACAAAAACAAAAAGCAAAACAACTCTAGCCAGTCATGGTGGTGCATGCCTCAGGAGGCAGAGATGGATGCATCCCTCCATTTGAGACCAGCCTGGTCTACAAAGCAAGTTTCGGGACAGCATAGCTATACAGAGAAATCCTGTCTTAAAAAACAAAACAAAAAACCTAGCTCTACAAAGTTGTTCTCTGACCTCTATAGCTGTGACATTCACCTCACAGAAATGTAATAATACATAAATAATAATATCTTTTAAAATATATCTTGGTGTGGGATGCATCTTCAGTATCAGAAGTCTGGCCTAGCATGTGAGGTTTGAATGAGACGTCCCCCATAGTCTTGGGCATTTGAAAAACTGGTCACCAGTTGATGGCACTGTTTGGAGAGGCTTAGGAGATCTGACTTTGTTGAAAGAAGTATGTCACTAAAGGCAGGCTTTGAGAGTTTAAGAAACTCACATAAGTTCTAGTTCAATCTCCCTACTTTGTGCTTGAGGATCAAGAAGTGAGTCCTCAGCTTCTGCTCCAGCTGTTATTGTCTGCTGCTTGTTACCATGTTCTCTGCCCTCTGAAACAGCAAAGCCAAATAAACTCTTCCTTCTGTGTGTTGCCTTGGTCACAGGGTTTTATCAATCAGTAGGTAAGTAGTTCACACAGAGGGCCTGGCTTCCATTGCTGCACCATAAGAAGCAATCAGGCAGATGTGGGTCAGTTTCCCCAGATTACAAGAAAAAGTTTCTAGGTCTCAGCACTGCCTATTGTTGTTTCTTCTATGCTTCAGTTTGAATTTTTATTCCCTGAGAACTCCTTGCTGACCCATTTTGTTTAAGGGGGTTGCGGTTGCTGTTATGTTTTTTTGGTTTGGTTTTATAGCACAGGCTGGCCTCAAACTTATCATCCCCCTGCTTTGACTTCCATTGTACTGGGAGTACAGACATTTGCCACTGTCCCTAGCTTAGTTTCCTTAGGCTCTTTCTTGATGCCCTTTTTATATTTCTCTTACTCAGTACTCACTCACGTCTGCAATGCACCATCACAGGTCTCACAAACTTGGAGCTGTAAAGTGCTGTGTCCTCTCCACACAAGAGCCACAAGATGGAGTTCTCCTCCCATCACCACCCACGTCAGTTTTCCCAGAAGGCCAAGGAGCATTCTGCTAAGCCGCCAGAGGAAAGACCAAGCAGAAGATCATGAAAGAGTGAAAGGGCCAAGACTCCTTGGTGTGGAAATGACTTCAGAGTGTGCCAATGAGAGCTACCCTAAAAATCTCTGCCTATTCTTTGCAAAGGAGACAGCCATTAGTGGGGAACCATGACACAGGAGCTCCCTACACACTACCAGCCATGAAGACCTGTGTGACAATAAAAGTCTGCTGTCTCACACTTAATAGGAAGTCATAGTTCTCTTTTGATTTTCCCTCTGCAGAATAACCCTCTGGCTGCTCAGTCAACCATACTATGGCCTAAAGGAAAACAGGAATGTAGATCACAGGGAGGCAAATGTGATCTCACTCATGTCAGGAAAAGACACAGAACTTCAGAGCACTGAGTACAAGAAGAATGAAAGCCCATTTCAGAGCTTTAGAATTATTGCAGAAAGTGAGACAAGAATCTGTCTAGGTCCCTGTGAGGCTGGCAGTGGCAGCCTCGCAGGTTCTAGGAAGACAGCAGAGAAGGAGCAGGACTCTCCAGCAGTTGGGAGTAGAATGGCCCTGAAGGGCAGGAGATGTTATCTATGGGACTGAGATATTGGGCCAATATCTATAGCCCTGAATTAATCTCTACTTACCTGCCATCAAGCTGTCTTCTAGCCTTGGTCTAGATTCCCTCCTGAAAAGTCATTCTCCTGTTAGAAACAATGACATGGCCTTTTTCTGTTTCTGGACAGTTTCATTTGCTTGGAGAATGTAAGCTTCCTTCTCGTAGAATCTGCTTACTCTGAATAAGCTCGAAAGCCAAGACGATATGATAATAACTTGGCAACCTTGGACATAGATGCATTAAAAAAATGAAAAAAAGGCAATTACCACACCATGCCAAATCAGTGTCCCCAGGGGGAGTGCTGAGTTCTACAAGGAGTAAAATCCATCACCAGGAAGAGCACTGCATTCAACACAGAGTAGAGGGCACAATCCAAGCAAGTACTAATCATCTCCATGCCTTTCCACGATACCAGCCCTCCATCTTCTCATCCTGTGCTAGAGGCTTCATCAGAATCCTTTGTAACCAGAGAGGCTGTTATTTTACTTCCTCATTTGTTTATATGTGATGGATTAACATTTCCTATGTGCACCAAAACAAAAACCCAAAAAACAAAAACAAAAACCCGAAAATCTTGCCAAGAGGTGGTGGTGTATGCCTTTAATCCCAGCCTTTGGGAGGCAAAAGCAGGTGAATCTCTGTGAGTTCCAGGACAGCCAGGGCTACACAGAAGAAACCCTGTCTCAAAAAAAAAAAAAAACAAAACAAATAAACAAACAAACAAAAGAAGCTCACCCTATGTGCAAGATACTGAAGCAGGTATTGGAGAGTAAATAAGAATGAAAGATTTCAGGGCTGGAGAGATGGCTCAGAGGTTGAGAACACTAGCTGTTCTGAACATCCTGAGTTCAATTCCCAGTCAACCACATGGTGGCTCATAACCATCTACAGTAAAATCTGGTGTGCAGGCAGAATGTTGTATAAGTAGTAAATAAATCTTTAAAAAAAAAAAAAAAAGGAGTGAAAAATCTCCAAGATCTTTCCAAGAAGGCAGAGTTTAAAAGGGAATATAAGGCACAAATAAATAATATGCAAAAATTGATTGGTTATACTACAAATCATTTAGGGTACTGCAGTATAAATAACAAAAACTGTCACTTTTAATTTGATTGAAGTGATAACATTAATTTATTACCTCATCAAAAAGTGTACAAGTTGGGTGCCTCTGGGGCAGTGTGATGGCATCATGCATCTTTGTTCTCTCTGTCATCATTCTGTGATAGAGGGTAGGGTCTCACTTGCTTTCCTTTCAAGTTTATAGGCAAGAAAGCTTCCTTGGAACTGTACCTCCTCGTCTCACGTCCTCTATGTCTCATGAATCGAAGTATGCCACATGCTCATTTTCGTAAGACATGCTGAGATGGTGAATTGTTAACCTTAAGGATTTGACCAATGACAATTCAGACCTCAAGAAAGGGCCCTGAATATCAAACAAAATCTGGATTCTGTCATAAAAAAAAAAAGTGGGGATAACTTAGGTTGATGATCAAAACTGCTCACTGCCACATGCAAGTGGTATCCAGCCTATTTCCTTGATGCTGTTTAATCCTCCCTAGCAGATGCTCAGATCCCTCCATTGCTCTGTAACGGAAATGGGAAACCATGTCTCCTTGGCTGAGATAGCACTTACATAATACATCTCCTGTTTACTGTGGCCAAATACTATGTGCCCCACAGGACAGTGGGCTAAGCACTCAGTACCCATTAGCTCATTTGGTTCTTGCACCAATTCTATAAAATGGAGGCTATTGCCTCCATTTATGCAGATTAAAGGGGCAAAAAAAAAACTTTAAAATGTACACCAAGGAAGTTAAGTAACTTCTCAAAGTCACTAAGAAGGACAGAAGAGAGCCAGTCCCTCACGTACTCAAAGCCCCCTTGCCCTCTGAGACATATTTTCACTGCCTAGTTCCAAGACAGGTTTTGGGGAGCAGAGGTATCCAGGGCATGTGAGACACAGCAAAGAAGGCAAAAGACAGCTCTGGGCTTCCTGGGGGGTGTGGCTTGGCTTTACTCCTGGAAGCTGAAGGTTGGCATGCAAAGAAGCCCAAAGAATATGGCCCAGGAAGATCCCGGACAAGGTTGCAGGCTAAGTGGGTGAAGGAAGGGTCTTCCTGCCCAGGGGATGGAACTTCTTAGCCCAGTTGTCTATAGAAAAAAAACATAGTAGGAAACCACTGGAAAGATTCACTGACAATAACCTAGTTGTGGCAATAGCAGCACCTGTGTAGTGAAGGAGGCCAAAGGATCAAAAGTTCCAAGGCAGTTTATACTGCCTGTTGAAACTTTGACACAAGGAACTAGGTTTTAAAAGAAAGAGAAACAGAAGGGGGTTGGTGGGGAGGGCCTGGGAGTGTAGCTCGGTAGGATAACACTCATTCCTAGAAGGCTTAGAAATCCGTGTTCAGTCAGACTGTTTCACGCAACTTTTCCTTTTGGAAACCTGGACTGCACTCTGCACCTGTGCGAATGTCAAGGCAGGGTTAAGGACAAGGGATGGGGAGCAGCTCACAGTGTACAGAGGAACTGCATGAGACATGTCCCCCTCTGAGACGATAAAACAGGGATGGAGAAAAGCCCCACATGCTACATCACACAGGACGTAGCAGAGCACTTGAAAAGTGGTACAACTGAGGAACTGACTTTCTAATTTTAACTCAGTTTACATTCCATATTACATATGTAATATGTAATTACTGGAATGTAATTACATATGCGAGCAGTAATTACTGTACTAGGTGGCGCCTTTTGGCCCGATAAATGACGTGTCCACGTGCGTTCCTGTAGTAAACTGCTATGACCTGACGCCTGTGCTTGCAGTCACAGATTTCAACAGCAAGTCTTCCTGAATTCCTTGAGTTAATCAACAGCCTGACTTAAATACTGGAAACTTCACTTCTGTTGTGAAAATTTCTTAGTTATGACTGTCATAAGGGGAAGGAACCAAAAAAATAGCTGAGATGAATTTCTCCCTTTTGTCAGTAAGGACTGGACGTGAGCAGTGGAAACATAATGTATATTCTGTCACCAAGGTGAAATTTTCCATCTGGGATGCAGAGGAACTCATGCTTTGGAGCCCAACAGCACACACCACTGCCTGAGATAGTCTACGCACTGAGGGCTTCAGTCAGAACTGTCCACCTCTGGTAGAAAGCACACAATCGAAGACTCTCTCAGGATTCCTTGATGGTTGTAAGTTCCAGAAAGTTTCAGGCACCAAATACTAGCTGTTCATCAATAGAGTTAAGCTGACTGAGGGATGTGGGGGCAGACAGGGGAGAGCGGAGGAAAGGATGTGGAGATAAATTAGTGTTCAGCAGCGAATTTCATGCTTGCATTTTTTGTTTTTGAAAAGGCGGCCAGAGGATGAAGAGTGAAGACAAGTTTAAAAGGCCATCCTTCTGGATGGGTTAAGAATAGTCATGTGTTCAGCCAGATATGTGCTGCATCTGGACTGTAGGAAGACTGCCCCCCCCCCTCATTACAAGACCACCACCAATGGGTTGCTTGTTTCTTTCTTTCTTTCTTTTAGTCTACTCTGCCTACTAGCAAATTTTGGAATTGGGTGGGAAAATATGCCAACAGCAACATCCACCCAATAGTGACCTTTAGGAGGTTTGGGTTGTCCTGTCGTGTGAAGCTGAGGGATTCGCAGCCTGCTGCTCATTCCTGTCTCCTTAAGCTGACTACAGATAGGGCCTTTCCTTCCTGGATAGATAGAGGTGTAGGTTAGCCAGGCAGGTGACCCTTACCTCCACCCCGGATTTACTCGGAAACCTCATTTCACCATCATTATTAATGGCTGGGTGTGCTAGCATTTCCTGACTAACACGATAAGACCAACACGGAATCAGAAGGAAACGAATCTGTGACTCAGCAGTTTTCTCTCCAACTGGACAGCTATGGAAAGTTCCTCATTGACCTAAGGATATCTGTGGGCCTGGGACTTTTGCCCAATGTCTGCTTGAAAGATCTAATCTATGGGGTAAGAGTTTGCAGCCACTGTAGGTCAAAGTAGCAGTTTCTAGACATGCCACTTACTAGCCCGTCATCCTTATGGAGTCCAGCGACACAGCTAGATGAACAAGTGTCAATGCTCAGTGTCAGTGTTCTCTCTCTCTCTCTCTCTCTCTCTCTCTCCTTCCTTTCTTCCCTCTCTCTCCTCCACGTCTCTTTCTCATTTTCTTTTGTGACAGTGCAGATGGGATCTGTGTAATGGCTATGAACATTCTACCACTGAGCTACATCTAAAGCCTCTTTCCATCTTCCAAATTCCATTTGCTTACCAAAAGTACCTTGATCTTTGCCGACAATTGTCTTCAGTTGTCTAAAGTTTTAATTCAGGGTTGTTACACACACCTCAAATCAGTCCTTTCATCTCTATGTGAGACTGGTGACATTAGCTGACTCCGGAGAAGGAGAAGCCGGTGTTCTGAGGTGACAGCTGACTGGTCCAGGGAAACACAGCTAACTCAAAAGAGAAAAGCAAAATTCAGCTCCACCTCAGGGTGTTCCCACCTCAGACTGCATGACTACTATCATGAGTTAAATTGTGTCCACTCAAAAAACTTGGATGTTGAAACTCTAACCCTTGGTATGACTCTATTGAAGAATAAGGGCTTTGTGCAGGCAACTAAGGTTCACTGAGACCATATATGAGAGAAGTGTTATCCTTATGAGAGGCAAAGATGCTAGAGATGCCCCTTGGTACAGGCAGGATAGACACAGGAAGGCCCTGGGAGAGGCCACCTCCATGCAAGGAAGAGAGGCCTCGCCAGAACCCAGCTGTGCAGGCACCTTGACCTTGGATTTCTAGCTTCTAAACTGTGAGTAAATGCATGCTCTTAAGCCACCCAAACTTAAGCATTTCATTATGGCAGCCCAGGTGAACTGAAGTCTTTAAGCCATAAGACCTTCCTCTTTAAAGCTTTCATGTAGCAATCACATGTACCAATCACCTTGCTTATCACCCATATGTCCTGCAGGGTCAGGGCCAGGGGCCCAGCTACTTTCTTGGGGCACCAAAATTATGCAATCCCAAAAGAGCTCAGTAATTAAGAAAAATATCATTCTAGTGAACTATTCCAAAAAGTAATGCAAAAAATTCATGAGGAATTGGCGGCTTCATAGTTAGTCAGTCTTCTGTCACCATGACAAAATACTTGAGAAGAAAAACAACTTAGACAGGGATACATTTCCTTTTGGCTTGTGGTGTCAGTAGTCTCACTCTATGGCAGTTTGGCCTGAGAGGAAGCTGAACATTGCAGACACAGTGATGAGACAAAGCCACTCAGGGCACTGAGCTGTGGCACCGATGGCTAATGAAGACCCTTCCAAGAGCAGCAGAGCTGGGTACCCAAGGGCTTCACTGAGGAATTAGAACAAATAGTTAAAGACATCTTAAGACTAATCTTCAAGAAAGGTTTTGAAAGCCTGACAAGGAAGATACATTTACGCCACTGTGTGAGACCAGCATTACCCTCATAAGCAGGCAAAGAAAGATACCGTCAAAGAAATAACATCTATACGTAGATACCTCTTATGAGTGTTAATATGAAAATTCTCAATAAAATACTAGCAAAAGTGATTACAAAAGCAATTTGACATATGAAACTAACAGAATAGGTGACAAAACTGAATGATTAAGTCACATGATGTTGGGTCTGGGTGATGGTGTACATCTTTAATCCTAGGACTTGGGAGGTTGAAGCAGGAGGTGATAGGTTTGAGGTCAGCCTGGACTCCATATCCAGACCATTCCTCAAAGAAACAAAACAGAAAAGCTTACTTTTTTTAATTTTTATTTTTTTTATTAATTACATTTTATTCACTTTGTATCCCCCCATAAACCCCTCCCTCCTCCCCTCCTAATCCCACCTTCCCTCCCCCTTCTTCACGCATGCCCCTCCCCAAGTCCACTGATAGGGGAGGGCCCCTCTCCTTCCTTCTGATCTTAGTCTATCAGATCTCATCAGGAGTGGCTGCATTGTCATCTTCTGTGGTCTGGTAAGGCTGCTCCTCCCCTCAGGGGGAGGTGATCAAAGAGCAGGCCAATCAGTTTATGTCAGAGGCAGTTCCTCTTCCCATTACTATGTAACCCACTTGGACACTGACCTGCCATGGGCTACATCTGTGCAGGGGTTCTAGGGTATCTCCATGCATGGTACTTGGTTGAAATATGAGTCTCTGGAAAGACCCCTGTGTTCAAATTTTCTGGTTCTGTTGCTCTCCTTGTGGGGTTCCTGTCCTCTCCAGCTCTCACTATTTCCAAAAAACGCTTCACGAATTTGCATGTCATTCTTTCGCAAGGGCCATGCTAATCTCCTCTGTATTGTTCCAATTTTAGTATATGTGCTGCCAAAGCGTACACCAGAAAAGCTTACTTAATGCATAACTTTTAAAATTAAAATATAACAACTTTTTATGATCAAAAACAATCCAATCAGCATAGTGACACATGCTTTTAACCCCAGCACTCTGGCAGGCAAGGGCAGGAGGATCTCTGTGAGTTCAAAGTTCAGAGGCAGCCTGGTCTACAAATCAAGTTCAGGGATATCCAGGGCTATATAGAGAGACTCTGTCTAAAAACATTCAGTCCACCAGAAGCAGGAGAAAACCTTCCCACCAAGCATGGGTGGACCGTAGTTGCAAACCCACAGCTGGCATGCACTCCACAACGCTTGGCCAGGCAATCTCCAACAAGGGGACAAGAATATTCACTGTAAAAGGTAGCTTTTCCCTAAGATCATTATCAAGGGGATCCAAAAGACCCTCTTCGGATGATCTCTGTGGACACCAACATACATATGGCACACATCCTACCACTCATACACATAAAACCATTCATACACATAAAAGAAAATAAGTATTCCAACACAGGTAGAATTTTGAGAGGCCTGTGAATTGTGGGCAGAATTGAAGCTCCCTCCACAGGCTTGACTGTCACCACTGTCAGTCAGGGTTGCCTGTCAGTCATGGTTACCACTGACGGTCAGGAAACGGAGACTCCCATTGTCCCAACACGAATGATCCAAAAAAATCAAACAGAACCTGGATCTGTGGCTTCATAGACCACAGCAAGAGTTGTCAACAAGGAGAGGCACCAGTTCTAGGAAGGTCAAGGGAGCAGCACAGTGGGTGCCAGAGTCAGCTGAGGGTGCTGTCTTCTGGGATTTGGCCAGCTCGGAGAGGACAGGAAGGGCAGACAGCTGGAAGATGAGACATCCGTGTTTCATCAATGTTGCAGGGAGTTCCAGGGCAAAAGTAACCTCCTCCCCTCAAGGGGCATCCCTGGTTCAGGATGGGAAGGTGCTGTGCAAAACCACTTCCTGGAGCACACCAGAAATAGTGTGTCCTTGGCATGAAGGAAGTGGCAGATCTCAGGGTCTGCCAACAAGAGCTAAGCCCAGATATGGTCCACAAGCAAAAAGCACAAGCCGCCATGATTGCCATACAAGGTAACTAAGTTACATCACAAGAGCAAATGAGGTGGAGTCTACCATGGTAAAAGGAATAGGAAATAAACAAAGAGGGCAGAGTCTGCATGGCTAAGTGAACAGCAGAATTGCTAATGCATGCATGCGTGAGATTTAAATAAGTTAAAGGGAGAAAAAAACTAGGCAGAATGGAAATATTTATGCCTCAAAAAGGATTCTTTGTGAGCTGAGCATGGTGGTCTCCTCCTGTCATACCAGCACCAGGGCAGAAGCCAACTGACACTTTCAGGCTTACCCTGGTCTGAGCAGGGAGAATGGAAATTCCTGAATACGAGCAACTTGGAAACAGTCTGTACGTCTTCAGACCTAAATGGTCTTGTGTCCCTGGTTTGGCCATGCTGTGCAACCCCACTCAAAAGGAGCAAACTCCTGAGACACGGGGTGGCAACTGGAATGGATTCTGAGAGAATTAAGTGCTGTGAACAAGCCAGTCTTTGAAGCTTACACAGCTTGGGCATGGTAGGGCAGGCCTATAACCCCAGAATTTAGAGGACTCCAAGGCCAGCCTGGCCTACATGGCTAGGCTCTGTCTCAAATACAAACAGAAAGGATCTTTTGAGCAATTGAACACCTGGAAAACACAACCGTACATACATACAGTCTTTCTCTTGATCTTAGCCAAAGCGACACGTCTAAGGTTTTTCAATGTATTAGATCACCTTTGTTTTTCTCCCTAACTAAAACACCAGCCTGAGGATTCCATCTGGGATACTTTCGTCTATGAGACTCAAAGGAGAGGAGACCAGAGGCAGCTCCCTTCCTCTCACAGCCGAGTAAAGCCGCCTGCCGCCGGTCCAGGGCTGGCATTGGCAAAGGGGGAAATAACCACATTCTCAGCACGGTCCAGAAAGCTCATCACTGATATCCTGCCACTTACCCACCGATGTGTCAGTTACTCACACATCCAAACACTCACGCACTTGAAGTGCACAACTTAATCTTAGTATTATTCACAAGAGTTACAATCGTTGTCACAAGCTAGGTTTAGGATATTCCTATCATTTTCAATAGAAACCCACTATCAGTCACCTTCCTGACAATCTCTCTCACGCACACAAATGCACACACACGTGTACACATACACATTCACACACATGCAAGGGCAGGAGGATCTCTGTGAGTTCCACATGTGCACATCTGTATACAGATACGTATGAATACATACCCATTTACACACACACACACACACACACACACACACAAGTACCTACTCAGATACAACACACTCAGACACACACCTGTGCACATACACACCCATAGACAGATACACATTTACACATACCACCGGTCCTTAGAAAATCATAATAAAAAAAATGGTGTTTTTAACTTTAAAAGTAAAGAAAATTTAAAATGCAAAAGAAAGAAAGAAAGAGAAAAGAAAATCATAATAAACTTACTGTCACTGGAGATTTTACTCTTTTGGACATTCCAGATGAAAAAAAAAAAAACATAGGTGTGGCCTGCAGGCTTGGCTGTGTTCACTAGTGGGGTGCTCTCACTGAGGGATTCAGTAGCATTATAGCATGTAGTACCTCATCCCTTTAAGAGCCCCTCTGTTCCCTTCATCACGCTGGTAGACCGATTCCTGTCTTCATTCATTGTCCGATGGGTATTTGAGCCATCTCTAATTTGTGGCTATTAAGAACAAGACAGGCTCAGCAGTTAGCATTTATTGCTCTTGCAGAGGCCCAGGATTCAGGTCCCAGCACCTGCACGGTGGCTCGCCAACCCTTTGTTCTGGCTTCTCAGAGCACCAGGAGTGTATGCACATTGTACACACGGACACACGCAGGCCAACACTCATACGATGCTGAGAACACTCCTGTACGAGCTACAGCGAACTTATCTCCCTCTTCAGACATTCACTGCTTCCTTGGGACAAAAGCATTTACGATCTTCTCAAGGTCTTTGAAACACATGTGTGCTGCCACGTACAATCACCTTCACACTGCATCAGGAGAGCAGCACCCGGTGCTTATCTAACTAACTTCTGCTGCTTAGATCATCAGTCAGTACTTCCGCTCCTTCCCTCCTGTCCTCTCAGCCTCTGAGGGAGATCAAGGGCCCTCCTTGCCCTTAGGTTGCCTCTAGGACAGTTGTCACTCTGGAGGGCTGGGAGGGGGGGGGGGTTGACTCCTAACTCTCTAACGGCTAACAAGGGGCATCTTCCGTTGTTTATTGGCCATCTGTAGGTCTTTTGACATGAGTCTGTTCAACCTCGCCCCCCCCCCCCAGTTTTCATTGTTATTGTTTGCTGATGAGAGTTCCTCACGTGTTATGGATGTCAGCTTCTTATAAGATACTTGATTTGTAAATATAATATTTTCTCCCATTCTGTAATCTACCTTTTCACTTTCCTGATTTACACTGCAAATGACTTACATTTTTACATTTTAAGTTTTACTTACCAACTTTCCTCTGTGCTTATGCTTTGGTGTCGTGAGTGAGCTGCGACTTGTGCATTTTCTATGAAAAGCTGATGGGTTTTGCCCTAACACTCTGCATGGACTCTGTGTCCGAGGTTTGATTCCCTTCTTCTGAGTGTGTATACCCACTTCCTCTAGCAGTGCCACTTGGCAAAGCACTGCTCTTTCCCACACTGAAGTGTGGGTCAGCTTTCAGCAAAAATAAGTCCACTCCTCTGTGGCCACAGTCTGAGAGAAAAGGCAGGACCATGAACTCACTCTCCTCCCCTTACACAACCTCTGGGATTTATTATTCTGCAAGACAGACATTTGTTAACAAACCTAAGAACTGCACTTAACCCAGCAGAGCTGCTTGAGAACTCAAACCACTTCTGTTGGCTGCAAATAATCAGCTCTGTGAAGACTGCCACTGGCTCTTGTTGGGAAGCTGGGGCCTGGTCTTCCTGTCTTACCCATGACCTCTCCCAATAAATGAATTTATTAATTTCCACGAATTGTTACGGCTGGTGGGAGGTGTGTGACTGGAAAATACAGGCTGCCAGGAGAAGGCCGCAGACACGGATGAACTTCTCCTCTTGACTCCAGAACTGCTGTGGCCCCTGAGAAGTTGGTAGCCCTAGACTTATGCCCAGACACCTATGCATCCCTGTAAGCCACCCTTATTCTGGAAGTTCTAAGACATGAATCTTACTGTCTTTAGGGTATTTCACAGAAAACTTAAGTTAGGGACGGTGGTGAATAAAAACACAATTCAGTCAGTATGGAAGCAATGGGAAGAAAAGACCTCAGGGGAGAGCTGGGGTCCATTCAGCACATCAAGGGAAAGGGGGCATATTCCAAGGGCAGGGTGGAGGCAGTAAATGGGAGTTATTAAGAGCAAACATCAGCGTTTGGAAAGAGGGGTCCTGACCAAAGAGGAATGGCCACAGTCCTGCTGGAGATGAGCAAGGGAGAACAGACCTCACATGCGAAGGGTGGCCCGTGACCAGATGTGGAGGGAGGGAGAAGCTGGCTAAACCTATTTTTCTGGACTCAATTGTGTAATGCAGAATTGACACAGAACTCCAAAAGTCAAAACCCAGGGGAGAAGAGTACACAGAGAAGGCTGGCAAAAATTTGGAGAAGGAGAGATGTTCTGCAGGGGCCAAGTCAGGTGAGCTATTGAACTCTGGAGGCTGAGGCCAGGAGTTCCCCACAGCCCGCTGTCGGGCCAACCAGCAGACTTGGTGATTTTGAGGATGGTCAAAAACCCACGATGTCTTAAAAAACCAAGGTGGGACAGTGCATGAGGAACAATTGAGGTTGTCCCCAAGCCACCACGTGCCTGGACACACATGTCCATGCATGCGCATGCACACACACACACACACACACACACACACTCATGCAAAGTCTCAATACAAATTCTAGACTTGTTCTAACTTTTCTGTTACATGGGCCTCAAGAAAAGACAGTTACTGAAGTAATTTTTTCGGAAAAGCCAGACGCTACCTACAACAATGGATTATCGTTGCCGTAGAGAGTGTAACCTCTACTTCGTCCTGAGCTGATCTCGACTGGCATTGCTCTTTCCCATTGTTATATTCCAGACAGAGAGGTAGCTGGACGCTCCTGTGAAAGAGCAAGAAAGAGCGTCTACCAGTCCTCGGCATGCCCTGAAGACACATGCTAAGGACACACGGCTTGATCCAGATCCTACCCCCAGACAATTTGGCAGGCAGGGTCTGCTCCTCCTTGGGCAAAGACATGGAAAGACGAGCCATCACAGTATCTCGAGGCCAGAGAATCAGGAGACTTGGGCCGTTAGCTAATGGACTTGGGCGACCACCAACAGGCTTGCTACAAAACTGTCTATAAAGTATTTGGGTCCTGTCAGTGTTTTCAGTGAAAATCACTTGTGTGAAATGGTTTTCATTCATTCACAATTTGGTGGTTTAGGTGAAGGATCCCTTCAACTGTAGAATAATGACTTACCGAGCATGTGTGAGGCCCAGGATTTGGTTCCCAGCCCTGAAATTTTAATTACTTACTTACTTAATTGGTTGGTTGGTTGGTTGATTAGTTAGTTAGTTAGTTAGTTAGTTAGTTAGTTAGTTAGTTAGTTAGTTAGTTAGTTAGTTAGTTAGATACTTCTTGCATGTCACTGTCTTATCCAAACTTTGGAGTGTGGTATTAATGATAAATACTGAGTTCCCATTGAGTCACTTAAGGGTTTGGTTTCACAGCTTCAGAAATGCTCAGTTCAGGAGCTGAAGAGGTGGCTCAGCAGGGAAGGACACTGGCTGTTCCTCCAGAAGACCCATCTCTCAGCTCCACATGACAGTTCGAAACCACATGTAGCTCTATGTCTAGGGCATCTGCCCTCTTTTAACCTTCTTGGGCACCAAGTGCATTCATGGTACCGAAAGATACACAGAATACAAATGGACAAAACACACATAAAATTAAATAGATTCTGTTTGGTTGGGTTTTATTTGTTTGTTTGTTTGTTTGTTTATTGTTGGGTTTTCAGGACAGGGTTTCTTTGTGTAGCAGCCCTGACTATCCTGGAACTCACTTTGTAGACCAGGCCGGCCTCAAACACATAGAAATCCACCTGCCTCTGCCTCCAAAGTGCTAGGATCAAAGGTGTGCACCAGACTAAATGATTTTTCAAAAAGATGTATCAAAATACAATCTTGCCAAGAAAAAAAGATTAAAATCAACATAATTTGTACTACATTGTTAGGAGACAACAGACGCTCTCTAGCATCCTCTGGTGGAGGGCATTACATAAGAATGCTATTGACCTTTGACCCTCGGATCATTCTGACATTGTTAGAGTCCTCCCACTTGCCTCCTCCAGGGCCCAGGTGCTCAGCTCCTCTTACAGCACGCCCAGACTTGTCTCTCTCAGCCATTATGTCTCTCCCTGCAGCTGCACTCCCAGGACCGCTTTCTGTGGACCACCAGGAATTTCCTGTGATAGAATATCAGAAAGCTACTGGTGTCTCGGAGGAGGTGACTTCACGGGGCAAAAGTTCCCTCTCCACAATAAACATTCTCAGTGCAGCCATGTCGGAGACTTCCCACACAGACCCCACACCTACCAGCCACTTGTCATCTTGACACCAACCAAATAGGCAGAGAGAGAAATAAAACCATTTGTACAGGACTGTCTTTTTGTCTTTAAATGGACCTCCTTTTGATTTCTAGATAGGTTAAGTGCAGGCAAACCGAGGAAGCGGCCAGGCATGGTGACTCACACCTGTGGTCCCAGCATTCAGGAAGCCGAAGCAAGACAGTGGCTGTGAGTACAAGGAGCACCTGGCTATATAGCAAGAGAAAAGTAGGGAGATACAAGAGAGAGAAAAGAAAACAAACCAAAAAGGGTGGTTACCTTAAAATAAATTTTTAAAACACAAGAGGGTTTTTTGTTTTTTGCTGTTGTTGTTTTTTTTTTGTTTTGTTTTTGTTTTTGTTTTTTTGTGGTGCTGAGAATTTAACCCAGAGCCTCAAACATTCTAGGCCAGTTTTCTGTACTTTGCTATGGTCCCAACCGCAGCCACCAATTCACATTTCCAAGTGTCGGATGAAGGCTGTCAAGTGAGTATGAAGCCCTAAGCATCCTGAGGTACTAGACGCCGGAGGAAAGAAGACACGCAGTTTCTGCAGCAGCCCCTCTAAAAGCCATGTTCAAAACAGCCAACAAGGGGAGAAGCCCGAAATGAGACTGTAATTGGTTTACACTGATGATACCAGTTATCCTGTTTACATGGAAGGGAGTGTGTTCCTAGGGCAGGGAAAGCCAGCCTGCAGCCCTCACCCTACCTTGACAAAACAACCAGAACCATACCTGGTACCAGACCCCTTCCACATCCAAGTCAGCACTACATCCTGAGAGAGTGCTCCATTTTCAGGGTCTCCGTTCAGAAGCCCAACCAGGTAGGTGTCTCTATGAGGAAGGCAGAAAGCGCAGGAGACAGGTTTGGGTACAAAGCTAAGAGTCACACCGATATTTGCTTTTAAGCAGTGACTGCCACTTGGGTGACACATCAGTCTAGTCACAAGCTTACCCCTCACACTTGCGGCCCCTCCTGAGCGGCTCCTGGGCTTTGCCCACCTTCCCTCCTGGGATGCATGCCTTCATCTGTTGCTTAGCAACTCAGACACTCTCCGACCATGGCTGAAGCACTGTGAATTAACTCTTACAAGTCATGCATCCTGGTGTGATAAGGTGGCTCCAGAGTCTCTCTTGGAAGGACATATGAGACACAGAGATGCTGGCCCTGAGACAGAAATGGGAACGCTCGAAGTGATGCAGTCGCAGTGCTGGCAGCCCCTTCCTAGCTGAGGGGGAACAGGGACGTGGTCCTTCCCGACACACCATTCAGTATCTTTTGTAAAGTAAGAGTATAGTGCAAGGATCCTCCAGGCTGGAAAGCTTCAAATCAGCATGAGTTCTGAGCACTTACTTAGTGCCAGGTATGGGCTTGGCAGGATGGGGAAAATGGATTAAGCAAATAAACTTCCAAGTGTCTTCAGTACAGAGAAAAGCTCCCTCCCAGTGCTCTAAAGGTGAATAATGCCACTGGGTACCGTTATGGCCTAACCCTTCCATCTCCACAGCAGTGCTCACCTGGCTGAAGAGCAGGAACCATTACACATGCAGAAGACATAGAAGCCTCAAGGGTGCCGCCTCAGCGTTATGAGAACAAGGTGCCCATCGGGCTCTGGGTCTCTCCCTCTGCCCACAGAGCTCATCTGTTCTCCCCGTATTGAATCCCTGTAAGGGTCCTTCGTCTCATTGTACCTGGTGTCTTCCTTGAAACAGAAATGGATCCCAGCAATGAGGAGGAAAGCATGCTCTGAACTTGTCAAGAGCTCCGGGTAGGCTGAGGAACCAAGATCTGGAAATGAGCAGAAAAGCAGCAGGTTAAGGCCGGGAAGCCTAGCCAGCACAATATAAAACCAGGCACGGTACACACACCACAGCCCTTCAGACCCACGCCCAGGGGCCAGGCTGCTTTATCACATCTTACCTATTAGCTGGTCAACCTGATATCAATGCATAACCTTCCTAAGTTCCAGTTTCCCTGACTGTAGAACTAACTTTTTACATGCTACATGCTGACAAGTCTAAAACACTGTTGATTGTAAGATTCTGGGCACCTTGAGCCAGGCTTGGAGGCACATGTATGGTGCTCAGCACTTGGAAAGGGAAAGCAGAATGGCAGAGCTCCAGACCAACCTGGACTGGTTCCTGAGTTCAAGGTCAGGCTGAGTTACATGGTAAGACCCTATCTTGAATACACAAAAGAAAACAAATAATACACAGTCAATTTTAGGTTATGTTCACGTCCTATGACACAGGAAAGATACCATCAACTGATACTATGACAACGACAATCATTTCTTGCTTCAGGTTTTTGCTATGTGTAACATTAAAATCCCTCCATACTCTGGGACTGGTACTTGGAATTGAACATATAACCTTGTGCCCGCTAGGAAAGAGCTCTATCACTAAACTACACATGCCTCCAGTCATCCTTTTACATGTTATTACAAAACAGGGGCTTAGTAAGCGTCCTGGGCTTTGGGCAGTGGTGGTATATGCTTTTAATCCCAGCACTGAGTGGATAGAGGTGGTCAGATCTCTGTGTTTGAGGGCCAGTCTGGTCTACAGAGTGAGTTCCAGGGCAGCCAGGGTGACACAGAGAAACCCTGTCTTGAAGCTTTCCCCTCCCCCACACCCCTCCATAAAAGTTTTCTAGGCAGGTCTTATGTTTTAACTTCTTTTGCCTCACCTCTCAAGTAGCCTGGTTAACCATTCTGCATCACCAAGACTGGATAAAATTCTTATTAAGGTTTAATTTACATATAGATACATCATATCACACTTATATAGATATATATGGGAGAAAACAAGTCACATGTCCCTTACCTGAAAAGCTTGGAACCAAAAGTGGTCAGAATTTCAGAACGTTTTCAGATTTTGGGATAGGTCATATACTTAATGAGAGATCCTAGGGAGGAAATGAAAGTTTAAGCACATCCATACATACCACACATACATAAATTTAAGGTAATAATATTTGTATACTATTTTAAGGGATATTATATATAAAACAACTTTTTCACGTGTGGAATTTTCCACTGATGACATCACACCAGCATTTAGTAAGTTTCGGACTTTGGAATGTGTCACATTTCAGACCCTTCCGTTAGGAAACGGTCAAACTTACTTTGAAATGTAAACTAACGGCTGGCTGTGGCAGCACGTGTCCTTTACCCCAGCACTTGGGAGGAGGATGGGTCTCTGGGGTTTAAGGCCAGCCTCGTCTACATCATGAGCTGCAGTCCACCCAGAGCATGGAGTGTGACAAGAGGAGAAGGGGGCTGTTGAGAGCATGGTGGTACACCGTAGTCGCAGTCTCCACTACTGAGGAAGCTAAGGTAGAGAGAGCTCTGTCAGCTGTGAGAGCAGAGCAAGACTGCACTTACAGCGAAACTGAAGACCTGGTCTTGAGGGAAAGAAACAAGGAGGGAGAAGCTTTTTCCAGTGCAGAGTCCACTTGTCTCTTCAACTCACATTTCCACAGGCAAGGATGCTGCTCTCTGGGCCGCCTCTACCACCAGGCAGCATCTTCAAAGATGTGACCCCGTGAAGGAGAGAGTGGCACCTGGCATTCATCTGAGCACTCAGGAGGCAGAGGCAGGCCTCTGTGAGTTTGAACCCAGCCTGGTCTACATAGCTAATTCCAGGCCAGCCAGGGTTACAGAGTGAGACCTTGACTCTCTCCCTCCAAAAAAATGAATGTACATTTTTCTCCCAGACTTTCCTGAATCTTTGACAGCCTTTGTGTGGTGTGCGGCTTTCCTGACCTCGCCTGTAGTGTCCAGGAGCTTGTAGAACACAGCCACACCCTTCCCAAATGGTCTTTGGGGGTTTTCCAGTTTGTTTTACCTGAAGCAGCAAATATTTGTGGGTGTCCTCTTATGTCACTAGGAAGACAGCTAAGTACAGTATCCATGGCATGTGCTCATCTGCCCACGGGGCTCATTACAGGGCGCTCCTCAGCGAAAAGCCAATGATGGGCAGGCGCTCCAGACAGTCCTGTGGTGGGAGTGAGATCATTTCAAGATCGTACAGTGAGCTTAGGTCTAGGCCTGACATATTGTCAGTCATTAAAAGTCAGTTACTTGGTTTTCTCTTAAGAAACAAAACTATTTTTTGAGAGAGTTTCTCTGTATAGCCTTGGCTGTCCTGGAACTATGTAGACCAAAATAGCCTCACACTAACAGAAATCCTGAGTGTTGGGATTAAGGATATGCACTGCCACTCCCAGGTTCTATTTAAATTATGTGCAAACATATTAGTGTACATATGTAATCAGTGCCCCCTGAGGGCAGAAGTGGGTGTCATATTCCCTTGAGAAGGAGTTACAGGTAGTTCTGAGCCACCTGATGCGGGGCTGGGAATTGAAACTGAGGTCCAATGGAAGAGCAGCAAATGCTCTTAACCATAGAGCCATTTCTCTAGCTCAGTTATTGGGTTTGCCTGCAGTAAACTTAGTATCTTAAAATGTTGAGGCTTTGGTGTGTAGTTTTGAAGACCGGGTGGCTCTGACAGTTCATTGTGCCAGGCACAAAAGCTCTCCAAAGTAACTTGGGAAGGCCAGGAAGAGATAGTGACCTTTTTTTGGCTCTGCCCACAAGCCCTTAAGATTTGCTCTTCTTCTGACAGCGAAATCTCCTCTTGGTGGGTGTCCATGTCCACTGACAAAGGGCTGAGGCACAGACCAGCTCAGTGAGTTGCCACACACAGGACACATTCCTTATGGTTCAGTGAGAATGTCCAAATAACCTTTGTCTTTCTTCACTTTCTCCACCCCTAACAAGTTAGTGTAGTTATTACACGCTGTACTTAGGAACCTGAAACAGCCCCATTGGTTTTCTTTTGTGTTGTGACAGGATTTGGAACAGTGCGTTCTAGTTCCGATCTTGATACTACTACATGTTTCTCACCCCGAGAGAAAGCCAGCTAGGCAGGAGGTGGGAAAGGTTCTTCTCAGAATAGGAAGTAGAACAAAGTGCAGAGCATGCTCCCCCATTCCCTACAAGTCATCAGAAAGCAGCAGGAAGCCATGGCACTGTTCAGTGCCTTGTTGCCAGGCTGGAAAGCTTTATGCTACTATTTCTGTTGGACACTTTGTTGAATCACGTGTTTTTAACCCCAACACTGTCTTTCCCTTCACCTTCCATCCATGCTAGGTGAAGTTTGATATTTCTCTCGTGTTCTTCTTGCTGGCTCTTTTGGAAGCAGATCATTTGTTTTACAAGAGAACAATGAAGTCCTCGCGATAAGCTGGTGCTTTGAAGCAGCCTCCTGCTTGGCTTTAGCTGTTGTTCCTTCTAGGAGGCCAAGTGTGAATCTATCACAATTTTAAGTTCCCCTTTAGCCCAGCCCTGGCACTCTAGCTCTACTTTCTCCTGTGCTTGCAGGGTAGGGTAGCCATGTTTACCACAGGTCTACTCCTGAAGATGCTGTAAGGCCTTAAGAGCCACAACAATGGCACCTGCCTGTTATTTCGATGCTTTCCAAACAATGGCATCCCCTTTGGCATCTTGCTTCTGCAGATGAGACCAAAACAACCAGAGAAACTTGGTGTTTCTAAAGGAACCATCTAAGGCCTTTCTTGAAATCTCAATTGGGCAAGTCCAAGGCTATAGAGACAATTCAGCACAGGTGCAGTCGCCCAGACAGCATGGGCATGAGAGCAGGAGGCACTCACTCCAGATTCCAATGTTGCAGTGTCACAGGTAGCTGTAAACCTGGCTTTGGGCCAAAAGGTGTTAAGGGTTTTTAAATTGTTGTAAATACTAGTTAAAAGTTGTGCAAAACACAGACACAGCAATGGCGAAGGAGGATACCCAGCCAGTCCTGCCCACCTCGAGCTTTGATGAGGTATCTCTCCCCGTGCTGATTTCTCATTTCTCTGAGTATTCCACACACCCACAATCCCAGGTAATTTGAAACAGGAACCTCTGGTTCCTCCTGAGGACCGAGGGAGGCCAACAGGCTGATTCGTCAGCTGAGAGGTAGAAATAAGGATGTTTGGCTTGACCCAAGCTAGGAAAACTGCCACAAAAACCTGGAGATGGAGACAGTACTCCCGCCACAGTCCTGCAGCCTTACTTAGAAAGGCAGGAGCCAGGACAAGCACTGCTTCGTCTGAGGCGCCGGAGGCTGGAGGTACTTGCCACTGCTGCTGTCCTGCTGCTCTTGCCAAGGACTCCCTGTAGCTGTAGGCCTGAAGTCTCAATTTATAGATTTGTTTATCCTAAAGGAAAGAAGCAGGAAGTTCATTTTTACCAGTGGCCCTGACGGGGATGTCTTTGATGATGTTTAATAGGCTGACAGTTCAGTAGTTTATTTATATCATTATAAAATGATGCCATCCTTGCTGTGTTTTTCACGTCTCTTTAATGAGCGTGCTTCCTGAAACACACACACACACACACACACACACACACACACACACAGTGTAAAGCAAGTGTTTTCCAGTTTGACTTACTTATTTTTACTGTAGCTTCATCCCAACCTATAGCACAAACTGTGTGATGTTATTTGCAAATATTTACCTGGACTTGTAGAGTAATCTGTTGTTTCAGGGTTTTTGTCTGTTTTGTGTTGTTTGTTCTAATTTTTTTTTTTTTTTACTTTAATGGTGAAATTTTAAAATCTTTTTCTCCAAAATATTGTATCAGGCAGAATGTGTACATTATATGTCACATTTTTAATCTTTTAATGTTTTGTCAATTTAAGAAGATTAGTTACAACAAAATAAAACAAAGGCTGCACATGATGGTGCATGCCTTTGATCCAGCCCTAGGGAGGCAGAGGCAGTTGGATCTCTGATTTAAGGCCAGTATAATTTACAGAGTTTGTTCCAGTACGGTGAATGTTACAAAGAGAAACCCTGTCTCAAACAAACAAAACAAAACAAAACATAAACAAAAAAATTACAGCAGTCTGAACAGCATAAGTATATGAAATTTTAGGAAATAGTGCCACCTAGTGGCCACATGTGACACTGCAGCAATGTTAGCTTGCCACCCCGACACCCCCTTGGATTTTTGAGACGGGCTTTCTACTTTCCTAAAATGATGATTAAGCTTCTTTTTAAAAGAAATTGGCCACAATTAATTCAGCACCTTGACAAATTGGTAATTGCTTTCTAGAATTCAGTCTGATCTGATCACGTAAGGAGTGCCATGAACAAATAGACAAATAGATGACCACGATTGCAGGGATGAATCAACACCAGGCAATGACAAAGTTAGAGTGTTATGGCCCACAGACACCCTTCAAACGCCAGGAAGATGGCCCTAGTGAGCCAATGAATCAGTTTTCACTACAACCACTAGATCAATAGCAAAATTAAAGGAGAATCGGGTACCATTTAAACACTCTCCTAGGTTGCCCAAGAGGGAGACAGTGGAAATTCAAAAGGAAGGCTCTCAAAGAAAAATAAAGCTTGGATCTTGTGAGGGGCAAAAGCATGCAGTGGGGCAGGACTCGGGAGCAAAGACCCAACAGAGGGGCAAGAAGGGTAGGTGGATCCTTGTGGGGCCTTGTAAGGAGTTGGGAGCCACTGAGTGGAAGTAACCATTCAACTGGACTCCTTGGCAGAAAACTGACCTGGCTGTTCATTCAGCTCATCGTTATGCCCAACACTTCAGGTGTTAAAGTTTACCACACCTTTCATTTCAAACATACGAGGGCATATTTAGTACAATATGAAGACCCATGCACACACCACCATGCTTTAACACACTGTGGCATTTTGACCTTTGTTTCACCTTTTCCATAAAACATCACCAAGATGGTCAAAGCCTCCTCCAGTGCATCCTCCTCCACTCTCCTGCCTGTGCCAATAGTGGTCTTTTCCCTAGGATGAATACCGTTCAGACTTCTGGAAGCCCATGAACATGGTGGCCGTGCTAAAGTCATCACACACCATATGGCTGGCTGCGTCAGAGGTGACAGCAAACAGCTGTGAGCATATCCACGCCTCTGTTTACAGACCTTCGACCTCTGGCCTTTTAGTTTGAATTTGTATACATTCGTTGACCATTCCTGTCTCTTATTTGTCTGCTCCTATTTATTACTGTTGTGTAGTATTATACTTTCTTTATATCTAGTTATTAGCTACTGGGGGGGAGGGGTCAAGGCAGGGTTTCTTTGTGCAGCCCTGGCTGTACTGGAACTCACAGAAGGCCACCTACCTCTGCCTCCCGCGTATTAGGCTTAAAGGTGTGAGCCATCACTACCTTGCAGCATGGTACCTATTAATAGTGCTTTTCAACCTTAAAGTGTAATCATTTCGAGAAATGATTTCGAGGTCTTGTTAAAGCAAGATTCTTATTCAGGAGTTTAAAAGTGTCTCTCTTTCTTGGCATTCTGACTCTAGTTCTACTTTCTGCTTGGCAGTGTAGCCATATTTACCACAGGTCCATTTTAACAGTGGCCGGTGTGCATCTTATTTGAATGCTTTCCAAAGTCAAAGGCTACAGAAGCCACCGTTTAGTACAGGTGCTCTTCCCACGTGCCCAACAAACATTCTTTATCCACAAGATGCCAGAGGAGGAGCCAGTGCTGCTGTTCTGGGACCACACTGAGTTAGCAGGGCTTAACAGGCATATGGCAAAATTCAATGAGTTAGCTACGGAGTCAGGAAATGTTACTGCTATACAAAAGTAATCGAAGTTAAGGTTCTTTGACAGTATGCTTCCTAGCATTTTCCTAGCATGTGGGAGGCTATGGGCTGGGAACTAAGTCCCAGCCCCACATATTAGAAAGTGATTCCAAAGTCAAACTCATTTTCTGCCTTTCTACATGGCAGTCTTTCACTGACTTAAATGAATTAGGGATGGTGAATTAACTGCCATGAAAGCCCAATTACCCTAAGTCAACTTACTTGAATTCTCAACCTCTACTCTTTTCAAGCTCAGGAACTTATTCGCTTACCCCTTCACTCCCCACACTTAGTGTATACTTACTTACTTATGAGGCAGCATCTCTCCACATAACCGCGTGGATGTGACTTTCTGGCTTTCCTGTAACTCAGGTAGACCAGGCTAGCTTTAAACTCAGAGACCCACTTGCCTCTGCTTCCCAAATTCTGGGATTAAAGGAGTGAGCCACCACACCCTGCTTTCTGTGTTACTTTTGAAACTGCCCTAAGAATAACATTTCTGAGCTCTATTTTGCCTCTACATGGCTGGCATATATCAAATTATAAAGATGGTTCAGCCTATTGGTCTGGAAAGAGAAATGAACTATCCAGGAGTGATACTATCCAGAGGCAAGTGGGAGCTGGGGCTCACCTCTGGCTGTTATCAGTTCCCAGGAGACTCCAGTAGCCAGAATTAGTATCTCCTCTGCAATTCTGCTACAAAGCTTTCTCTTTGGAATCACTCTTCCCTGAATAACTTCTTTCATCTTTTTTTAGATGCATTTTATGTGTGGACACAAAGTGGGAGAAGTGCCTGGCACACAAGTGCAGGCCATGTGGAGTCGGTCTCTGCTTCCACCTTTTACATAGGTTCCAGGAATTGAATCAGTAATGGGCTTGCCTAGAAAACACCTTTATCTGCGCCATCTCACCAGCCCAGTATAACTTGCTAATGAGTAGGCTTAGAGGAGCATATTTGTAAACCCAGTCCTCCAGAGATACAGGATTAAGGTCAAATCCGGCTTTGGCTATACAGAAAGACCCTTTCTTTCAAAAGTTCCCATGCTTAATGAATACCCCCCCCACACACACACACACAAGCACAGATTCCCATATCCCCTCACACTCGGCACCAACCAGAAGACAGAAGTGCTGTCATTCACACCATTTGGCTGGCAAGTCTCGTGGAGCTCAGGAGTCCTCCTGGATAACTTGGCTTATGCACCGAGGACCAACCGCTTCAAAACTCTTCCCGTAAGCCACTCCCATGTTCAACACCGGCTTGTGAGTGTACACTCTCTGAGACTTCGCTCTATGTGCGTAATATACCAAGAAGAAGTAAAAGCTTGTCAGCTACACATCCTTAATATGCTTAGGGTTATCATAGTGTCTGTCTAGGAAACTTGAAAACATCAACATCTAAAATAGAGGTGATGGGCTCAATATAGCTTCCAAAGAATGGAGAGAAGTCAGTGTAAAAGCAGTTGTGACAAGTTGGAATCTGGCTGCTTTTCCTTCGTTTTTTGTAGTCACCCTCCATCACTAATACAGAACTAGGGTTTGTCCTAGCAGACCCAGATTCTAATCCCGATGAAAATAAAGGCAAACCAGAGGATGGGGCTGATTACTTCAGATTTTGTCTACTGTATTTTAATGGTTTGGTTCTCCTAGTGTCTGTACCTCTGAGGCAACTGCTTTTCTAATTACAACGTCTCTGGCACTGTCCTGTGTGCACTTGAGGAGTGTTGAATGTAGAAACTCATGAGTATTTAATACCGTTTATCAAACCTGAAATTTCCCTGAAGAATGCTCACAATTGGCCACCAGGAGGCAGTACTGCCTACTCTGAAATGGCGATTTCAACTTGGGGGACTCCTGGAGAAACTTTCCATTAGATTAGAAAGCATCTCAAACGGTACTTCGTTTTGAAGTTTTAATTTGAAAGCATTCCAGAGGTAACTCTTGTTGGCCCCTTGCCAGAGTTTGTCTGAGCAGAAGGCAACATTTCATTCTCAACTGCTGCTCCACACAGGTAGCCACAGTCTACCAATCAGATGAGAGGAAAAGGAGAGGAAAAGCGCTGTGCAGTCATGCAGAGGAAAGAGGAACTGCAGAGGTGCTGGGAAGGGACGGAAGACACAAAGGTACAAATGACAAGCAATGAGGAAGGGCCTTTAGAATCACTCCTGGGGGTGGGGGGGTGGGGGAGCACTCCAGAGGCAGTGGCAGGTAGATCTATATGAGTTGGAGGCCAGCCTGGTCTACAAATTGAGTATAGCAAAGCCAGGGCTACAGAGAAACTGTCTTAAATCACTCCTTGTTGTGTCCTTGAACATACTAGAACTAAGTTCTCCACCATCACTGGGTCACAGCTCTCTGGATCAGCTGGGCTGTGGCTTCAAACCTCTTCATTCTGAATGGAGGACTGGAGGCACAAATCCCACCTAACAGAGGGACCAACACCAGCCCTGCCTGGGTCCCTCTCCTCGTCCACAGAATTTCCAGATCTGATAGCCTTAAAAACCCTCCTCTTGCTTGTAGTATCTTCTTCATACAGATAAGGTGCTTATGGAACTCAGTAGGGGCCTGCAGGCTGGCTCACCAGGTAAAGGCACTTGTCACCAAGCCTGACGACTTGAGTTTGGTCTCCAGAATGGTGGTGAAAGAAAACTCACGTAAGTTGCCCTCTAATTACCATATACATACTTCTGAGCATCTCTCCAGGCCCCTAAATGTATGCCTCTTACAGCACACATGTCCATGTACAAACTACATAAATAAATGTTCTTTATAAAGGAAAAAAAAAAAAAGTCCTTGGGTCCTGAAGCTCACCATTTGGCTAAAACGGCTGACCACTAGGCCTGCACAGACCTGATTGCTTACCTTCTGATGCCCATACACACTGTGCCAAGCTTCTGTGTGGTTAACATGGGCTCTGGAGCTTGAACACTTCATCCACTCAAGCTGTCCCTCAGCCTAGAATTTTTTTTGCTGTTTGTTCATTTGTTCTGGCTTTTGGAAATAAAGTCTCACTTTGTAGACCAGGCTGGCCTTGAACCCAGATACCCACCGGACTCTGCCTTTTAGGTGCTGGGATCAAAGGCATACACAATGCCTGGCCCTAAAAAAAAAAAAAAAAAAATGTTTTAAAATACAAATTAACTCAAGGTCTTTGGGGTCACCAAAAGCCATGTATTCTGAGAACAGATGAAGCCACATTCCAAGGACAGATCTAAACTGAAACCTCACTGCTTTTAAAGGTAGATTCTCAAGTGATCTGAACTCATGGCTACCACCTTCTACTGGACCTCTCTGTGTCCTCGTAAATGGCAAAAGAGCTGAGTACAGCAGACAAACTTTGTGGAAGGTGCCGTTTTGGCTGAGAATGAGCTGTGGGGTCGTATCACAACCGGATACAGCTGTTTGTGACAAAGTCCCCATCACCGAATAAACACAGGCCAGCATTCCACATCACTAGCCACCTGGTTCCTGTTTTCTCCTTCCCTTTATCACTCTCTCCTGATTTCCTTCCACCTGGAGGCCACCAAAGACAACCAGAATGAAGAAAGCCCATGTTTGGCTGTCAGTTCTGCTAGGGTAGTTAGTCATTGCTTGGAGGGGTGGGGGAAGGGCAGTCCAAGGACCCTCAAAGTACATTCTGAGATGGAAGGCTGCAATGTGGTCTCCCTTTAGGTGACTAATTTCCTCTCTCACTTCCTGTGAAGAACTTTTCCTGTGGAGGCAGCGTCTGAGAACTGCGGTTCTAAACTGCACCACCAAAGGAAAGCCTCCTGCACAGTAAGGCAAGGCAGTAGCTTACCTAAGGCCATAGCACACTCTATATGCAGTTACTGGATGTGTCTAAGGAAATTTATTTCTATGCAGATAGGCTATAGCCAAAGTTCTCCTTAGATCAAGGAAGCATCCTTAAGGTGCCTCAGCTGAAGCTGGTGCTGATGGATGTGTCACCCAATGTAAAGAGCACTGGTTCAACCTCTGAACTGCAAAGAAGGATAGGAGAGATTTCGCAGTCTGTTAGACACTCCTTGTTGCTTTAGCCTGGCACTATGCTTCAATTTAAGGTGAAGTAGCTTATCTGATGCACCCCCACTTTAAGCAACTTAAGGCAAACAGGGCTCAGTTTAAATCCCCGAACAGTGAAGTGATCAGGAAGTCTGTATAAGTAGATGCCGTAGGGCTGGGTGCAGCTCTGCAGCCATGCTCAGCACAAGAATAAATGAAGTAAACCTGAAGCGAGACGAGTTCCAATACCAACAACCTACCCTTCGACTTGAACAGAACCGGTTGTGGGGCCGCTGAGGAACAATCAGCAACAGCAGCAGACTGGACATTTGGTTCTTCTAAACCTGCCAGGGCGTGGAGGCAGGCTCCAGTAACCCCAGCAGTAAGGAGGGGGAGCGGGAGCTACTGAAGCTATTTGAAGCTATTCTGAGCTACAAAACCAAAATACTTCATTATTACATAATTTTCAAAACAAGTAAAAACTTCTGTTTCCTGGCCATGACTTAAAAAGAATAAAATGTGCTCAATTCTTGAAGTTCTGGTTGTCAGCTTTGAACAGCTGAGATCTCTCTCCAGACTGAAATGTACCAACTCATAACTCACAGCGACTGACTCTTAACAATAAAAACATATTTTCTTTGTACGTGGCCATTCTTTGCAGTCTTCATCGCATCCTGTTATCTCTTTCCCCTTAAGACTATTCAAATGCATCTTTTAAAACACCTAATACTGGAAGTAAAAGATGCCTTTCCATTGAAAATGTTTTCTAAAGCAGGGACAGAAGACAAAAAATCGGATGCTTTCCCACGTTTCTGTCCTCATTCCTCTGCAAAAAGGCTAATGAAAGCCAAATGTGGTGGCACACACCTTTGGTCCCAGCAGCAGGGAGGCAGATCTGTCAGTTTGAGGCCAGTCTGGTCTACACGGAGTGCAGGACAACCAGGGGACTTAGTGCAGACTCCCAACCAACTCCAAAAAAAAGACTGATGAATCAATCGATTTTCTGGTAGTTATATAAAGCACCAAACTCAATATCCCAGTAGAATTAACGAATTTGGCACTTCCCCTGTCTGACATAAGTCATGGGACGATAGCTGAGTCTCCTTGCTGGATGCTCAGTGTGTTTACCTTAGTCACTACCTTTAACAGGACTTTCCACCCAAGACCACCAGCTCCCACAGGCTTCTAAGCCCTTCATAACAAGACTGGACTCTGGGTCTGGCTAACAGCTACAAAAAGGCTTTCCATGGCAGCTCCTAGAAACTTTCCTTAGAAAAAAACTGGCTTGCTGCTGCCTGGCTCTATTAGCTGTCACTGTTGGGAGCTCACCAGGGAGCAGCTGCCCTGCACAGCCAGCCACCCCCCAACAGAGTCTGGTGCTCACATGAGTACAGTGCTGTTTCCCGCAAGCCCTCGGAGTTTCTACCCACAGGGCTAAAACTAACCAGGTCTCTGAAAGATACAGACATATTTTATGAATTGGATTTTAAATTCACAGAAGTTGGTCTAAGGATGATTCTTCTTAGCTCTGGGTTCTGGCAAGTTTGTACCAAACAAAACTACGCAATCCTGGATAAAAACTGAAACATATTCTAGGCACATGTATCACTTTATACATGTGCCCAGGTCCAAAAGATATATACGGTATAAAAATCCCTAAGAGCAGGGGGCGGTGGCACATGCCTGTAATCCCAGCACACTGGGAGACAGAGCTTAGGCCTGGTCTCCAAAGGGAGTCCAGGACACCCAAGGCTACACAGAGAAACTCTGTCTCGAAAAACCAATGTCAGTTAAGAAATGCATGCAGAATTTATGGGTTTTGGGTTTTTAAGATAGCCAACTAGGAATCATTTTATCTGTGGGAAAATTGTAATGAACGATTCAAGATCAGTGTTTAATTGCTCAGCCAGGCATGGTGGCTCCCACCTGTAACCCCTACTCAAGGGAGGTAGAAGGGAGCCATGGGATGCGTGAGACCTTGTCACACACAACAGAAACTTTAATCGCTTACAGTAAATTAAGCTTTTGCAAGATTTAAACACAATTTCTCCTTGAAAAACTTTCTAACTTCTGAACCTCTTACAGGAACTAGATTTAAGCTGGGCACAGTACGCCCACCTGCCAGGGACGCTGAAGCAAGGGATTGCTTGAGCTCAGGAGTTCAAGGCCGTTGATAATGAGGCTTCCATCTTAAACCATCACCCCCCAAAAAATATAAAATCCTACCTTCCTTTTTCCTTTTTCTACGTGTTGATATAGCTTATATAATCATTGATCAAATTAAAAGACAAAAGTCTTAAAGTCTGAGATAAGTTTTTATCAATTGGAACACTATCTCGACCATTATCTATCGTTATGAAGCTGAGAGAATTAGTTCATTTCTGATCTTGGTTTCTCTAGCTCCACTGCTGCTATGCTGCTCGCCAGCTGCCAGTCACATTGGGAGCGTCCCTGTTGGGGGCTCACTGTCCAAACAATGGGTAGCAAAGCTTCCCTGGGGCACTGAGTAAAAGAAGCCATAGTTCCTTGGCACCTGTTCCCAGGCCTACTATTCAATTCACTGTTCTTGCCTTCATTCTGACAGAGCAGAAAATTCAGGTGAGAGAAGACCAGGAAAACATGGACAGTAGAGAGATGTTTTAAACTTAAACTGGGCTAGGCAGCAGTGGCCTAGCCTTTAATCCCAGCAGAGGCAGGCAAGATCTCTATGAGTTTGAAGTCAGCCATGTCTACGGACCTAGTTTCAGGACGGAAATCCACCTCCCCACCCCCTAACCCCCCCCAAAAGAAAGGTGATTTGAAGTAGTTTGTTTTTTTTTAATCACCTTTCTCAAGACTGCCATTGTTTGCATTGAGACATACACCCTCAACGGTTCAGTTCCTCCGTGCAGCTTTTGCTGCCTGATATTTAACTTCACATGGAAAAAAAAAAGCAAGAGAGCTGACCACAGCTTCACCACAGTGAAGGCTGGTATCAATCCTGAGGATTTCAGACACACAAGAAGCCATGTTACAGACTGTTTGGCTCTCAACAAGTCTGCTTTACTGGAGGGGAGTTCAGGAGCTATAATACTTGAGGAGATTCTCATCTGTAGGTTTCAGAATTTTCTTATCTGCCAGATTCACCACCCAGCCAGGAGCAAGACCAAAGAAAATCTGCCTTGGATCCTTCCGAGTGCTGAGCATTCTGAAGAGTTCATCTTTCGTGATATCAGGAAGAACGTAGCCATACTTCAGGGCAAGTTCAAGTCTTGCTTCGGGAAACTTGGCAGGGTCAGCCAGGTACCCCCGGTTTTTTGCATCAGTGTAATAGGGCACCAGCGATTCAGGTGGGAGCATTCGTTTTGGAATGGGTTGTCCCCGCAGAAAGAATGGAACAGGCTTACACAGAATTTCTAAAAAGAAATTTTTAAAAAGAGATGTAAATACTGGTTCTATAGATAATAACTCATATACTTTTAGTTATTAATTTTTAAATTGACTAAGATTGAGAACTGAATTCCAAAAACTTTTTAATAGGCTTAAGTAAACAAAATGGAAACAACTATTTTTAAATTTTTTTCATTTTTTTGTTATTCTCAGAGAGGGGCTTTTACATGTGTGTGCTGCATTTTTGGAGATCTGAGGACAACTTTCAGGAGTTCATTCTATCATGGGCTCAAACTCAGGTCAGGCTTACACAGCATGGGTTCTTGCCTACTGAACTATCTACCTAGCCTGGAAAAAGTTAATTTTTAATAGTTTGTATTTTGAAAAAGGAAGGCAAAAAGGAGAGGGGAGAATGAGAGAAGGAAGGTTTGTGAACATCTGCCCCTCTGAAAAGATTTTTTTGTTTTATTAGTTTTATTTATGTGTATGCATTTATGTCTCTGTGGAGATATGTGTACATGAGTACAGTGCTCAAGCAGGCCGAAAGAGGGCAGCTGTGAGCACTACAGAAGCACTAAAAACAAAACTGGCAAACAAACACAGTTGGCAATATGAGATACAAAGGGAAAGAAACCTCCGACAGAATAGACTTACCTAGACTTCTTGGGTCATAGAAGGCTGTAGTAACAACACCGCCATTTTTTTCAATTGCAGCAATGGCTAATTCTGAAGCCAACTGCACCTCAATATTAACTTTTGCTTGAAAAGTATCAGCACCCTGTCATGTTAAAACAAAGCCTGTTAGTAAATAGCTTAGCTGAAAGCCAATCAGCCAAGTGTCTGTTTTCAGCTGTGTTCCCCCTTCCAAAGTACCTGCAATTCTGTCTCTAACTAGTTCTCTTTGGGGTCTACTATGCTTCACTATCAGAAGCATCCACTCCCCAGGCTCCATTAGCAGAAACTATCTAATCCTAGCAATCCTAAAGTAGGATGGTTACTATGCCAAATTCAGATGGAGACAATGAGTCGGCTGAGTAATTTCACCCAAGACAAAGTAAGCATACTAATGCAGTCTAGTCAGAGCCTTTGAATTGAGATTTTTCTTTTCCCAATGCTGAGGCTGGAATCCCAAGGTCTTGCCTTCTACCAGTCAGCTACATACCCAGGACCACCTGTTCTTTCAAAAAAAGATATTTAAAAGTAATTTCTTTTTGTTGTTGTTTTCCGTTTTGTTTTTCAAGACAGGGTTTCTCTGTGTACAGCCTGGAACTCTCACTGTAGACCAAGCTAGCCTCAAACTCACAGAGATCCACCTGCCTCTGGATCCCATCCCGAGTGCTGGGATTAAAGGCATGAGCCACCATGTCCAGCTAAGTAATTTGTGTGTGTGTGTGTGTGTGTGTGTGTGTAGGAGAGAGAAGGAGAGGGAGGGAAGGAGGGAAAGAAGGAAAGAGGGAGGAAGAGGGGAAAGGGAGAGATTTGGATCTGATCACAGCATGCATGTTGAGGTCAGAGGACAATCTCCCTTTCCACATTTACAGGGCCTGCAGGGATTAAAAGCGTGTCTGTAGGTCTAAGCGGCCTTTACCCATGAAGCCGTTTTACCAGCCCATCTCTATTCTTAACCACAACATTACCTTACATTATATAGAGTAAAAACAAATCTTCCTGAAACTGGAGAGATGGTTCGGCAGTTAAGAATACTCGCTGCTCTTCCAGAGGATCTAGGTTTGATTTCCAGCACCCACATGGTGGCTCAGAACTATATGTAAGTCCAACTCCAGGGGATCCAATGCTCATGTCCTCTTCTGACCCCCCCAGGCACATACAGGGCACACAAGCACACATGTAGGTAAAACACACGTACATATAAAAAATTTTTAGTTTTAATAATAAAATTAAAACAAGTCTTCCTTATCCCTTAGTTTTATTAGATGAGAATAGGGTTTGGAACAGCCTGGAAAACAAAATACCTGACAATATTCAAGGGGTTCCTGTCTTTTGGAAAAAAAGGAAAAAGTCCATTTTATACTCACTACCAACTTTATTATACTCTCTAAAATGGAGGAGGCATTTACCTTTCCCTAGAATGTTTAATACTAGAAGATGTAGCAATGAATTTCCTGAAGTCCTGTCATTCAGGATATGCTAATTTTTCTCTAACTTCAAAACAGATTGCTTTTGCCTTTTAGTACAGCTAAAACTAGTTCCCAGTATGATTCCTTTCATTATAAATATTTTATATACTTCAAAATATCCTATTAGCTATACAATGTAGTTTTTTACTGTTTATATTTGATAATGGTGTGCATTTTTATAATTAATAGACTTTCAATTCAAAAGTACAGACCGGATTATTTGTAGGGTTTTTTTTTTTTTACATTTTAAATGTTTTTTTTTTTAAGATTTATTTATTTATTATATGTACAGTGTTCTGCCTGAATGCCAGAAAAGGGCACCAGATCTTATTACAGGTGGTTGTGAGCCCCCATGTGGTTGCTGGGAATTGAACTGGCTGGAAGAGCAGCCAGTGCTCTTAACTTCTGAGCAATCTCTCTAGCCCTTGGTCTGGTTTTTTAAATTACTACTCTGTAGCTGTTAAACCAGCTCACTATTCTGGCTCTGGTGTTAGTTTCAAAAAGTATTATAAACTGTATTTCTCAGGAAGGTCTACAAATCAACTTTCTTTTCCTTTCCTTGAGAATATATATCCCAAAATAATTCTGTGCTTACTAATCACAGCATCTTATTATCCACTATTTACCTGCAAATCTAAACTCAGAAAAGGCAAACAATATACAAGCTGTAAGTACCATGACTACATTTATACAATGATTGCCCCAGGGTAGAACTTTCAGGATAAAGTGTGCTAGCATAATACTAACATACCTGAAATGTATTCAGACATGCAATTTAAATACCACCAAGGTCATGGACTTTTCTATGAAGTATGTGTCTTTTTCTTTACATAATATCCACAATAGAATATTCAGGCTTAATTATGACTTTGGTATCGCTTTTCCAAATGAACTTATCTGTTTGTGGATTAATTAGATTTTTGTTTATTTTCTTTTGTTTTAAGACAGAGTTTTAAGTACAAGCCAAAGTTGGCCTAAAATTCACTATGTAGCTCCAGGTAGCCTGAAACTTCAGCCTCAAACTCCTGCCTTGGTCTCCAAAGGACTGGGATCACGAGTGTGCTCACCCACATCAGAGGATGAATCACACCTGGAAAGCTCTTAGCCTTAGGTTCACATTCTCAAAGGAATGTAAAAGGTTCTCCCATGAACATACGTTTCCCTCTGGTGGACACTAAGTTACCCACTCAGTTATGTAGTTAGGGTATGAACTACTGGTCCATCATTGACAGAAATTTTTACTGAGGCTGAAATAAGATTTAATTCATTCCATAAATATTACATAACTTTCAGAACTAAGATCAACAGTACTGGAACTAAAACAAAGTGCCTACCTTTATAAGGCTTAGTTGGTAGTGAGAAAGATAATGACATATTAGTGCAGTTGTGCACCAGATATTAAGAAAAATTATTTGGGAGGCTGGAGAGGTGGCTCAGCTGCTAAGGGCACTAGCTGTTCTTCTAGAGGGCCAGTTTAATTCCTAGCACCCATATGGTGGTTCATAATCATCTATAACTCCAGCCCTAGGGGATCCAAAGCTTCAGTTGGCACCACGCACACACACGGTACATAGAGATACATGCAGACAAAACATTCACACACATAAAAACATGTAAAGACATGTAAAGACACATAAAGAGAAAAATGCTTTGGGCTGGAAAACGCAGGCACAGAGTGTGCTTCTAAGAGTGGGAACAGGGCCACAGGCTGCACCTGAGCTACTTGCTGCCTCCTGCCAGCTTGCAATGTACTTAAACTATTTTTTTTTAAGTGTGGGTTGGTGAACAGGTCCAAGGCAGATGTAGTGGCACATGTCTGTCATCTCAGCAAAGGCAGGGGTCAGCCTGGTCTATAAAGTGAGTTGCAGAACAGCCTGCCAGAGCTGCCCCACCTCAAACAACAAAAATAATTCCAGAAAGATCTTCCTGACGCTGGAGAGAGGACTTGGAGGTTTAGAGCACTTGCTGCTTTTCCAGAGATTGGGGTTTGGTAGCTCACAAATATCTATAACTCCAGTTCCAGGGGATCTAATGTCCTCTTTTTAACTCTGCAAGCACCATATGGTACACATACATACAGGCAAAACACTTATATGCATAAAAGAAATCTAAAAAATTCTTTTAAAGACTTTTTTAAGTGATCTTCCTGATATATTGACAGGTTAAAAACCAAAAGAGGGGGAAAGCCATACAGAGCCACAGCAGACAGAGCTGTGCCCTCAATGTATGTCAGCTTTCTAAAACTACAGCTGGTTTGAGCCGGGAGTTTAGGTTTTTGATGTTACTGTTTGTTTGTTTAATTTTTATTTATTCTATGTGTATGTGTGTTTTGTCTGCATGAATGTCTGTGCACCATATGTACACAGTTCCCATCAAGGCCAGGAAAGGGTGACAGATCTCCTAGGACTGAAGTTACAGTTTTGAGTAACCATATGGATGCTGGGACTCAAACCTAGGTCCTCTGGGTGAACAGCCAATGTTCTTAACCATTAATCTATCTCTCCAGAATCCAGAAAAGTGGTTAAGTGTTGATTAATTAGCTTCCACAGATTCACCTTCCACAGTTTCAGCTACTGGTTGGCAGCATTCCACAACTTAGAAGTCTTTCTATAGAGCTTGGAATCAAACCAAGATCCTATACAGGCCACAAAGTGCATCTCCAGGACCTTTCAGGTTTTAAACTGTATTGAGTAGCATGAGGTCTCATGCTGCTCTACCCCATCCTTCCTAGACATGTCACAGTTTTCTACATCATTTTCACACTCTATACATTACCTACCCTGTACCACAGTATCACAATGCTATCTGCAGTTATTCCCTATCTTACTTAATGAAGGCTATAATGTACAAAAGCAGTATTGGTGACAAATCGAATATGACAAAGAGGAACCATAAGATGTGCACCTGAAGTGGAGAGATGGAAGTTCTCCATTTAATAGTCATTAGTTAAGGCTACTAAGAACTGTAACAAATTATTATTAACTTCCCACTATGCCTAACTTACAAATTAGTCTTTATCAGATGTCTTTATGAAAAAAAGAAAACACCGTCTATACAGTTTGGTGATGTCCACACTAAAGCATCTATGTGGTATGTGCCCCTCCCAGATAAGAAAGGACTATTGAGTATGGCAAAGTATCTATATAATACAAAAAGCAAAAAACCCAACAACAACAAAAACTCTAGAGTTACCTCTTCAACCAGCTGAACCCCATAATCCCTTTTAAGTGGTTGGATGGTCACACCTCTCCCATTGACAAGCTGGGTTAAATCAATAGGTTGAGTGGGATCAACTCGCCCTAAATCAATGAGATACTGCAGTCTCCTGAGACTCAAAGGCTGATACTGATGCCTGAAACTGCAAAACAGGAATAAAACAGTTAGAAAACTCCAAGTAATCTTCCTGTAACCTCTTAAAATCAACAAGCTTTGCTCTGTTTCTCTTCATTTATGAGTATAATACAACAACAGGGCTTCCTTTGCTCCGCTAGAAACAGTTTACCTCTCTAAACATTTACTTCAATTGCGCACACAAGTAAACTCACATAAGTCTAACCCAAAATAACAGATCACAGAGTAATAATGGTAGGTACCACAGTGTGCCATATAAATATATTTCATATATGTGTGTATGTGTGTGTGTGTATGGAAAGAATCATATACCTTTTTAAATTGCTAATCATCTAAGGAATCATGACAGCAATCATTATCTTCTTCATTCTGTAGGCTTGAGCTGAACAACTGTGTTTATATGCTTGCTACACACAAAAATACATACACACACTCTATAGGTTAAGTTTCGTTACTGAAAATTATTCAGAGGAACAAGTTTGCTTCTTCAAGTAAATATAAGGTTTCTACCAAATACTTATATAATTCTTACTGGAAATTACAGATTTGTACTTTAAAAGCAAAACACCCTTACCTGTGTCCTTCATTAAATCCATATTTTGGGATTACGAGGTAAAATGGAGTCTGCCCTCCCTCGAAGCCTAGTCGGGGCCGAGTTCCTCTCTGCCTCTCTCCTTTATGGCCTCTGCCACATTTCCTACCTCTTCTCCGATCTCTTGGACGTCTTTCCTACAAGGAAAAATGAGTTTTACGATCTTCAGGTGCACTTCTGAAAACTGTGTTCAACCTCATAACATATTCTTTTATTACACCCTTTATTCATGCAACCAGTGCTAGCTAAGGGACTGTGTGCCAAGCTCTGCTCTAGCTACTCACCTTTGCACTCCATTAACAGTTTTCTCAGAATCCAGCCAATTCTAGTAACTAAAATATAAGGTAAAACACAAGGCAAAGTTCTAATGATGGGATAGAATCAGATAGGAGTAACAAGCTCTCCAATAAGCCAGGTCTCCCAGCTAGTCAGCTTGTGCTGACCTGCAGTGACTACTTGGAGGCTGAGGCAGAAGGATTCAGAGTGTAGCCTGCCTTAGCTACACAAAGTCAAGACCAGCGCCCTTCCACCACCCCAACCCCCAATTTACTGACTCTGCCTCAGAATAAAGCACTTAAAAACCGGGAATGGGTTTGGGGCTAGGTAGCGCTCAGTGGTAGCGGGCCTAAATTCAGTCCTCAGTAGAAAAGGGGCTGAAACGGAAAAAGAAAATCCTAGACCTAAACAGCCAAGAGGCTTGAGAGATATTAAGGGCTTTATTTTTCAATTAGCCATAAATATGTATTTGTATCACATATGGCTAAGGAAAACTCCATTTTGAGCTAAGCACCCATCCTTCTAAATTCCTGAAAGATAAGCTTCTGGCAACTCTGAGTTGCTCCTTCTCCTCAGTATTGTAAAACTGTTGAAAATGATTAACCGCACGCTCTTGTTTCTGTGAACAAGTTAGGAGGCAGTTCCTCACGGAGCTGTAAATTCTACAGAAATGAAGTCATTTGTGACCTGTCTTTAAAGGCCCTCCCCAACCCCTTTAACGTGGGCCTCGATTCCAAACCTGAGCACGGGAACTGAGGATAGCTGCATCTTAAAATAAACAGGCTTATTACAACTGGATGGAATCAGGTAGTCTTTCGGTGTTTCTAACTCCGGAACAGAATCTTTCCTTTAATTTACCTTGTCACCCCACCCCCAGAAAATAAAGTGAGTTGCAGTAAGAGCCGTCAGTCAACATCTTTTCTAGCTGTACGGCGGGCTGCACATAAGACAGCTGAAGTAAAAAGCCAATTAATATATTTAGGATGACTCAGGCATTTTGCTAAAGCGCTTCAGTCTAAATACAATCTTGGATGAGCCATTCGGTAGTTCCCGGGAGTTCGCCCCTCTGCCTACTTAGCGTCTTTACGCTTTAATTCCGGCCGAACGCGTCCATCACCAGCGTGACGCGCCCCCAGCCCTCCCCGCACCACCGCCATCGGTTTACCCGCTTTCTGGAGCCAGGGTTGGGCTTCAGGTTGGCCAGGCTGACTCGCGGCAAGGACCGCAGCAGGTCCAGGCTGGTCCCGCAGCCGCGCGCTACGCCAGCCATGGCCCACGATCTCAAGGGCGCCCTGGGAGGCAGCGCGGGCTCCGCGTTGCTTTACGGCCTCGCTCCGCCCCTGTCGCGCTTCAGCGCGCCGGCGTCCCGGGATTGCGGCCCCTCGCTTCCGGCTTCCGGTCCAGGAAGCGGGACTGGTTTTTATTTTTTGGAATGTCATCGATATTTATGAGATCGTACATTAGCCTCCGGCTTCGGTGCCATCTTCTGAACGAAAAATGTTCTCTTCCGCCCTGAAATCGCTGTACTTTAGAGGATGTTTTGAGTTAAAATTCGGCTTTTTTGTTGTTTTAGGAGTGGCGTCTCCTGAAGCCAAGAGTAATCCAAAATATTGTGAGCAGTTTCTGGCTTTGGGGCTTTGGTAATGCAACTTTTACAGTGGCTGGCTCTAAAACTAATCGTCTAATAGGGTTCAAGCTGAACTTTTCTGTGGCATCTTCCTGCTTTCCGACTATTACTGAACTCCTATCTTGTCTTACAGTTAATGTTGGGAGCCATAATGAGCACCTGCTGTGTCCGGAAACCGAGTTAAAGTTAACCTTACCAGGATTCAGAGCTAGTGAACTTAAAGTGCCAAACGTGCTTAACTCAAAAATTAAATATTTTAAATACTTGTTTTGGTATACAAATAATACAAAAGTGTATTCCTTTTGATATTTTGCCATTCACTGTCTTGCAGGAGAATTGCTCCTGCTAGCTCTTACTAATAATTATATAGTGAAGGTGAGACAATTTGTAATGGGCAGCTGTTTCTAAGCCTAAACAAACTCTTTTTTAAAACGTTTTAATGATTCTTTGTGAGTTTCACATCATGCATCCAATCCCACCCTTCTCCCCATCCCTTCGTATCCACCTTTTGCCTTTGCACCCTTCCCTCAAAAGAAAGTAAAAATAAACAAAGCACAGAAAACGTCTCATCGTGGAAGCTGTAGCATGACATAGGTGTCCCACAATATACTCTTTTGTCTATACATCTTGTAAATGTTCATTGGATGGAGTAATTGGTCTGGTTCAAGGTCTCTGGCTTCTGCTGCACCATCAATATTGGATCCTCACTGGGATCTCATGATTATCTTCCTGTTGCCCAGTGTCATGGAGCTCCTGCAGCTTTGAATCAGCAGGACCGGCCCTTTCACACACTCCAACAATAATAGATGAGGTAGATTTTGAGGTTAGCCAACTCAAAGCCCTGGATTTGCGCCTGGGTGGTAGCTGAGGAGTTAGTCAGCCTGACTGCTCTCCCTTATCCACACCACCAGGGTGAGCTCTCCAGCAAGGCACCGGCTGGCTAGCTCACCAGTGCCGGAAGGGGACAGACAAGGTCAGCTCTCCTGCTGTCATGCCCTTGGGACAGCTCACCAGCACTCAAGCCACCAGAGCCAGCTCCACTGTACTGCTCAGTGAAGGTGCAGAGCCCGCTCTCCCAAGTGCTGCAGCTGTTGAGGGCTTGGGACAGCTCTCCAGCCCTCAAGGCTGGCTCACCCATGCCTTTTCCATCAGCACTAGCTCTTTATGTTGCCCAGGAAAGAGGTAGAGCCTGTTCTCAAGAGTGTTGCAGCCGGTGAGGGATAGGGCCAATGCTCCTGCTCTCTTGGCCCTGGTGCAGCCCCTCTCATTTCCTTACTGCTTGGGGGTGGGACATCATCTTTGTGCCTGCACCACCTCATGGCAGACAAGTGGCCATCTCTCCTACACTCAGGCCTTTGGCCTGGCTCACTCATGGCCCTACCACCAAGGCCAGTTTCACTGTGCTGCTGGGCAAGGTGCAGGGCCAGCTCCCAAGTTCTGCAGCCTTTGAGAGGTGGGGCCAGCTTACCAGAATGCAGCAGCCAGTGAGGGGCTGGGACAGTTCTGTGCAGCCCTTGGACATTACTTGGTTCCAGGTGACTACCCAAACCAGGAACGTCTACACGGTCTCTACTGGTAATATGAACCACAGACATCGACACCAACCCCTGCCACTGTATGGCCATGAATCCAGACATGGACCTCAACTGCAGCATGGGTTGGGATTTCACCTTGGGCTTAGGTGGCAGGGGTTACGGTAGGCTATTCCATGCCACACTCAATCCAGTTCCATCTCTCTTTGTAATGCTCAAATTATTCCACTGCTTCTCTTTCTTTCCCATCTGTCCACCACATACTTGCACACTGAAGTGGCTCCCACTGCAGGTAGACCACACAGCTGGAGGATTTCTGGGTGACTTCTGCCAGGGCCACGTAGTGTGGCAGCAAGCAGGCCTCTTAAGTATCTACAGCCTGCCCTGAGGTATATCATGGAAGCAGGCAGGTCTCTGGATGTTTCTCTCCTCCTGAGCTGTGTGTATGGTGGCTTCTGTGCATTTACAGCCTGCCCGTGTTGTCCTAACTACACCTTTTTGAAATTACTTGTAAACTTAGTGTGCATGTGTATTTTTGAGAGTTGGCAGAGGCCAGAAGAGGACTTCCAATCTTGTGGAATTGGAGATATAGGTGGTTGCCAGCTTGAGCTGCCTAAAACCAAATTCAGGCCCTCTGAAAAAGCAATAAGCACTACACTGCTGAGCCATCTTTCCAGCCCCAAAAATCAACTGTAAAACAGCTACATAAAAAAGTTACTCCATAAGAAAGTTCACTCCTTTAGACAATATTTTATAAGCAAGGCACTGTCTGAACTGATGAAAATATAGCAGAGGAAGTCAACCTAAATATTGCTCCCAGGTTATTTGAAATCCAGAAGAATTCAAAATCAACCTATTTTAAGCTTGTTTTTAAAAGATAAGCTATTGTGGTCTTGTAAAATAATTAGCAAAACTATTGCAGCCGTTCTCAACCTGGGGGTCAAACAACCCTTTCACAGGGGCTGCATACCACATGTACAATTCATAATGGCTACAAAATTACAACTATGAAGTAGAAATGAAAATGGGTTAAGACAGAAAGAAAGAAAGAAAGAAAGAAAGAAAGAGAAAGAAAGAAAGAAAGAAAGAAAGAAAGAAAGAAAGAAAGAAAGA